>NC_069137.1:3339115-3714115 GCF_026914265.1 Mya arenaria | reverse complement strand
TTATTATTTTTGGAGCTACCTATGCAACTCTCCGCGTGATGCTGGGCCCGGCAGAAATATAGTACAAATGGTCTGGGTGAGTAAACAAAGAAGCGAATATGTCATGCTGCCGAAAGGGACTCCCATTTATTCTTGTCGGAGTATATGCCCAACTTTAAAAATTATGTTGCCGTATTTTTCAAGTTGCTATGAATATTACATGTATTGCCCTTTTGTTTTTTGCAAGGATTTGTATGAAGTTAAAGCAATAGTAGAATTGCCATCAACAGCGGAGGTAGCAATAGTAGACCTCTGTTGAACTATATATCAAATTTGCAATTATGTTTGCCTGTTCAACTATTTTAAAAAGTATCGCATATCAACTAATATCAATCACATTTAAATCTTTTTTCCTAATAATTGTCTTTACATTTCAATGGTATAGCGATAGTGCTGCGGAACGAATATCAACGCAAGTTCGTTGTTTTCATTTAAAATAGGGGCAAAAATAGAATACCATTAAAGTTATATACAGTGATGTACATGTATTATGTATCAAGATCATTATTTGTATTGAATTTTATGAATTTAAAAACCATTTTTAAGATCTGTTTATGAAACAATCGCATCAACTCGGCCATGCTCCTTCGAAAACAACCTCTGGTGTATATGGACGGTTAAGTTGATCGTGAAGTAAATTCAATGGAGCAGTTAAATCAAAGGACTTTAATTATTGGAATCTTAAATTAATTTGTAAACATACACGTCAAATGCAATCAACCTGAATTGGGTAACACAAATAACACTTTAAAACAGTACAATTAATTGTAATTCATTTTAGTATCAATCCCTAAGTAATTCTACTGATGCAGCGGCATACACCCGATGTTGGTTTTGATAGAAAATGACGGAGGTATTCCAATAGCTGCCTAAATGGATATTTACAAATGAAATTAATCTTCAGTTTAAGGAGGATAATAAACAATACACTATTTCTGACATGTCTACCAATCTGGCCCCAATTTTTCGAAATTTCTTAAGTCCCTTATAACAGGATTAAGATAAACTCACTATTTTTGTTGTTCTATAATATGCGTTATATTTACTTCGTTAAGGGTTTTTGTAAATTATATAAGAACAATCTGTATGCTTATAAGAAGAAACCATTTTTCATTTATCAAAATCCATTATTAGTATGTATTTTGGCTAATTGAAATAAGCGACTTAAGCGAATGTTAAGCTTAAGAAGTTTGGAGAAATTGGGGCCTGAAATTTTCAGGTAGTGAAATGTATATACGTTCTTCATAATGCAATTCTTGTTCTAGATGTATTCAATGTGTCTATTCATAGTTTAACTCTGTTAGTTTATGTATCGCACCAATTTCAAATGTATATTCTGCTCTACATCTAAATTGGCATTAGGCAAAATTGCATTATATATTAATTTTGCAACATTTTCCAAGATATAAATTACATTTGACAATATCAGATTGTAACACTACACAAACATACCTTTGGTGTCGTTCTGCATTCTTCGTCTGTAACTCCACTTGTCTGAAAGAACATTTTTTAGTATGAATGTTTATTCTAATATACTTCTTGTTTATATTTAGCGGTTAGCAAATAAACAGTAATATAATGCATCAAAGACAGATCGTCCTGTTTTAACGAATATGGAGCAAATGGAAGATGTTGAGCTCATTATAATTATATATCCTTTAAACAAGAGTTGGTAAAATATGCAAGGGAATGCCATAGCTGGTGATAATAAAGAAAATTATATAAAAACATATCGGGACAAAAACAGTAGTCTAAATGCTATTAATAAAGCTGGTTTTCTTAAACAAAAACGACTTACGTCATTTATATATAACTTTCATTACACGTTTAGCTAAATGATGAATCGGTCTGCATATTTTTTCTGTACATATCAAATTATCCGCCTACTAGAAAATACTGCCTGCTAATTAATGCAGACAGTGGCCAGTGTTCCCCGGTCGTAAACGGAAATACAGGCAGAGACCAGTGCATGTATTTTGCGAGAAAGACCGGTATTATACTTAAATCGACAACAATTTTTCAGGCGGCGTCACTGTAACATGTCGTGTGATCGTTAAGGCCTAGTTTAAGGAAAGTTTAGCATGACAATTCCCTGCTGTTCATCTCCTGCTTATTGCACTGTCACATTAGGGGCCAATTTCCTGTTTATTCGTTTATTGGCTCAGGGCAATTTGGGGTCAATTTCTATAATAAGACCTCCAAATCTGCACAGCAGGATATTCAGATCGGATATATGATAAGACAATTAGCTAATTTTATTAAGATCAATACATAGAGGTTGTGTACAATACACGTTTTTTTGTGTGTTTTTTTTTTTCGGGGGGGGGGGGGCACTTATAGAAGGATTAAACTAGGCCTTATATATTCGTATTTCTCAACAGATAATAAAACATGTAAATATACAAAACTACTAAATTCAAATGTCAAATGTCAATAAAAGTGTTAAACATAAAAAGTGTGTTCGTGAATATCCTAATGCTCTACGCTCTGAGGTATTCATAGGACGATTTACTTTACTTTATATTTTTTTCGATTTATCATAAGCATAGAGATGATCTTTCATTAACTTTGATATCCCCTCGGCAATTACAAATTATTATTATAGAATTTGCACTTGCAATGCTTAATGCCTATTAAAGTCATTCTGTTTTCCGAAGATCTGTTAATCAAATATATAATAGTATACGCTACATTAACGAGTGCGAATGAAACTTGAAAAACAGATTGATACTTACTCTATTGATCCTCGCAAAGTATTTAACCTTTTGAGTAACTTGACAGATCTATCGCCACTCATTCTGTAAATAAAACCTTTATATGTCATTTCCAAATTTCCGTAAACAAAATAATTCACTGAGATGATAAGGAATCTCAGACTATTACCTTATTAAAGAAATGGCGTTACTTTCGCTTTATTCAGCATTAATAGCTCTAGCCAGAAAGTGTGTTTATAATAACATAACATCACATATAGTTTATTGTAATCTAAGGCCTCCGGCCCATAATACAGTTATTCATACATATGCTTTTAACAACATAGATATAATACAATAATGAACAATACATATTTTAAAGCAATGATATATCAATAATATTCTTGGAAACTGTTTTAAACAAATGTTTTAAAATGCAAAGAATCAACATGCTTGTACATCAATATTGCATTCATAACTTTCCGGTATAAGATTAAGATGCATATATAATAATAAGGCACAGGTGAATAACACTATAACGAGTTATCATTACGTTTAAGAAATGTTTCACTTGTTATAAAAGAGTTGTGAATATATTTTGAAATCAGTACAATACTATTTTTTGACACTTCTGACATAATGTTGTAGAAAACTGCTTGCGTGGGAATAGACAAAATCCAGTTAGGTTTGAAATATTCATTTTGCAAGTTTGCATACAACGGACAAATCATGTGGAATTCGTCTTCAATGACATATATATGTTCGGACAAACAATATGTCGACCCTTTTCAATCATCAGGGGGTGACTTGAGCACCTAATGTTCGACAAGTGTCTTTTCAATAAATATGATAGATCACATGATAAATATCGTTCAGGATCAAGAGCAGTTTTGAAATGTTTATAATGGACTGCCTTAGGTGAAGCCTCTATATATGAATACAGTTGTTGCACAGCACAATTTTTGAGTCTTTCAATAAATAGCCTTAAGAAATGTTCTTGGTTTCAAATCTCTTGTGAAATCCACGCATAACCAAAGCCTTTCTCAAATAGTAATTTCTTCACACTTGTGAACTCGCACATGTTGTACGACCTGATTCATCCAGTGATTTAAGCATAAGATAACTATGTCGTGGATAACGGTTTTCTGGCATGTGTATCAGTTTTAACCAGTACTTAATGCAACGTGTTGTATATTGCATGGACATAGGGTTTCTTCCACACTCACTTAATGCAAAAAAGTTAGCAACAGACTGGTTCAAACCACAAATCCGTTTACAGAAGTCAATATGGACTTTCTCCGTACATTCAGAATAACGGTATTCCCATATATCGGCATGATTACACAAAATAGGTTGTATAATTGAGTCAAAAAAATTAAAAGCGTCTTTCGGGTGTAAATAACCAAAATGTTTTTGATATCTAAATATGTTTGTTATGGCTTTTGTCGCCTGTTTCGCTAGTGCTTCCCTAGTCGGTGTCCAGAAGAGCTTTGGAGTGAAAAACGCTCCTAAGTATTTATACTGGGATACAACTTCCAATTGAGTACCACGATAGTGCCATTTTTCATAGTATCTTAGAATACCACCGTTTCAGAAAACCATTACTTTCGATTTGCCAGTATTAGGTTTCATACCAATATCTGTACAGAATGATTCAATAAGGGTAATTTGTCTTTGTAAGCTTATAGCTGTGTCTGCGAAACTCGATACATGGTCGGCAAACATTAGAGGGTATAAATTACCTATTTTGTCGGTTACAAATATCCCATTCGTATAATTAGCCGTAAGATAGTGAACTAAGTCATTCAAAAACAATGAGAATATTACTGGAGATGACACACAGCCCTGCTTTGTCCCAATTGAGCACCGGAAGTAGTCCGTAAAACCGCCTGTTGCTGTGGATCGGATATCATCGGTAGGTATACGAGCCTGAACGTTGGAACCTGGTATTTTCACTCAAGATTTTAATTGTTCGTACGTAGGTAATTATTGGTATCCTTTAATGGGCCCTTTTTGTGAATAGGGGTGATAACATTTTCCCTCCATCCCGATGGAAAGTTACCCGTGTTAAATATGTTATTAAAAAGACCAGTCATATACGGGGTAATCAATTGGGAAGTACTTTTAAAAATTTCCATACAAATGCCATCAGTTCCGGGTGAACAGTTCCCTCGTAAGTGTGCTATACTTTCCCGTACTTCACTTTCTGTTATAACTTCATTCAATATGTCACCGTTTACAGGTCGTGTAATATCATTAAAAACTGATCGATTATCCCAATTATCATAATTATTGGGGTCGCAAAATAACTGTTTGAAGTATTCGAACCACTCACTGTCCGATATACAATTGATATTCGGATGTTTATTGTCTTTAATGCTTTTCAACGTACTCCAAAAGAGCTTTGAGTCATTTCTACAGCTAATGAGATCGTTTCGGCGCCTTTTTTGAAGTTCATAATGTTTTGATCTACATACAGCTATTAAAGCATTTTTTGCTATTATATATTGCTAAAAATCCGCTTGGTTATTTGTAATACGAAACTTTCGCAGCCTGCTATATTTATCATATTTCAACTGTGAACAATCAATGTCCCACCATTCAGTGTTTATTTACTTTCGTACGATAACTTTTGCATCGTTGCCTTTTCATAAGTGTCCCAGCTTCTTCATGTACATGTATAAAATCAATTAGACTTTGATTTATGTTAATAATGGTAAACTACGTTCGAAAACACGAAAAAAGTCACCGAAAGTATTCACAAAGTCACTTCTCATCGTTTCCTTCCATTTGTAATAGAACGCAGGATTTAATTTCTTGTCTCTATGTTTTACTTTTTGAGTGTCATTAAGGGGCCACTTTATAGTACACATTAATGGAAAATGGGCTGAGAACGATTCGCAGCCAACTGTAAAGTTAGAAACGTTAGCGAACAGTGACGTCGATGCAAGTACATTGTATATAGTATACAACGCTTCGCCCATTGTTCGCGGTACATGTGAATTATCCGTTATTATCGTGAAACAGACGTCCGTTCATTGTATGAATGTCATGTGTGCAGCACAAATCTATCAGCGATGACCCAGATGTATTCACTATTGTGTCTTTATTACATTTAGTAATAGCAAAGTTATCAGACGGATAATCACTGTCTCCGAATACGAAGTCCAAGTCATCGTTTGGAATAAAATCTTGCAACAATCCGATACGCCCATTTTGATCTCCAGCGACTATAAGATCAGCCGACGGAAAGTCAGATACAATCGCAGTTATTTTTTGGTTAAGAATAGATATACCGTTCGTATTAGTTTCTTCATAAATTGTCGACCGCTCGGGTGACACATATGTAAAAAACATAATAATGTCATTTTGCAGACAGTTTAGTTGTTTTGCCAATACCAAGACTATACAATCGTCTAAATCATCGCAAATTCATTTAACATGGTCATTTAACCAACCTTTCATGAAAACACTACTCCACCAGAACCTCGTTTGTTTGAGCATATTCGAGATTTGGAATACAAAGTATAATCTGACAGATATAACCTAAAATCATCATTTTTAGTTTCCCATGTTTCATAGAGACTAATGATGTCAAACTGAGCACAAAAGTCAGAAAATAAATAGTGACTTTCAAACTTTCTCAGTCCCTGAATATTAAGTGAACAAATCTTAAGTTCGGTAAAATTGCTATTTACAAAACTGTATTCTGGACCTTGGCCGCAGCCCTATTTTTCAACTAGAACTGGCCTTTTTTCAACATCATCGTAACAATAGGCACTTCCATTTACCATAAGTCTGTCATGTTTGAAATGAGCCTTTTTCCCCTCGTCGATACATTGTTTGAGAGACGGAAACAGACCGATGCGAGCTTTAACTACAGGCTTCCGGCAAATTTTCTACAACACTACCATCTATGTTACCGTTTTTTTCATTTCGTTCGAAATTCGCGCAGAACACGTTCCCGATCAAGATAATTAGCAAATTTAACCAGTATTGGGCGATCGCCTCTGCCTGGTAGTCTGTACATACTTTCATATGTCATTTGATCACCGTCGATACCAAGTGTATTTGTTATATAATTTTTCACTTTAGTTCCAATTTCTATCGCTGTTTCATTTTCAGTTTGGTGTAGGCCATGAAATTTAAGGTTATTTCTGCGAATATATGTTTCAAATTTGTCATTTCTACAATTACTTTTAGATAATTCATCTCTTACGGACGTAAGTTCCAGTGTAAGCGAATCTACAGTACTTGAACAATTTGCATTTTCTTGTTTAATTTTTGCGTTTTCAGTTTTGATTTCATTTACCGATTTTTCGAACCCGTCGAACCGTTTGTTCATCTGTCGAAGTTCGGATCGGATGTCTAGAAGAACCGACGTCATGTCAGTTTGTCCAACGCTAATAGCCGGTCTGTGGACCATACCTGTAGCCGAGGTGACACACTCCTCCGACGCCTCCCGCTGAGGCCGAGGATTCAACCAGGAGGAGATGGACGCCTGTCCATGGGAAGTCTGCGTCAGCTCAGCGAGATTGTCTTGTGACAATGCGAGTTGACTGCTCTCGGAGTCACTGACAGCTGGGGTGTTGTTGGTTGATGCTACTGTCGGGCATTTAGGAGTTCTGGGCCGGGGCCGGGGTTCATTTCAATGCACTGGGCAGAAAGCAACAGGAAAAGTACTATTCGTATTCATAACGACACATGTCCATGTGATACTTTAATCACTCTAACGGTATTTCTGGTTTTGATTGGATGTGAAAATGTTCCAATTGTTGCTCGCCACTGTGAAACGTCGCTTCTCATGATGTACCGCTATGTCCAACGATGTAGTGAATCTTTGAATAGCGGTTTGTTCATGCGTGACGAAAAGGTCTTTGAAGGGATATTGGCAAGGTGATCAATTGACGATGAGCACCTAACGGTATTTTCACAAATACGATAGGTATAATAGTTCTGGTATGCTAGATATGCTATGTGTCCTTGTTTATCAACTTCGCGCTTGATTAATTTGGGTTTTCCGCCCAGACCAAGGAAATTCTGTCAAATGTAATAAGAACACATTTCCTGACCCGTATATAACAAACTTTCACAGAAAAGTAAGGAACAAGTCACTCGCTCATCGTTTGTTAAATACTAAGTCCTATATTTATCCAACAAACACTATATATCACAATTTTCTGTCCAGAAGCGGAAGTAAATCGCACAATGTAAAGCCTGTTTAACAATATAAGTTCACCGTCTTAACATACAAAGTGAAATTGAAATATGTTATGAACATTTCAGAAGAAAGGATATTTTTTGCAACTTGAAAATAGACAAATGGTTTTGTTTCAAATATTTAAAACCGTCTTTACATCTTGCTTATAGTACCATGTGTGATTTTACTTCAATGGCTTTTTTTGCCGAGTGATCTACTCAGTTCTTACAGCATGTTTAACATACGTAATTGTGTGTCTCTATGTCTACATTTTAAAACGTTTACTATCATGATATGCTGTCATGTTTGACATATAATGTATACGATATAGCATAACGACTGCTCGTGAATTGTTATGTCACTGAAAGTCTCGCATATAAACTAAAATCATTTTTTATTTCCTTTCCCTTAAAATGCTTCTACATTTCAACAGTAAACCAACAGCGCTGCAAAACGAACATAAACATAAATCCACTGTTGTCATTCACATTTTCGCAATCTTAACATGTTTATCTACAATCATATCAAGTTCATTATTATATTTATAAATATTGTAAACGAACGTACCGCACAATCTTAAACGTATCATCTTCCGCGTTACATCTAAATGCACATTAAATAATAGTGCATTGTATAATATTTTATTAACAATTTTCAATATATAAACGATATTTCACAACATATGAGAAAATAATGTTAACACTCTTCAAACTTACGTTTGGCGCTGTTCTTCCATTCTTGTCCGATCCTCCAACCACCTGAAATGTCACCTTATTTAGCATACGTGTATTTTGATATTTAGTGCTTATATATAATTAGTAATAATATCCTTAATTAAAGTATATTAGTTGTTTCGAATGTTCAAGTAATTGATAAGACACTAATTTGTCTCTCAAATGATGTTAACTTTAGCTCTTTATGTGATTAGTTTACGATATCTAAACCTTACACTTGCAATTATGTATTTTCAGCTATGCATGAAAGCATTAGCCTAAACATGTAATACATAATTACCAATTACTAGCTTAAAACGCCCATAGATTCAAGATAGAAATGACTACAATCAATAAGAATACAGTACATACATCGTAACCGTTGTTTTACGAATTCTGGCATTGATACACATCAAGCAATTCATGAAATAAACCAATCTGAATCTGAATGTAAAGTTAAAATACAAAATACAGTATAAGTCACTTTTCAGTGTACATTTATTGGACCAATAATAGAAACAGCTAATACAGTTTTGATGTCAAATATTTGAAGTTATGATTAAGATCCTTTAATGAAACGTTACGTTATGAAATAGTTTGTCAAATTGTGAAAATCATCTTAAATATAATAGTAGTAGTGGTTACTACTAGTGGTGGTGGTGGTTGCGGTGGTGGTGGTGGTGGTAGTAGTAGTGGTAGTAGTAGTAGTGGTAGTAGTGGTAGTGGTCGTAGTAGTGGTAGTAGTAGTGGTAGTAGTAGTGGTAGTAGTAGTAGTAGTAGTAGAGGTGTTAGTAGTAGTGGTAGTAGTAGTAGTAGTAGTAGTAGTAGTAGTAGTAGTAGTAGTAGTAGTAGTAGTAGTAGTAGTAGTAGTAGTAGTAGTAGTAGTAGTAGTAGTAGTAGTAGTAGTAGTAGTAGTAGTAGTAGTAGTAGTAGTAGTAGTAGTAGTAGTAGTAGTAGTAGTAGTAGTAGTAGTGGTAGTGGTAGTGGTAGTGGTAGTGGTAGTGGTAGTGGTAGTGGTAGTGGTAGTAGTAGTAGTAGTAGTAGTAGTAGTAGTAGTAGTAGTAGTAGTAGTAGTAGTAGTAGTAGTAGTAGTAGTAGTAGTAGTAGTAGTAGTAGTAGTAGTAGTAGTAGTAGTAGTAGTAGTAGTAGTAGAGTAGTAGTAGTAGTAGTAGTAGTAGTAGTAGTAGTAGTAGTAGTAGTAGTAGTAGTAGTAGTAGTAGTAGTAGTAGTAGTAGTAGTAGTAGTAGTAGTAGTAGTAGTAGTAGTAGTAGTAGTAGTAGTAGTAGTAGTAGTAGTAGTAGTAGTAGTAGTAGTAGTACTAGTAGTAGAAGTAGTAGTAGTAGTAGTGGTAGTAGTAGTGGTAGTGGTAGTGGTAGTGGTAGTTGTAGTTTTTTGTAGTAGCAGCAACAGCAGCAGCAGTAGCAGTAGCAGTAGTAGTTATTTATTTTCCAAAGATCAGTCTATTTTAACTATATTTGTTATTGTATACGCTACATGTATACCTTAATTATAACAAGTGAACGAAAATTCATATTGACTCTTCCAGCACACTCAAATAGAATATAATAACTGACTTTTGTGTTTTTATTTTGCTTTTTTAATTGTCATTAATACAAAAATGCATAATCTTTGTCGAAGTTCAGACCAAAATACAACGACTTTAAAGATTAAAAAACAAATAAGCATAATGATAGTGTGAGAACAAACAGTTTCTAGTAAAAACAATTTTAAACAACTTAAAAACAACCAAATCAAATGTCTCACTTGTGTGATTTAAAATTTGGGATGTCGTTCAAATAGGTAACAAGGGTTGTCATTTACAAGCATCTTGGTACAGTTCCAATGTACAATTTACTTACATACTTAGCTACCGAGCGCAATGATGAAGAGAGAGGATTGCCTTAATAAAACTCTCAGAACCTATTTGATTGCACATCCACATTGATCAGGCCATGCAAATCATGATCTAGACTTAATGAATAGCAATGATGTTAGTGTGCAGTCCATCTCATCCCTCTAGTTGAGCCTCCATATCGTCCCTCCAAAGCAGACCCCCAGCCCATCATGCTTCTCCATTCCATGCTCAAAATGGTTGAAAAAAGTCCCTATACCTTCATTGAAAATGTGAGCTCCAAAATATCAATAACACAGACAACACTAGATAACCCATAGTTAACACACACGTTCTTGAATACCGAAAAAGGGTTGAGGGAAGTCTGCATGATTCACCGCAAGAATTAATCATACTTTTTCAGGATTTCTTTTTGGATATGAAGTAATCCGATGTGACGAGTGTGAGCCGACCACAGCATGTTGAATCATCAGCAGCATAGGCGCTTTTTGAAATACCAAATTATTATTGATAATTATTGTAATACATATGAGAAAATAACTAGGACAATAAAAACGAAGAAACAGAATGGTTACTTCATACATAAACAACACACATGGTTCTGTGAGTTCACAAATATAAATTAACTGATATGCTTAAAAATAATATTTTCACCCTTTTATAATAAACAATGGGTGGATATTTAATACATAATTCATTTAACATGTTTTCTGAAATACATAAAACAAGTCTTGGTGTTATGAAAGTATGTATGGCTACCAACGTGATAATATTTTTATATCATAAATAATATGAAATAAGGCACTGCCTTAGACGGGCTCTAGGTATGTTATCAACTGCAGAAACTGCTAATGCAGTACATTTTTTACTTCGGTAAACAAGTGTCAAAGGCAAAAATTCATTTTATATGACAAACTTTGACTTTGATTTCACCAATTAGATTATTAAGGTGCATAGCAACTAAGGTTAAGGCAATGCAAAGCAAATTTAATATTTTAATGTTTGAAAAAACTCATAATAACAAACACAAGTATATTAATTTACCTAATACTGAATATCATACAAGCATTTACAGTACAAATAAATGATTCCTACTTTAAACATAAGAAGGTAAACGAAACAGGTTGAGTTTACTTAAAACTAATTATTACAGTTATATGACAATTAACCTGTACTAAACTATTTTATTATGTAAAACAGCATTGTGTATATTTTATATTTTTAAGGTTCTGCAAATAACCTGGAAAAATGGTTTGACCACCTCAGCAGTTTGAAATGAATATAAATTCCCTGTAGTTGATGTTGTTAGCACCATTCCATCATTGAATATAACGAGGTATGCAGAAAGTATGAAAATATTTAATTATTTAAAGTATGAGTCTTTAAACTGAATTATACATCTGTAACATTTAAACAAAACAAGAGGGCCCTGACGGCCCTGTATCGCTCATCTAATCTAATACAGATCATCAAGAATAACAATCTCATCAAGTTCCATGAACATATGGTCATAAATGTGGCCTCTAGAGTGTTAACATGCTTTTCCTATTACTTGACCTGGTGACCTAGTTTTTGACTGCTATGACCCAGATTCGAACTTGGCCTAAAGCTAATCAATATAAACATTCTGACAAAGTATAATGAACATACAGTCATAAATGTGACTTCTAGAGTGGTAACAAGCTTTTCCTATGATTTGACCTAATGACCTAGTTTTTGACCGCACATGACCAAGATCGAACTTGGCCTAGAGCTAATCAATATAAACATTCTGACCAACTTTCAGGAAGATACAGTCGTAAATGAGACCTCAGGCCTCAATTTCTCGAAACTTCTTAAGTCCCTTATAACCGGATTAAGCTAAACTAACTATTTTTGGTTTTCAATAATTTGGATATTTACTTCTTTAAGAGTTTTTATACTTTAGATAGGAATTATCTATATGTTAGTTAAATCAAACCATTTTCTATTTATCAAAATTCCATTCAAGTATGTATTTTGAGTAATTGAAATATTAAAAGCTACTTAAGCCTGTTAAGCTTAAGAAGTTTTGAGAAATTGGGGCCTAGAGTATTAACAAGCTTTTCCTTCAATTTGACCAGGTGACCTAGATTTTGACCACATTAAATTATGCTTACATTAGCTCATTCATAAGCTCATTCAGTTTAAAACTACAAAAAGTTTATACTTTGTCAATACACTTAATTGTTCAGAACGTATTAGGCTTTGTTTTAATTTTAACAATGTCACTGTATTTTAGACATAGTAAATTGCCCCCCCCCCCCCCCCCCCCCCCTCAGCAATAGTTTAGCAGCCTACTGTCAAGATGAGTGTAATAAACTATGATGTATTGATCAATTGATAGGGGAATACTCTCCAAGAAAATTGACACATTTCTCTGCATTTGATACATATGCAATTCTTGTCTCTTATTTCAATTGTTCATGATGATTACAGTACTGATGTCATCGATCCAAGATACATAATGCACTCTGGTATAGGGTACTGAAGTGATCGTCCCATATGCCAACTCTGGTATCCTGGATAAAATGTTACTGGTGAATACAGCACTGAAGTGATCAAATCCTGATGCCACTCTTGTATCCTGGATAAAATCCAACTTAATGAAGAGATCAATCCCAGATGCCACTCTGGTATCCTGGATAAAACCTTACTGGTGAATACGGTACTATAGTGATGAATTCCGATCTGAAACAAATTAACACCTATTTTAAACTCAGAATATAATAAACAAGGGTCAATTTGTTTACAATGATGCAGATGAAGAGACTTTCACACTAACAAATGAAGTCACCGTTGTTAAAAATATGTAAATATGGCCTTACTATATATTTCATATAGACACTAACCAGGCTTACAATATATCTCTTCAAAACAGTATTTTCATATAATATTTTTGCAAAAACAGACCTCAAAACTTCTTTAGTTCAATTTTAGGCTGTATGCAACACATACTGAAAGTTTGGCAATGATATATTAAACACGTTTTGAATAAGTATAAGCACCTGTGGTGTTTTCATAAAAAGCAGAAATAGCCATTTCCATCAATCGGTAAGTCGGGATAGCGGGGAATGGGCCTTACCTAGGGTCCCTGGGGTGCAGGGGCATTTGGCGGGGACCTTACCATCTGTTCGTCCCCACAGGGCGGGGATTTTAGCCAGTGTTGGCTGGACCAAATGTCAAAGTCCCCACTATTCCCCGGACCTGGGGGGGGGGGCGGTTACAATTGACTGGTGCATTATTGCATGCAGATTTGAGTCCATCGCAGAGAGTGTTTACAGTATTTACTGTCAACAACACAAACTTCTTTAGGCATCTCATTTAGACTGTTTCACTTATTAACAAGCAGAAATTTTGACACAATGGCAATTTTATAACAAACTTGACCATGAAATTGAGTTTGAGCAAGCCAGTAGAGTTTGACTTACCATTTGGGTGAAAATTACTTAACGGCGAAGTAAATTGAAAAAATGAAGTTGCACCTAATTTTTTAAGGTGCAGGACTAAGAAAAGGCATGACGGTCTGAATATAGAGGTGCATTTGTATATTAAAGATGTGCACCTCCATCTTAAATATAGAGGTGCAGTTGTATTTATGTAAGAGGTGAACCTCCATTTTAAAGTTTTAAAATATATATAGAACAGAACGTATGAATAAAGAATTGCACAGCTTGATAACATACAGTTGCACCTGTAAAGTAAGTGTATTTTAGTAACATTGATGATTCTCTTACAAAGCCATGTTGTTTCATTGTAAAGGTATGGCAACTCTCACTCAGTCATGGGTGTTGTTTGGCAGGATGGTTCGCCTTCTCCACACCCTGGACTGACTATTTAGTTACAATATTTCACACTATCTGTGCAAACACACACACACACTCAGCAAACCCATCAACCCGCATTTGCCGATTTGTCTTTCAATCACAATCTTGCACTCTTATGGTGTCAGCCTTCCTCTCAACATATTCAGTCACAATCTCTCATCTCCCATAGTGTTGCTTGGCACGAGGGGTCACTCGGCACTATTTATTTGCAACACAATCTGTGGATCAAAGCAAAACCATTCATCTTTACAGTCACAATAGCTCACAAAGCCATGGTGTTGGACCGCAACCGTCCATTTATCTTTTCAGTCATAATCTTGCGCTCCGCCATGGTTTTTTGGCAGGAGGGGAAACCCTCCCCTTCCAACTTCTTAATTTAATAACATCTGTCACAAAAAAGTGGTGTTGCATTTCAGTTACCTGGTATTTGGACTGCAGTTGTGGCCAGTCGAGCTATCTGATTGGGGCGATTCGGTCCCTTGGGTGATCTCTTGGTCTGAGAATTATAAAAAATGTGTTTGTCACTGTGTACTCTATGATATTTATAATAAACAAATAATCCACTTTTGGTCGTATTTTTTACATATCAAATATTTTAATATAACATACAATTTTTATCATTCACGTGGTGTCGGACCGCAACCGTCCATTGATCTTTTCAGTCATAATCTTGCGCTCCGCCATGGTTTCACTTAGCAGGAGGGGATACCCCTCCTGCACACTCCCCGCCCAACTTCTTAATTTACACAAAAGTGGTGTTGCATGGCACAAGCGTTCACCTGTCACACAATTCCTGTATATCTTTTTAGTTTCAATCTCTCAACCAGCGTGTTGGTAATTGAAAGATGTTCCCATCCTTTGATCTCAGTCAAAACATCTCACTCATCCATTGTTGAGGTATACAGACGGTACACCCCATCCATCTTTTCAGTAACAATATCTCGCTCAGCCATAGCGATTTCTGAACTGGTCAACCGCATGTCATAAGTTTATGAAATTGATATCTTCATTGTATGATTTACTGAAAAGTGTTTTTACAAAATAATCATACAGTACCTGGCTGACGTGACAAGCCCTGCTATGTGTACCGGTATAATCCATGGTCGTAATTAAATCGGTAATCCAACAGGAATTAATTCTTCGCAATTTCTTTCCGATCAACAACTGTCAAACATCTAAATAGTATCGATATTGTAAAGCCTAAAATGACAACTACTAACTGTCAAGTGTGACCTTCGTATAGAATGGTAAACAATGCGTATGAATATCTTTAATAAACAAGTGAAAACAAAGTATATATCTCGGACAATCTATAGAAATATGTTTTATTTGTCTTTTTGAGTTTACCAAAAGTATTCACAGTAATTGTTCATAAGAATATTTTGAATTATTTTAATAACTAGTGGTGCGCTATTTTGAGGCATCGCATAGTTTAAATTTCATGGGCCTGTTTTCTTCCGTGTCGTCACGCTTTGATGACGTTGGTGTCCGGCATGCACGCGCTCAATATAGTTTATGAACAGAAAAAATACTGGTTCCATCACCTTTACGTCTTTTTTTCAGGCTGATAGTATGTGCAACTTTTGAACATAAGTAGTGCTATGTATGACCGTAATAGGGCTCTGCCGAGCTTCGCTCGGTTTAGAGCCCGTATTAATTTAATAATTTACAGAGCTAAATACATAGAGCATAAGTGTATTTTATAACGCTTCAATTTTAGCACTACAAATTTATGACAATCATGTCAAAATTTAATTCACTATTTGTATTATTATACAGTATATGAACAATCTAATGACATTATTTTACGGTGGTTAGATATTATTAAACAACTTTGATAAAATTGTCAAAAAAGGAGCCTTGGACAGATTTTCTTAATTCAAGTTAACATGTTCAATGAATTTTGAATTGTACCTATGCAATACTTGTAATAGCATTTTGCTTTGCAACTATTTAAAGGACTGTCACAGATTTTATGTGTATATATTTTTTTCTTAATCAAATAATTTCATTTTAATAATAAAGAACCTCGAACAAAGCAACTATACCATTATCTGATCAAAATTTGAAAATCCAATGTGAAAATCATTTGTTAAAAACATTAAACATTTTAGCTCAAAATTAGTAGTTTAGTCACATTGAAATAGTAATTTACAAAATATATATTATACGATCTTTTGTCGAATCTTTACTTTTTTAAATGCAGGCATTTTGTTGACATTCTACACAGAATCAAGAACATTTCAAAGCATTTTTATGTCACATAAGAATCCGTCCACTGGTGCTTATGAACAATGCCAAGCAAGGCATTGATTTTTTAGTGTAGATTTCACATACCAAACAAAATAATGCTGACAGTTCTTACGGCGAATGAGTATGGGACAACAGTGGCACGAGGCAGAGAGTTCTTCCAGACTATGTCTACACTCCGGAGCAAGGGCAAATATCTGAAAAAGCAGGAACAGGGGAATTGACGTGACATATTTTAGGAATTTCATTTCAGAAATTATCAACTTGGGACATTGGCTGCTACCTTATTTGTATTGAAGGAATACGGTAACCGAAATCTAAAATATAGTTCACGACCGGCGTAGCAAAGAGTTATTTTTTTACTTTTGATGTTTACAGATGAAATAAATTGAGGTCTTACACTGAAAAACACATTTCTGTTTTGTTTTGTTTTGTTTTGCCTAAGACAGATATTAATCAGTGTAAAATGTAATATTTGTCCCAATGGACACAAACAGTTATATTTTATACATTTGTTGTGAACGAGGTAATATTGCTTTGAAACAAACCTGTTTGTTATTATATGCCTTGAATGAAGTAAACTAACATTTAATTGTAGTTTTTCGGAAAAGGGCACCAATTTGTGTGAGAACCTAACGTCATTTCGAAAATTGATTTTGTCTTTGAAATTGAATACAAACGCTCTGTGCGCCATGAAGTTTTTTTTGGAAGTGAGTATTGGCTAACATTTCAAAACAGTGAACATTTATCACATTATTTCTTTTTTTGATAAGTTCACATTTAAGTAGTAAAATATCAATTTATTTCACTGATAAATTTATATAAAGCACCATAAATCATATTATAAAACAGACTTATTTTAGGTATTCAGATAACATTCAAAATTGTATGAGACCAAAATGTAATTTCGAAAATTACATCATTGAAAATATACTCCTGAGCCCTGGAAGTAAGAAGAGGCTTAAATTTAAAAAAAAAAAACAGTAGAAAGTGTAAAAATGCTAAGTGTTATTTTTACTGCTTGAAACGAATGAGCTATTTATTTCATAGGCCGTTTATATGACGAGATTTTCCTCACAGTCAAATATTTGCATAAAAACGTTATCCAAAGGAGGAAATTCATTGGCAAATTTACATACTCATTGGGGCTTTCGCCTTCACACCCAATCTTACTTTACCATAATACAAACAAGTTTCTTCAACGGTTTTTAGCATTAAGGGACCGCTTAACGTATATAAAAACAGCAATTATCAGAATATAAAACACTTACCAATCTATAATCTATTTCATCAAATCCTCTCGAGTTCGTAAACTATTTAACAGCTGATCATCATAACCGTTTCTTAAAAAATGTTCCGAAAGTGGAAGAGCGGTAGTTCCTATGTGCATCAGTTGATATCAGCAAACTAAATAAGGTCATGACCAGAAATGCCAACCTGTCCGAGCGAGCTATCCGAAAGCCTTTGTGCTAGAAACGTCTCCACTACAATGTGCCGGATGCACCTGTCGTTTTAATAACCAAACACAATAATCCAATCCCTCTAAACAAGTACCGTGCATTGTATAATATTTAACAGAAAATCTTCTCTGATTTTCTCGACCAGCCAACCAGAACGTTGAAAAACTTCAATCCACTTGCACCGTCCACTATCAGTTTCTATCTCATTTCCAGACAGAATTACTCTCGCGTTCCAAACTCAAAAACGCGGTGGTTTTTTGCACGTTACAATACTCCAATATGATAAAACTTAATTTTTGAAATACCTTCTTATACGAAGTTTTTTTCCTAAAATTCGCTTTTGAATTATAATGAGGTCAACGGTACACACAATTAAAAAACATCATTTGTTATATTTTCGATATTTTTGCGAATTGCAATACAATTTTAGTATGTTGTGATGAATTGAACTGATTTAATCAATACATTTTTATGCTATAAGAATTAACATATGTTCTCAACTACGGACTAGTTGTTGCAAAAGCATGCCATATCACATATTTAAATCATGCGCACAGAATGAAGGAATGGAATTAAACTGCTACTATAACACATAGTTGCATAATGTCTTAAAGCCCGAATACGGTAAAAAGAAAAAAAACGATCATGTTTTTGCGTTTCGGATCAGTATATCCTCGGCAAGCCTCGTTACCATTTTTTCCTCGGGTCTGATTTGTTTTTATCGGGAACGCAAACACATGCCATATATTATTAGTGTTGACATAGACTGACTTAAAGGAGATTTATGAATATAAATAAGACAGACAAAATTATTCTTACTTAATTGTTTCTAGTAACTCTTTTAACTGTTTCAGTGCTTTGTCCGATCTACCGCCATTTATCCTGAAAAATGTAGATATCATTCCCGTACTAACATAAACATATATATATATATATGAATAACGAGTTCATATTATACATCATTCTAAACTCTTGTAAGCAAATGTGTTTATATCCGCACAATATATAGCATGCTAATATATTTATGTTCACCTGCTTAACAAACAAAGTAAATTTGTACAATATCAGAATAAATCATATTTATTCATAATAGTATTGTAAATAAATGAATGATTAGGGTTTAATATTAAGAACTTATGAAACATTTTGAAAATATGAAACAATGGTTAGTGAACAGCTTCTACGGCAGAGTCATCTACTTAGTTCTTACATCACATTTTAAATACGTAATTGGGTGTCTTACTACATTAGAACAACATTTGAAAACGGTTACAGATATAATGTCCTGTTATTAAATATACTATAATAGTAAAATGACGGCTTGTGAAAACACCGCTAATCCGTCGTGAATATTGCAATGTCAGTTACACGTTACCAATACGATACAGTTTGTTAAATGAAGTCGCTGCCATCTGTCTACTGCTTTAAATATCTCTTCTTTAAACATGCACTCTTACTCCCAAATAAGATATCCCAAAATAAATACAAATGTTAAAATATACCAAGAAGGATAGATAAATGTAAAATAAAACAATGGTTTTTATGAAGGAAACCGAGATTAATTGAAAAGAAAGGTGCAGAATACACGGTATTTCTTCCTTATAAGACGATAGTAAATAGCAGTAAATATTTTAGCATTTACCAATCATTTAATATTTTTGCGTTTTCAGCTAATAAATACACCGTTACAGTTTTGTTATCAGTAAATAATACACATGTTACTATAAATAGTAACATTTTACTATAGAAATTCGTTCATTTTCACGAAAATAAAAATGGCCGCCGTATACTTTGTAGGCAAACATTTAAACATAAAAAGCTTTAAAGGGATTAAAATGGAACTATCTGTGCAGGAATAGTGAAATTAGTGTTACCTATAATGACACCTTCCGTGTTTTAGTAACGAGGACTACCCGAAACCGTACCGGATGTCTACATTCGGTAAAGGTGATACAGCAGTGAGACAAGGACATGTTTTGCTGAGCGTTTTGTTTTACTTTATTTGCTAAGTAATGTTTATTATTCTAGCGAAATGGCTATAGTCATTCAAGCCGAGATTCTTATGAAACTGCTCTTAAGCTTGATCGAACCTAGCTGTGCTCACCTTTTGAAAGGAACATTACTATCAGCCGATGTAAAACAGGAAATATTTGAAGAATGAAAAAATAGCAGGCTTATTCTGAAAACACGTACGAAAAGGTTTGTTATTTTGATTTCCAGTCACTCGTTTTTTTCTCAGCTAATGCCATTCAAAAACTTGTTGTTATTTCTCATTTTTTTAGACTTTCAGACTACATGCTAATTATATGACATATCCTTCATTACTCCACAAAATCACGTTTTTAAAACAATTTAAAATCATTGACAAATGATAAAACATGTATTACAAGATAATACATTGTTGACCATGGATTTTGGTTGCTAATTGCCCCAGTGAAAATAATTGCCCCCAGGCTATTATTCCTTCCACTGGGGCAATTATCGACTAAAGGCATGATCAACCATGTAATATTCTATAAATAATATTTACCATTAATGCATTATTTATTAAGTAGTTCAAGGTTTATCACTCAAATATTTATGGTTGTTATACATGTGTATGTATTGATTTTGAATAAGAGTGTCACTTTAACAAGTGCGAATTGTGCTCCATTGTCACCTCATGCCGATGCTAGTGTGAACATATATGAGACGATCTAGCTCGGAATACGGATTGAAAAATAGGTGTAAAAAACCAAATCGGGAACGTAAGTTTTACTTCGGAATAGCAATTGTTTCGGACTAGCGAGTTCGGATTGAAGAATAAAAATTTAGTTAAACAAAGAAGGAATGAAATCGGGACCGAAAAATCATTTCGAAATAGCGATAATTTAGGATGTTCGGAATAGCGGCGTTCAGGTGTGGTTTTGTTATTTATAGTACAGTTACTTCACTTTAGAATCTGGTGAAACATTTATAATTTTTTAACATTAATTTGTTTTTTAACATTAAACATACCTCAAAAGGTACAATCAAATGTTGTTCTATTTAGCCAGGATAGTTAATTTATCAATAAGAAAGTGTTCCGAACGTACCAAGCCTGTTGTGAACTATCCCAATCCTCGATATATTCCTTATCACGATCGTCGGTCTCGTTGTCCTCCTGCTGGTTTTGTCTGTCAACATTTGAAAGGGTTAACTTTTTGCATATCTTTAATGGCAATATTAATAACAAATAAAAGTGTGGACAGAACTGTCGTGAACATTTTAAAACTCATAAAGGCATATGCAATTAAAAGAAGAAAATGAGCATAGACATTGAGATGAATTTGTTGTCTATTTGTGTTTGTATGTATAAACTTTCGTGAGCATAAAAAACATTATTTTTATTATACGGATTTGAAGCGTTGGGCTTATCAAGTTGTCCCACTGTTTATGCGTGCAACGGACATTCTTTGCCTAAGTGATGGATATATATTTTTTGGCAACAACTGAACCATAAAATGGGAACCAGAACAGCCTGTCATTTAGTGCTCATTTAAGGCGCATACGGGCCGGTAAGCAAATTTAAAATGCATTGGGTCTGACCCCTCCGTTAACCAATGAAAATCAATATGGAAACACCTTAGGTAAATGTAAATTTTAAGATCGGTACTTTCTACATATGGATATGTTGGGTTATGGGTTCAAAATTACATTAAAGGTAAAGCATTACTGTCAAACACAATATGTAGCAAACTGGTTTTTTTATTAGTTTAACCATTATGAAACTTAGTATTTATGGAATAAGATTTAAATATTTTTATCTGCATTTCACGCTACAATGAACGTGATGAAGCAATGAATTGAATGTTTTGTTTATTTGGAAGCAGAGTAAAATAATTATAATTAATTCTTGTGGTGATATTAACTGAGATGCATATATTTTATTTTTGTATTAAATATTTCATATTTGAACACTATTTACACTATATACAATCAACTTTAGGTTTTATCGATCTTCGCTTTCCAACCGATAATCATGGTCATGTGTCCCCAATTTACGGAGACTTCGTACCAGTTACCACTACGAATGTGTACCAGGAGCGTTCGTAACATTCGCAGCTGACTCGGCTGGAAAGAGTTACCAAGAATAGAGTAGTGTTAAGATATAGAAGAGGCACGAAATATTCAACATCCGTTTTCTAATACGCTTCTGATGTTATGTAAATATTAGCATTTGAACTTTATATTCACAGACATTTCTTTAAAAATACACACTATATTTCAATAGATTGATCATTCTATGTTTGATTAGACCAGTTAAAACGGTTTAGAATCGAATGGTGTGTGTGTGGATTAGAAACAGCCCCCGGTTAGCTCAATTGCTTAGAGCGCCATGCTAATGTTCCGGCGGAAGTGGGTTCAAGACCAACACTTGGCGCACTTTCCCTCTAAGGTGTGTCATAAGATTACTTTGGAATAGTTTTTTGTTAATAATGTTTAACTTGATCAGTAGTTGATATAATTGCAGATGTGATGCCGATTGGCGCTGTTATGTTTAATATGCTAAATGAACTGAATTATGATCCATAACACACAACAAATCTGTAATGTCTTAATCAGTAAGTCACAATGCTGTACTTATTGAAGGATTGAATAAATAAGTGAATAATTATTTACATTTCAATTCACTTATTTATTCAATCCTTCAATCCTTCAATTTAATAGCAATAACGGAGTTGGATTTTAGGCCCTTAGAGGGTAATCATTCGACCACAAATTTACCAAAACTTCAATATCTATTTTTAATCACGAAAAATAAATATCATATAATTATCCGCTACATTGTATTGATCACGTATTGATCACGTCAAAGGTCATAGTTCAATTATAGATTAATTAAGTGTACCTATGTTTTTCAACTGATGGACAAGAACAAACATCTAAACCTACAATCATGAAATAATTAAATAAAACAGTGGCCATTTAAACATATATATTACTGTTCACTAGTAACCGACTAACTGACTCACTGACTCACCAAGTCAAACACTCACTGCCTCACTGACTGACTGACTGACTCACTGTCTGTCTGACTGACTGACTGACTGACTGACTGACTGACTGACTGACCGACCCACCGACCGACCGACCGATCCGCTCGCTCACATGATTTTAATACAATGGTAACTCAAGTGGACAAGCTAACCCAATGCGAACATTGTTTAAATGAAGAGGGTAAAAGTTATATACATATTGTGTTTAATATATTTTACAGATAAGTAGCATTTACACCAAACTGAAACTGCCCTATGCTTATTCATATCTAAAAGGTAATCAACTGCTGTTTTTTTATGATAATAATTACAGAGATGATTTCGTCGTACGGACAGTCAATCACGCAGACAAATAAACAATACAGCAACGTTTAATCTATTTGTAGTCTTAATAGTTAAGCAAATGTTCTTAGAAAGCTTATATATGCATTTACTTACATCATTAATTCTGATTTTTTGTTCAGCCGTGTGATTTCATCCGTCAGTCTAAAATTAAGAAGGTAAAGTTATAATATTATGCTTTCAGTTGAAGGGGCAAAATTACAAATACCATTCACAATGTTTTTTGCAACGTGTACCTCGAATACTTTTATTTAAATTATATATGACTTAAACGTACACTATGTAACTGAACGTCTTTATAGAATATTAAATCCTATACTAATTATTCCCCTGCGTTCAGCATTCGTAAAGCGTTGCAGATCTTTTAAAGGGTCTTGATCTCAATTAAAGATGCACATAATTTATAGGACTAAATAACACACACACTATAAACGTCAGAGTAAAGAGATAAACACATTAAATTAAAAACACCTTTCTGAACAGTAGGACAAGAATACATACATCTAATAACAGGCATATTCCAAATGAAAGTTTAAATGTTGTTTATTTTCGACTGCACGGAATGATAACATGAACATGTTTGCACGTACCCTGTGTTTTTTTTGCGATCACTCGTGAAATGGATTTGATCCGGCACAGACACTCAACAATGGTATGTCAATTTATTGTTCGTTCAGTGAAAAAATGTGTAAAAAAAACAAAGAAATGCTGTTCCACTAATGGATATTCTACCATATTTCTTGTTATCTTATTCACAGAGATAAAAAATAATTATTGCGATTGCTACACATTTCGGCAATAACATTTGCTTATGTTTGACACGATCTTAAGTCATTGACGGCACTACACTGATATCATAGTGAGCAATTGTTATCAAACATTGTTAACATGCATAACACTTCTCCGTATTCCACGTTGTGTTATATTGTAGTTGTTTCCCTTTTCCCAACAAAGAGCAACATCGTTAAACAACCTTTTTTAAGTATTTAATTGTTTTATTTATACCTCGCAAAGGACAAAAACATCATAAACTATCGTCCTTATATCTCACAAAGGATCAAAACATTATACAAATTGAGCACTGCCCCTTTCAAGGGCAAATTCTTGCAAAATGAGCAAATTTTCGCAAATAAGTAAATCAGCAAAAACAATGTATGAAACATGGTAACGATGAACAAAGTTTGACGGTATTATTTGTATATTGCAGTACATGAAAAAACTGCAATATTTCGAAAAAGGTCCATTCAACAGCGATTTCTTTCGTTACATCACATATGCGAAATCTCGAAAAGAGTAGTAACATACTTAACAATGAGCCCTGTCTATCTAAAAGGCAATATCTCGCAAACTGAGCAAATCATTGAGACTCTCCAAAGCACAAAGTCATTGTGATGGGCTTAAGTGAAATACTCGTCAGTAGCCTCACTGGTCAATCTTTAAACAACATCCGTGATACAACGGTCATGAATTGTAATCTTATTCACAGAAGTGCTTCGGTTACACATGCGTTATATGGGAGGTTTTATCACGGGTGTTGCACTTGAGCTTATCATCATGACGTTGTGCTTCGGCGAATCTCAATGAAACTTCACTTTATAGGTAAGTTGCGTTAATTTTATCAATTCTCCTTCAGTCCAAGGTCATGTGATGGCTCCCGTGAGGTTTTAAAGAGTGTTTACAAAACGGTTTGAAATGTTTTAGGTTTATTGTCCTTTATACAATAATGTTTTGTAGATTGCATTAATCGATATACATTGGAATTGTATGTAGCTTACAAACATCTACGGTACAGCTATCGGCCAAAGACTGTTTATAAAACAACTTATTGACTTTACATTCTGAGGACAAATCAGCGGCATTCATTATAGTCTGTATTGATGTGCACGTCGCAAACACAACACAAATTGCTCCTGACCGAACACTATGGCCTTCGAATTGCTAAGTGTCTATACCGGCACTTGTTAGTACTTATCTTAGCCATCTGGATCTGGAGATGTTTTATTTGGAACTGCTTTGTATGGATTTTAGAAACTGATAAACAATATACTCAATTTCCCTCTCTTAACGCTGCTTTTTTCCAAATACAAATAATAAAAGGTATTGACCACATATAAATCAGCATCATGTACATAGCGTCTACATGAAATTGGCTTTATGTGATAGCCCGGTCTAGTTTGCTTAACTAATTGATCTATTGCAAAGGTAACCGTATATACCGTATGACTCATTTTTCTAATATTAAACAGCTGTAAGGAATGGGAACTTTAGCTAGAATTAAGAGCATAACCAGTTCCGTGGAATTCAGCTTAAATGACAGCTTATCTGTTGGAAATTTTAGATATTAAATGACCACAGAAACATCACATGTGTTTACAAAGCGAGGCAATAATGGACGTATGTTAATAGCCCCTCTCATGACTATAGAACTAAGTGGGTGTTATTCAACCGACAATTCACTTTTTGTCAAACCAAAACGGCATTCCTGAAAGTTCTAAGCACATTTCCTCTTCACAAGCAATAGGATTACAAACTTTTAAAAATATTTTGACTGCAATGATTGTTATACTTATCGAAATACGATTAATATTGTTTTGTGTTTGAATTCCACCATATGTTCATAATAACATCCATGGCATTGTCTGGAAGACCTTGACCTTGGCATTGTTCCCTGGCACATACTGACAAAGTTTCAGGTGTTCCGGATGCAGTTTGTCTTTTTTATGGTAAGGTTAGAAGGCGTTTCTGTGCTAATTCCACAGCTGCATTGTCCATTCTCCAACAACCAGCAATTTGTGTAGTACCCTGTCTATTAGACTAAAAGGTGGGAAAACATAAAACCTATATTAAGATTAGTCCCAGTAAAACGCATCTACACAAAAGATCCTTGATCTGATCTCCCGGATTGTTATTGTCTTGTGATTAGGTTTAGCGGCAAAAGGTATATATCAAGCTGACAAAGTTGCTGTGAAATCCTATTAAGATAGAAAACATTTATTTTTGATTGTCGTGAAATACTTTACTTTCTTAATCGGCAAGATAATTGTCTTTGCCTGGTACCTGCTCAGCAGTTAGTCACGTATCATGACGACAAACATATTCCCGAATTGCACGCGCCATATAATTGCATTATTTTCAGCGAGTACCACCCATATGATTGATATATGCGACTGCCGAAGAATTGTCAACTCTTACTCTGATATGCTGATTTTGAGTTGCAATTTTTAAGCTTTGAACCCCATTAACAGTGTGTTAAGTTCTAAATATTTGATATTATATTTATATGAGCAAAATATGCATAAGTCCATATGCCACCTGTACTATTACATCTACTCACTTCACCCCTCTTTGACAAAGCATTGTTAATTAGATGATGAGAATATCTCTGTACAAAGGCGCCCCGCTGTTATTGACAGCTGATAACCACCAGCCACAGATTCAGCATTTTAGCTCAAATGGATTCAAAATTGCCTTTATGACATTTCAAAACACTTGTTTTGTCTTGCTCTAATACAATTTCTTTAAATTGGCATTTCAGTAAATTCTATGGTACAACCATGGACAGTGTCTAAAAAAACTCTTTTCGGAAGTAATTGAGTTTCCATTTTGTAACAAAGTGTTTCAGTCTGCCTGTTTGTTTAACGCAGTTCATGTAATGGTGATTCACCTCGGCTTCGTCCCAGGTTGAGGTAACTGTTTGGCATGCTTTGTTTTGGAGTCACATTGGACTATCCCCTGTGGGGTCCTCCACGAGGTGTCCCCTCCCCCACTGTCTCCCCCACTGTGTCGGATGTATCGCGGTGAGAATGGGCGTTCTCCTAAAAAGGACCTTATTTTTAAGAAGGCACGGTATGCGGAATTTTATTTTGCTAGACTCAATTATCGACTTTAACTGGTCAGTTATATTGTCCCCGAATAACATCTGAGTAACATGATATGGTAATTTAATATATTTACCTGTATTCATCGTTCAAGTCATGCTTGATAAATTCACGCCCGCATGCATTGACATCTGCATTTCGCACATTATCAATTCATTTTCTTAACAACTCATCCAAATGTAATTTAGTGACATTCCCGTCCAGCAACCAACATCAGTAACTTGTATGATAGGTACCATACCTCTGAGTGAAATTGTTGAAACCTTTGAAACCTCACGTCCTGATAACGTCTTTTGGATTCAATAACCGTCCATATTTCAGGATTCACTTTATTAGGATTCAACTTCGTGACGTTTTGTGGCACGGGTATTTATCTCCTCAGTTCGTTTTTTGTCTTCCATTGTCTTGTCAATGATTTGCTCTGCCAATTAGGCCAATGGTTCCGAAGCTGGTGCGCCTTTAGCTTCACTTAAAGTCAAAGCCGCAATTCAGTCGTCGAATATACCAGCCGCCTTAAATGGCTGGCTGCAGCTTGCCTGGTCAACGCCATCAGGCGTTGCATGCATTGATGAAGACTAATCTACGTCTGATTTCAATTTTAGTTTCATCATTTCTTGCAAAATTCCATTTGCTCCTGTTGACCTTTCTGAATGGCCAACATATCGTTGTGTGGTGCCAGGAAATTGTCCCGTTAAGGGACGTCCGAACTGTCATCCTGATTACAGTCTGTTTTAACAGTTCAATAACTGTTTATGAAATAGTTCCCATTCACAATTATTATCAATAAAATAATTATAATACATGAATCGCTACCAATCTTTTAAGAGTTAGCATTCTGCTGTAAGTGTAATAAATATGTACTCAGAAAGGGCTAGAATGCAATTGACCGCTTGAGTTGCTGATGCGTATCTCACTGGGGCCATCACGTGACTTAGTGCTGAAGGAGAATATGAATTAAAGGGAAATATAATATAATATTTGCATGATTAACGCATACTCACTCTTTTACGTAATCCTCTAGCCTTTCATTATCACATCGCAATCTGAAAAAGGAGTACAAATGGTTCAAATGTCATATAAAGCAATTTGGGAGTAGTTGAAGAAGGTATGATGTAAATTGAAGTTCCTTTAACGTGCACAAGCCAAAATATGTTACATTGTTGAATATAGTTTTTCATATGTTTCTAGAAAGTAGAGTTCCCCTGGTCCGTTAAACTGATGAGATAATGTGACATTGGTCTGAGACACTGTCTAAAATATAAATTTAAAAGTAACAATTCATTTAGAGGGCATTTGTAGCATTGCATGGTTTAGTTCAGCTTCAATACCTACCGTCGTTAACGTATGGATTTTTTTTTATTTCCTTTGAAAGCTGTAGGAACAGGTCATTCATTTTCTTGGAAATTATTCGATGATGTAGTCTGCACTTTTAATAAATGTGTGAAGACTATCCGAGTTATATCGTCAACGCATTATAGAATAATGTAGGTATACTGGGATATGTGTATAAAACGTGTTTTGCATGAATAGCATGTGCTTGAGTCGTTTATCATTTAGAGACTAAAACTATTTGCAATGTCGATGTTATGTTGACACGGGCGTTTTGCTCCGGAAACAATACTCGCCGCCCTATGTTTGATATAATTCATGATCATCCTTGTCCGCTTGCGAACGATAATTCCAGAAACTTAAGACTTTTATAAACATTGCATAAAATAGTTCAAGTAATCAATAACATAATTAAAATACCGCTTATTATACTATACGATTCTAGTATTTTGCGTGATGGACTTGATATGTTTGTGCAAGGAAAAGGAACTTGAAAGAGTGACTTCTAAACCGACCGTTTTCTACCTCACGCAAAGCATAAACGTTACCATTGATAAGCACTAGGAGAAAAATTTAGAGGTATTGAAAAGTATACGTTATATTCAGAAAGAAATCTTGCAGAATAGATTTTATTATGGAATCATGATCTAAACCTTTGAATGTCTTTAAACAGGAATCGAGACAAAGACACATTGACGTAGTAATTTAAAGATTGTTCTCCCATTATGTAGCATTTGGGTTATGGCTACCTTGAACATTCAATATTGATTGTGTTTGTAAAATGTTATTCGGGATACTAATTTATCAGAATCCGATTCTTATATTCTGCCACCATGGATGAGTGGGATGGAGTTCATTGATGAAAAAAATATGATAAAATGTTTAAAACTGTCCGAAACAAGAAGAATACTCGCTGGTTGCACGATTGTTTTAAAAGTGGTGTTGCTATGCTGTTTTCACAAAGTGTATAACAATATGACTATGAGTTAGCCAGTTGAGATCCAGATATATGGGTTTATCTGAGTAACAAGGGTGGGATATGTTTTTACATAGAACATCAGTCGATTCATAAAGTCTGAGTACCAACATTATGGTGACATACTAAACTCTGATTAAAGTTGGCAACGAAGCTCTCTGACTTTGAGAAATCGTAAATCTTCTCCGTTTCAATAAACAAAACAGTAGTATTTTGGGAACGTAAAATGCAGCAAATTGAAGGCAAGACAGTCGCTTTTTTACCGGTAAAATCAATTAAATCAGTAAGAAACATAACGAAACATGATCAATAAATCGACATTGTGGTTAAAAAGAGATTTCCTTTTGTTGATTTATCAATGTATGGAGACGTAACGTTTTCTTAGACTGATCATTATTTCAGGTATATTAATAATGGTAAGTACTACTTTAATTTTAAATATCATCTTTAAACTTGTACTTTGCACTATGTATACTTGCCTTTTGCATAAACTATATCTAAAACTTTATTAACATGATCGTTATTGATGCAAGTATAACTTTGTTTTCAACTTAGAAGAACAGGACTGTACAAAAAGATACTTACTTGTGTATTTCATTTTCCAATGCTCTTGTTTTTCCTTCCCTTAAATAAAAAAAATGAGTTTAAGCGAATTAAGATATTGTATTAACTGTGTCAAATTGTAAACATTCATATAAACTAGTTATTTTATTTTGTATATACTGAATAATATTTTACTTTTTCGCAATTCCTTTGAGCAAAGAAGATTCAGTATTTATTTACGACAAACGGATTTCGTAAACAGCGATGTTGTTGGACTGGCGGGAAGCAAATTGTTGTTTGCAGTGTCAAACAAGCGTGTGTAAATATGAAAATAAGACATGCATTTAGAGTCAATTGAGTCAGGGTATGTTACTAAAGGTATGCTCCTAAAAACACGTAATATGCTAAAGAACTTCGGTATGGGATGACATTGTAATGGGTCTTAATGTAAATCAAGCAATCAGGATTAAAATGGTATTTGTCCTGCATATGAGTAGTTGTTTTACGCTCATTGAAGTAGTATCGGACAAATAAGAGCCGTGGTATATTTACTCTTGCAAACCATATGACCTTTCTTAAAGAAGACAACAATTTTATGTAAACTCGATTGATTCCGTATCAATGGTATCCGTACCTCCTGTATTATTTATCAAAAGTTGAATTGAGAGATTCTGGTTGATAATGTTAAGTTGACGAATAGTGCTGTTTATGGACAACACAGCATATGAGGCTTTAGCGTTAATGCAACTTAAATAGAACAATGATAGTTTTGTCTCCCTTAACAAATATATACATTCTATAAAACGTTTTTGTGGATATGAAATGACGGTAATTTAGGCTTAAATTCACCTGACTTATCACGAGCGTACTAATTTCTGATACCGTCTTAAAATGATAGTTACGCGCATTCGCAATACATGCTTCCTTAAGAAACACAATCAACTGCTACGATACAAGTTATTTGTATAAACATAATTTGTTAATATGTTACAATATATAGTAACACATTTGAAAAGGGTTTCCTCTAGTTTTTGCATGATATTTTGCGACCAGGGCGTGTAATCGTTTTTGCGAGCCGCCAATGTAACGTTTGCATGTTATTTATTTTCGATTTAAAGCTGTATCATCTTAGTAACCACAATGTTTTGATCCGTTCAAATATTATTATTTGATGTATTTGAAAGGGAGGGAACAAACGAACATAGTTGAAGAAAGTATGCTATAACCAGTGTAGACTAAAAGGGCGGCGTTTTTTGATTCAGCCATAACATTGAAAACAGTACAAACAGAGCGGCAAATTAATATGCCTTACAATTTGAACTTTATTTGTCTTTCATGAAAACAAGCAAACAATGTTGATGCTTTTTTAATTGAGAACCGAAACCTGTTCTACTTGATATGAGTTGATTGTTATCAACTGAATTGTGAATATCAGAACATGAATGTCATTGATTTAAACATAACTAATTCTGATAAACTTGTTGTGGATTTGTTTTAGCAATGAATGGAAATGATTGAAAACGAATTGGCAGCACAATGCTGTTCTTGGTTTACTCACAAACAAATATTACTTGTTATGTTAGTAATTAGATACATCGCCGTGAAGTTGAAGAGTATAGGAAATCCACTAGAGTGGAGGTTAACTTATAATGTATGTACACTTGTGTAGTTATCTAACAAAATAAAATAATAACATATTATCTTGAAATTGAATTAGGTAACGCAAAATCTGCGTAAAGATTAAAATGCATTGGTGTGAAGTGGTAAGAAAGTGGGCGGTATTTCGATATTCAATTTATTCGTAAGATGACGCGTATTTCTTCTTCGTATGTAAAATGAAACATCGTTTTAATATACGGCAAGAAAAAACAGCACAACAATAATTTTGCAGTGAACTAGTAAATATAAGGATTTAAAATGCTTTTGTGAGGCATTCATGCGACTTTCAATTCCCTGCTCGAAAATGGCAATTAACCCATGAATTGCTTTGTGAAATCGCATACCCCCGAAATGCATCTTAATCCTAATAATACAAATATGTAATAAGATTGGACAAGCTTAATGAAGTTTTTAATGTGATTTTAAATATTGAATTAGAAATATTCCTTGCATATCAAACATTCTTAAAGTAAGTCAAACATTTCAAGGTAAAATCCGATTCGATATATAAATAACAACATTTATATTGTAAAGTATCAACACGAAATGAAAAATTGTGCAAACAAAAACATATTTGTAGTAGCTCATTAGAAGAAAATACTGAAGCTAAGTTTAACGTATTTTCAGTTCATTTATGTTTCACTCTTTTTCTCACATACAGAATGACAATTTTAAATTATTTAAACATATGCTTGTTTTAAAAAGCTTCATTTAAGAATTAATAATAAGTCAGCGTGCCATATTTAAAAACAAAACAAAAAACATGATATATTATTTATATATGTATGCCAGTTTTGAAAAAGTATGAATATAAGTGGTAAAAGAAAGATAAGTAATACTTCAACTCGCTTCTTTTTAACAACATCCAACTTTATAGCCTATTCCTACAGTCTGTAAAACAATTTTACCGTAATATATCAGTTGTCCATTAATGTCAGTTAATGGTCAATTAGGTTACGTAGTGCATGGACTAAGAGTGGCAACAACAACGGTAAGTATAACGTGTACTTACCTCTTCTGGTCTTCAGCTAACTTGATAGCATTTTCTTCCAGTCTGTAAATAAATGCCATAATGTAGTAATTGCTATTTTATGCCAATATATGATTAAACATGTCATGCAGTGCATGTACTACAAATGACAGAAACAACGATTAGTGATTTGGTGTCTAATCCGAGCGAAGTTCGGTAGAGCTCTTTTAAGGCTACATGTATGCGCGTATACAATTAGCACTATATTATTTAAAATTGCAACCATAATTAGACTAAAAAAGACGTTCATGTGATGAAACCAGTATTTTAGCTCATTAACCATATTGAGCGTGCAAAAAGCCGACACTTACGTTTCATCAGAGAGTGACGAAACTGCGTTCTTTTTTTTGTCATCGTTAGCTTTGCCGTATCAATAAACATTGTTTTGAATGTTTGCATGAACAATTTAACCACTAGATGAAAAATGTAGGGCCTCAGTCAATTTAAAAATAGACAAATGAATTCTTATTAACAAAGAGAATAAGAACTCTGCGTAAATTACCACTCAAACTCAAATCATTACTCTATGTGTTTTTAAAAATATATCTACATTATGTTCTACCGAAGTCAGATTTTGAAACAAGTTCCCTCAGTATAAATAATGCATTTTTCCTGGTAAACGATTGAATTTTGAACATTGCCAATCCATAGCAGAGCTGTACAGTACAAACTAAGCTGCACATTATTATGCCTTACAATTTAAACTTTATTCATATATCATGACAACAAGTAAACAATGTTTTCTATTTTTTATTTTAGAATCGAAACTTGTTCTACTTGATATGAGGTCATTGTTATCAACTGAATTATAAATTTCAAGAGATGTATGTAAAAAGAGAGTATCAGTGATTCAAACATAACTAATTCTGATATATTTGTTGTGGAATTTATAGCAATGAATGGAAATGATTGAAGACGAGTTGGCAGCACAATGCTGCTCTTGGCTTACTCACCAAAAAAAATGTTTATGAGTAATTTGACACATCGCCGTGAAGCTTGAAGAGTGTAGGAAAACAACTGTAGAGGAGGTTAACTTAAAAAGTTATGTTGTAAATTTACAAAAGAATAACAGACTGCCTTCAATTTTAATTAAATAACGCAGTTATTTTGCGTAATGATTAAGTTGCATTGGTGTGGAGCGGTTAAGGGAAGGGGGGGGGGGGTATTTCGCTATTCCATTTATTGGTAGTGTGACGCGTTGTTCCCCTTCGTATGTAATCAAAGCACTTAACGTCCTTAGAAAGTAGGGGAATGGTACAGTAGGTGTATCGAGGCTTGATTTTGATGATGCAAAGAATTGAAGTTATGATTGCGAGATGAGGTTAACATAAAGTGAAATTACATTAAAACTGAACATGTCTAATTTGTAAGAACTGTTTATGTTTGTTATATGCAATATATGTGGGTTTGATACAAAAACTGTGTGATTGTGTGTTTGATCATTACGAAAGATGTTGTAAAGATGATTGGTCTGTGAATTCTGCAAACAATAAGTGATAGACACTAACAATCGGTCATGTGATGTTGTAAGGAGTAAAAAAGCAATAATATAATATGTTCGAAGTTTTTGCAACATGTATTGTGACTAACAAATAATCTATACATCATCTGCTGAGACTCGTACGAACTTGCAACTATGCTATCGTCATGAAGTCCTCTACCTGCATAGCGCAGATTGTTAGTGCATATCACAATAACCCTCTTCAAAGAGTCTGCAAATAAGCCTCGACAACCACTATAATATTCCCCAAGTATCTTAGCACCTTCAATTCTCTGAGTTATGGATAACAATCGCGAATATGCAAGGGATCGGCACTGATGACATCCATTTCGAAACATGTCTATTAAACGACATTTTCAGGCGATTTATCGCTTATTTACACATTTAATGTACTGCGAAATTGCTTATGAAGTGCCTCTTCATATTTAAGGGGGCTAGACACCAGATGGTCTAACAAATCGGCAAATACAGTATTTCCACAAAACAAGCTTAAATTTGTCAATGCGAGCTAGTAGGAGGCCGATAATGAATCACTAAACATGGTTAAAATAATGAATGCAACAATCAGGTTGCTGTCTCATCTGTGTTTCATCGTTTAAAATCGCGCATATAGCTTCCCAGTGTAAATGATATCTTTTTATGAATACTGATAAATATCCGACGCTATTTTTAAACCTACTAGGTTTTATGTGGAAATATTTATGCAAAAAACTACAGAAACAAGCTCGGTAGAAAAACGTTTAAACATAAACCCGGTTTAATGGCACTAGGTAAACGCCATGACTAGCTTTTTTGAAATCGCATGAAAACCCCCGAAATGCATCTTAATCCTAATAATAAAAATAATTAAATCGGACTAGCTTCATGAAGTTTTTAATGTGATTTTAATTATTGAAGTAAAATATTCCTCGCATTTCAATCACTCTTAAGCTAAGTCAAATATTTCAAGGTGATGTAAAATCCGATTCGATATATTGTATAGCAACATTTATATTGTAAAGTATCAACACGATATGAAAAAAATGTGCAAACAAAAACATAATTGTAGTAGCTCAATAGAAGAAGATACTGAAGCTAAGTTCAAAGTATTTTCAGTTCATTTGTGTTTCACTCTTTTTCTCAGAAACAGAATGAAACTTGGACAATATTAGATTATTACAAAATATACGGTTTTAAAAAGCTTCATTTGAGAATTAATATTAAGTTATCGTGCCATATTTAAAAACAAACAAAAAACCATGATATATGTTTTATATGTGTATTCCTGTTTAGAAAAAGTACCTTTACCTATTGTATGAATATAAGAGGTAAAATAAAGATAAATAATACGTGAATTTGCTTCTTTTTGACAACATCCAACTTTATTGCCTATTCCTACAGTCTGTAAAACAAATATACCGTAATATATCAGTTGTCCATTAATGTCAGTTAATGGTCAATAAGGTTACGTAGTGCATGGACTAAGAGTGGCAACAACAACGGTAAGTATAACGTGTACTTACCTCTTCTGGTCTTCAGCTAACTTGATAGCATTTTCTTCCAGTCTGTAAATAAATGCCATAATGTAGTAATTGCTATTTTATGCCAATATATGATTAAACATGTCATTTAGTGCATGTACTACAAATAACAGGAACAACGATTAGTGATTTGGGGTCTAATCCGAGCGAAGTTCGGTAGAGCTCTTTTAAGGCTACATGTTAGCGCGGAGCGAAATATTTCAAGAAATGTTAAGTCCAATTCGATATATAAATAACAGCGTTTAAATAGTAAAGTATCGACACAAAAAATGAAATTGTGCAAACAAACAAATATTTGTAGTAGATCAACCAAAGTAGATACTGAAGCCGTATTCAATGTTTTTTGTTCATTATAGGTTTCACTCTTTTGCTCACATACAGTAAGAAGCTAGGATACTATTTAAAGTACTTACATATATACTGGTTTTAAAAAACACACACTACATTTCTGAATTAATAATAAATTAGCGTGCCATATTTAAAAGCAAAAAACATGAAATATTATTTGAACATGTATGCCAGCTAATAAAATGTGAGTTTACCTATTGTATGAACTAAAAGTGGTGAAATAAGGATTGACGATACGTGAACTCGCTTCGTTTTGTCAACATCAAACTTTTTAGCATATTTTTACAGTATGTAAAACAATAATACCGTAATATATCAGGTGTTCATTAATGCCAGTAGATGATCAATTAGGTTACGTAGTGCATGGACTAAGAGTGGCAACAACAACGGTAAGTATAACGTGTACTTACCTCTTCTGGTCTTCAGCTAACTTGATAGCATTTTCTTCCAGTCTGTAAATAAATGCCATAATGTAGTAATTGCTATTTTATGCCAATATATGATGAAACATGTCATGCAGTGCATGTATTACAAATGACAGAAACAACGATTAGTGAGTCGGTGTCTAATCCGAGCGAAGTTCGGTAGAGCTCTTTTAAGGCTACATGTATGCGCGTATACAATTAGCACTATATTATTTAAAATTGCAACCATAATTAGACTAAAAAAGACGTTCATGTGATGAAACCAGTATTTTAGCTCATTAACCATATTGAGCGTGCAAAAAGCCGACACTTACGTTTCATCAGAGAGTGACGAAACTGCGTTCGTTTTTTTGTCATCGTTAACTTTGCCGTATCAATAAACATTGTTTTGAATGTTTACATGAACATTTTAACCACTAGATGAAAATTGTAGGGCCTCAGTCAATTTAAAAATAAACAAATGAATTCTTATTAACGAAGAGAATAAGAACTCTGCGTAAATTACCACTCAAACTCATATCATTACTCTATGTGTTTTTAAAAATATATCTACATTATGTTCTTCCGAAGTCAGATTTTGAAACAAGTTCCCTCAGTATAAATAATGCATTTTTCCTGGTGAACGATTGAATTTTCAACATTGCCAATCCATAGCAGAGCTGTACAGTACAAACTAAGCGGCACATTATTATGCCTTACAATTTAAACTTTATTCATATATCATGACAACAAGTAAACAATGTTTTCTATTTTTTTTATTTTAGAATCGAAACTTGTTCTACTTGATATGAGGTCATTGTTATCAACTGAATTATAAATTTCAAGAGATGTATGTTAAAAGAGAGTATCAGTGATTCAAACATAACTAATTCTGATATATTTGTTGTGGAATTTATAGCATTGAATGGAAATGATTGAAGACGAGTTGGCAGCACAATGCTGTTCTTGGCTTACTCACCAAAAAAAATGTTTATGAGTAATTTGACACATCGCCGTGAATCTTGAAGAGTGTAGGAAAACAACTGTAGTGGAGGTTAACTTAAAAAGTTATGTAGTAAATTTACAAAAGAATAACAGACTGTCTTCAATTTGAATTAAGTAACGCAGTTATTTTGCGTAATGATTAAGTTGCATTGGTGTGGAGCGGTTAAGGGAAGGGGGGGGGGTATTTTGCTATTCCATTTATTGGTAGTGTGACGCGTTGTTCCCCTTCGTATGTAATCAAAGCACTGAACGTCCTTAGAAACTAGGGGAATGGTACAGTAGGTGTATCGAGGCTTGATTTTGATGATGCAAAGAATTGAAGTTATGATTGCGAGATGAGGTTAACATAAAGTGAAATTACATTAAAACTGAACATGTCTAATTTGTAAGAACTGTTTATGTTTGTTATATGCAATATATGTGGGTTTGATACAAAAACTGTGTGATTGTGTGTTTGATCATTACGAAAGATGTTGTAAAGATGATTGGTCTGTGAATTCTGCAAACAATAAGTGATATACACTAACAATCGGTCATGTGATGTTGTAAGGAGTAAAAAAGCAATAATATAATATGTTCGAAGTTTTTGCAACATGTATTGTGACTAACAAATAATCTATACATCATCTGCTGAGACTCGTACGAACTTGCAACTGTGCTATCGTCATGAAGTCCTCTACCTGCATAGCGCATATTGTTAGTGCATATCACAATCACCCTCTCCAAAGAGTCTGCAAATAAGCCTCGACAACCACTATAATATTCCCCAAGTATCTTAGCACCTTCAATTCTCTGAGTTATGGATAACAATCGCGAATATGCAAGGGATCGGCACTAATGACATCCATTTCGAAACATGTCTATTAAACGACATTTTCAGGCGATTTATCGCTTATTTACACAATTAATGTACTGCGAAATTGCTTATGAAGTGCCTCTTCATATTTAAGGGTGCTAGACACCAGATGGTCTAACAAATCGGCAAATACAGTATTTCCACAAAACAAGCTTAAATTTGTCAATGCGAGCTAGTAGGAGGCCGATAATGAATCACTAAACATGGTTAAAATAATGAATGCAACAATCAGGTTGCTGTCTTATCTGTGTTTCATCGTTTAAAATCGCGCATATAGCTTCCCAGTGTAAATGATATCTTTTTATGAATACTGATAAATATCCGACGCTATTTTTAAACCTACTAGGTTTTATGTTGAAATATTTATGCAAAAAACTACAGAAACAAGCTCGGTAGAAAAACGTTTAAACATAAACCCGGTTTAATGGCACTAGGTAAACGCCATGACTAGCTTTTTTTGAAATCGCATGAAAACCCCCGAAATGCATCTTAATCCTAATAATAAAAATAATTAAATCGGACTAGCTTCATGAAGTTTTTAATGTGATTTTAATTATTGAAGTAAAATATTCCTCGCATTTCAATCACTCTTAAGCTAAGTCAAATATTTCAAGGTGATGTAAAATCCGATTCGATATATTGTATAACAACATTGATATTGTAAAGTATCAACACGATGTGAAAAAAATGTGCAAACACAAACATAATTGTAGTAGCTCAATAGAAGAAAATACTGAAGCTAAGTTCAAAGTATTTTCAGTTCATTTCTGTTTCACCCTTTTTCTCAGATACAGAATGAACCTTGGACAATATTAGATTATTACAAAATATACTGGTTTTAAAAAAGCTTCGTTTGAGAATTAATGTTAAGTTATCGTGACATATTTAAAAACAAACTAAAAACCATGATATATGTGTTATATGTGTATTCCTGTTTAGAAAAAGTACCTTTACCTATTGTATGAATATAAGTGGTAAAAAAAGACAAATAATACGTGAATTTGCTTCTTTTTGACAACATCCAACTTTATAGCTAATCCCTACAGTCTGTAAAACAATAATACCGTAATATATCAGTTGTCCATTAATGTCAGTTAATGGTCAATTAGGTTACGTAGTGCATGGACTAAGAGTGGCAACAACAACGGTAAGTATAACGTGTACTTACCTCTTCTGGTCTTCAGCTAACTTGATAGCATTTTCATCCAGTCTGTAAATAAATGCCATAATGTAGTAATTGCTATTTTATGCCAATATATGATGAAAAAATTCATTTAGTGCATGTACTACAAATAACAGGAACAACGATTAGTGATTCGGGGTCTAATCCGAGCGAAGTTCGGTAGAGCTCTTTGAAGGCTACATGTTAGCGCGGAGCCAAATATTTCAAGAAATGTTAAGTCCAATTCGATATAGAAATAACAGCGTTTAAATAGTAAAGTATCGACACAAAAAAGGAAATTGTGCAAACAAACAAATATTTGTAGTAGATCAACCAAAGTAGATACTGAAGCCGTATTCAATGTTTTTTGTTCATTATAGGTTTCACTCTTTTGCTCACATACAGTAAGAAGCTAGGATACTATTTAAAGTACTTACATATATACTGGTTTTAAAAAAAACACACTACATTTCAGAATTAATAATTAGTTTGCGTGCCATATTTAGATACAAATAACATGATATATTATTTATACATGTATGACAGCTAATAAAATGTTCGTTTACATATTGTATGAAAAATAAGTGGTGAAAGAAAGATTGATGATACGTGAACTCGCTTCGTTTTGTCAACATCAAACTTTTTAGCATATTCTTACAGTCTGTAAAACAATTTTACCGTAATATATCAGTTGTCCATTAATGTCAGTTAATGGTCAATTAGGTTACGTAGTGCATGGACTAAGAGTGGCAACAACAACGGTAAGTATAACGTGTACTTACCTCTTCTGGTCTTCAGCTAACTTGATAGAATTTTCATCCAGTCTGTAAATAAATGCCATAATGTAGTAATTGCTATTTTATGCCAATTAGTGCATATCACAATCACCCTCTCCAAAGCGTCTGCAAATTAGCCTCGACAACCACTATAATATTCCCCAAGTATCTTAGCACCTTCAATTCTCTAAGTTATGGATAACAATCGCGAATATGCAAGGGATCGGCACTGATGACATCCATTTCGAAACATGTCTATTAAACGACATTTTCAGGCGATTTATCGCTTATTTACACATTTAATGTACTGCGAAATTGCTTATGAAGTGCCTCTTCATATTTAAGGGTGCTAGACACCAGATGGTCTAACAAATCGGCAAATACAGTATTTCCACAAAACAAGCTTAAATTTGTCAATGCGAGCTAGTAGGAGGCCGATAATGAATCACTAAACATGGTTAAAATAATGAATGCAACAATCAGGTTGCTGTTTCATCTGTGTTTCATCGTTTAAAATCGCGCATATAGCTTCCCAGTGTAAATGATATCTTTTTATGAATACTGATAAATATCCGACGCTATTTTTAAACCTACTAGGTTTTATATTGAAATATGTATGCAAAAAACTACAGAAACAAGCTCAGTAGCAAAACGTTTAAACATAAACCCGGTTTAATGGCACTAGGTAAACGCCATGACTAGCTGTTTTGAAATCGCATGAAAACCCCCGAAATGCATCTTAATCCTAATAATAAAATTAATTAAATTGGACTAGCTTCATGAAGTTTTTAATGTGATTTTAATTATTGAAGTAAAATATTCCTCGCATTTCAATCACTCTTAAGCTAAGCCAAATATTTCAAGGTGATGTAAAATCCGATTCGATATATTGTATAACAAGATTTATATTGTAAAGTATCAACACGATGTGAAAAAAATGTGCAAACACAAACATAATTGTAGTAGCTCAATAGAAGAAGATACTGAAGCTAAGTTCAAAGTATTTTCAGTCCATTTGTGTTTCACTCTTTTTCTCAGATACAGAATGAAACTCGGACAATATTAGATTATTACAAAATATACTGGTTTTAAAAAAAGCTTCATTTGAGAATTATATTTAAGTTATCGTGCCATATTTAAAAACAAACAAAAAACATGATATATGTGTTATATGTGTATTCCTGTTTAGAAAAAGTACCTTTACCTATTATATGAATATAAGTGGTAAAATAAAGATAAATAATACGTGAATTTGCTTCTTTTTGACAACATCCAACTTTATAGCTAATCCCTACAGTCTGTAAAACATATATAAAGTTATATATCAGTTGTCCATTAATGTCAGTTAATGGTCAATTAGGTTACGTAGTGCATGGACTAAGAGTGGCAACAACAACGGTAAGTATAACGTGTACTTACCTCTTCTGGTCTTCAGCTAACTTGATAGCATTTTCTTCCAGTCTGTAAATAAATGCCATAATGTAGTAATTGCTATTTTATGCCAATATATGATGAAACAAGTCATTTAGTGCATGTACTACAAATAACAGGAACAACGATTAGTGATTCGGGGTCTAATCCGAGCTAAGTTCGGTAGAGCTCTTTTAAGGCTACATGTTAGCGCGGAGCCAAATATTTCAAGAAATGTTAAGTCCAATTCGATATATAAATAACAGCGTATAGTAAAGTATCGACACAAAAAAGGAAATTGTGCAAACAAACAAATATTTGTAGTAGATCAACCAAAGTAGATACTGAAGCCGTATTCAATGTTTTTTGTTCATTATAGGTTTCACTCTTTTGCTCACATACAGTAAGAAGCTAGGATACTATTTAAAGTACTTACATATATACTGGTTTTAAAAAACACACACTACATTTCTGAATTAATAATAAATAAGCGTGCCATATTTAAAAGCAAACAACATGAAATATTATTTGAACATGTATGCCAGCTAATAAAATGTGAGTTTACCTATTGTATGAACTAAAAGTGGTGAAATAAGGATTGACGATACGTGAACCCGCTTCGTTTTGTCAACATCAAACTCTTTAGCATATTTTTACAGTATGTAAAACAATAATACCGTAATATATCAGGTGTTCATTAATGCCAGTAGATGATCAATTAGGTTACGTAGTGCATGGACTAAGAGTGGCAACAACAACGGTAAGTATAACGTGTACTTACCTCTTCTGGTCTTCAGCTAACTTGATAGCATTTTCTTCCAGTCTGTAAATAAATGCCATAATGTAGTAATTGCTATTTTATGCCAATATATGATGAAACATGTCATGCAGTGCATGTATTACAAATGACAGAAACAACGATTAGTGAGTCGGTGTCTAATCCGAGCGAAGTTCGGTAGAGCTCTTTTAAGGCTACATGTATGCGCGTATACAATTAGCACTATATTATTTAAAATTGCAACCATAATTAGACTAAAAAAGACGTTCATGTGATGAAACCAGTATTTTAGCTCATTAACCATATTGAGCGTGCAAAAAGCCGACACTTACGTTTCATCAGAGAGTGACGAAACTGCGTTCGTTTTTTTGTCATCGTTAACTTTGCCGTATCAATAAACATTGTTTTGAATGTTTACATGAACATTTTAACCACTAGATGAAAATTGTAGGGCCTCAGTCAATTTTAAAATAAACAAATGAATTCTTATTAACGAAGAGAATAAGAACTCTGCGTAAATTACCACTCAAACTCAAATCATTACTCTATGTGTTTTTAAAAATATATCTACATTATGTTCTTCCGAAGTCAGATTTTGAAACAAGTTCCCTCAGTATAAATAATGCATTTTTCCTGGTGAACGATTGAATTTTCAACATTGCCAATCCATAGCAGAGCTGTACAGTACAAACTAAGCGGCACATTATTATGCCTTACAATTTAAACTTTATTCATATATCATGACAACAAGTAAACAATGTTTTCTATTTTTTTATTTTAGAATCGAAACTTGTTCTACTTGATATGAGGTCATTGTTATCAACTGAATTATAAATTTCAAGAGATGTATGTTAAAAGAGAGTATCAGTGATTCAAACATAACTAATTCTGATATATTTGTTGTGGAATTTATAGCATTGAATGGAAATGATTGAAGACGAGTTGGCAGCACAATGCTGTTCTTGGCTTACTCACCAAAAAAAAATGTTTATGAGTAATTTGACACATCGCCGTGAATCTTGAAGAGTGTAGGAAAACAACTGTAGTGGAGGTTAACTTAAAAAGTTATGTAGTAAATTTACAAAAGAATAACAGACTGTCTTCAATTTGAATTAAGTAACGCAGTTATTTTGCGTAATGATTAAGTTGCATTGGTGTGGAGCGGTTAAGGGAAGGGGGGGGGGGGGGTATTTTGCTATTCCATTTATTGGTAGTGTGACGCGTTGTTCCCCTTCGTATGTAATCAAAGCACTGAACGTCCTTAGAAACTAGGGGAATGGTACAGTAGGTGTATCGAGGCTTGATTTTGATGATGCAAAGAATTGAAGTTATGATTGCGAGATGAGGTTAACATAAAGTGAAATTACATTAAAACTGAACATGTCTAATTTGTAAGAACTGTTTATGTTTGTTATATGCAATATATGTGGGTTTGATACAAAAACTGTGTGATTGTGTGTTTGATCATTACGAAAGATGTTGTAAAGATGATTGGTCTGTGAATTCTGCAAACAATAAGTGATATACACTAACAATCGGTCATGTGATGTTGTAAGGAGTAAGAAAGCAATAATATTATATGTTCGAAGTTTTTGCAACATGTATTGTGACTAACAAATAATCTCTACATCATCTGCTGAGACTCGTACGAACTTGCAACTGTGCTATCGTCATGAAGTCCTCTACCTGCATAGCGCAGATTGTTAGTGCATATCACAATCACCCTCTCCAAAGCGTCTGCAAATTAGCCTCGACAACCACTATAATATTCCCCAAGTATCTTTGCACCTTCAATTCTCTAAGTTATGGATAACAATCGCGAATATGCAAGGGATCAGCACTGATGACATCCATTTCGAAACATGTCTATTAAACGACATTTTCAGGCGATTTATCGCTTATTTACACATTTAATGTACTGCGAAATTGCTTATGAAGTGCCTCTTCATATTTAAGGGTGCTAGACACCAGATGGTCTAACAAATCGGCAAATACAGTATTTCCACAAAACAAGCTTAAATTTGTCAATGCGAGCTAGTAGGAGGCCGATAATGAATCACTAAACATGGTTAAAATAATGAATGCAACAATCAGGTTGCTGTCTCATCTGTGTTTCATCGTTTAAAATCGCGCATATAGCTTCCCAGTGTAAATGATATCTTTTTATGAATACTGATAAATATCCGACGCTATTTTTAAACCTACTAGGTTTTATGTGGAAATATTTATGCAAAAAACTACAGAAACAAGCTCAGTAGCAAAAAGTTTAAACATAAACCCGGTTTAATGGCACTAGGTAAACGCCACGACTAGCTTTTTTGAAATCGCATGAAAACCCCCGAAATGCATCTTAATCCTAATAATAAAAATAATTTAATTGGACTAGCTTCATGAAGTTTTTAATGTGATTTTAATTATTGAAGTAAAATATTCCTCGCATTTCAATCACTCTTAAGCTAAGTCAAATATTTCAAGGTGATGTAAAATCCGATTCGATATATTGTATAGCAACATTTATATTGTAAAGTATCAACACGATGTGAAAAAAATGTGCAAACAAAAACATAATTGTAGTAGCTCAATAGAAGAAGATACTGATGCTAAGTTCAAAGTATTTTCAGTTCATTTGTGTTTCACCCTTTTTCTCAGATACAGAATGAAACTTGGACAATATTAGATTATTACAAAATATACGGTTTTAAAAAGCTTCATTTGAGAATTAATATTAAGTTATCGTGCCATATTTAAAAACAAACGAAAAACCATGATATATGTGTTATATGTGTATTCCTGTTTAGAAAAAGTACCTTTACCTATTGTATGAATATAAGAGGTAAAATAAAGACAAATAATACGTGAATTTGCTTCTTTTTGACAACATCCAACTTTATAGCCTATTTCTACAGTCTGTAAAACATATATAAAGTAATATATCAGTTGTCCATTAATGTCAGTTAATGATCAATTAGGTTACGTAGTGCATGGACTAAGAGTGGCAACAACAACGGTAAGTATAACGTGTACTTACCTCTTCTGGTCTTCAGCTAACTTGATAGCATTTTCATCCAGTCTGTAAATAAATGCCATAATGTAGTAATTGCTATTTTATGCCAATATATGATGAAACAAGTCATTTAGTGCATGCACTACAAATAACAGGAACAACGATTAGTGATTCGGTGTCTAATCCGAGCGAAGTTCGGTAGAGCTCTTTTAAGGCTACATGTTAGCGCGGAGCCAAATATTTCAAGAAATGGTCAGTCCAATTCGATATATAAATAACAGCGTTTAAATAGTAAAGTATCGACACAAAAAATGAAATTGTGCAAACAAACAAATCTTTGTAGTAGATCAACCAAAGTAGATACTGAAGCCGTATTCAATGTTTTTTGTTCATTATAGGTTTCACTCTTTTGCTCACATACAGTAAGAAGCTAGGATACTATTTAAAGTACTTACATATATACTGGTTTTAAAAAACACACACTACATTTCTGAATTAATAATAAATTAGCGTGCCATATTTAAAAGCAAAAAACATGAAATATTATTTGAACATGTATGCCAGCTAATAAAATGTGAGTTTACCTATTGTATGAACTAAAAGTGGTGAAATAAGGATTGACGATACGTGAACTCGCTTCGTTTTGTCAACATCAAACTTTTTAGCATATTTTTACAGTATGTAAAACAATAATACCGTAATATATCAGGTGTTCATTAATGTCAGTTAATGGTCAATTAGGTTACGTAGTGCATGGACTAAGAGTGGCAACAACAACGGTAAGTATAACGTGTACTTACCTCTTCTGGTCTTCAGCTAACTTGATAGCATTTTCTTCCAGTCTGTAAATAAATGCCATACTATAGTAATTGCTATGTTATGCCAATATATGATGACACATGTTATTTAGTGCATGTACTTCAATTGACATTAACAACGATTAGTGATTCTAATATTAGCGAAGCTCGGTAGAGCTCTTTTAAGGCTACACGCATACAATTAGCACTATATTATTTCAAATTGCAAATATGATTAGCCTAAAAAAGACGTTCATGTGATGGCACCAGTATTTTAGCTCATTAACCATATTAAGCGTGAAAAAAGCCGACACTTACATTCGTTGTTTTTGTCATCTTTAACTTGGCCGTATCAATAAACATTTTTTTTTATGTTTACATGAAAAAAATCTAACCAACAGAAGCAAAATGTAGGCCCAATGTAAATTTCAAATAATTTAATGTAAGCGTTTTAACAAAGATAATAAGAACTCTGCGTAATCTAACACACTAAAACAAATCATAACTCTATATGTTTTTTGAAATATATTTTGTATTCAATATTTCATTAAATATGCATACGCACGAAACAAAGGTCACTATATACATACTGTTCTTCTGAAGTCAGATTTTGAAATACATTTCGGAAAGTATATTAAATGCATTTTTTTCTGATAAATGATTTGATTTTGACAATTGCAAACACACAGCATAGCTGGTTACGGAAAAGGTACTGTGTATTATCATTTTGTAATCTAGACTGCCACTTCGACAGTGGAGATTTTGATAAAAATGATGACGGTCTTAATATTTGTTTGCATCTTTATGACTTAATCAGTGACTGAGTGAGACCGAGTGTACACATTGTGACCGAAAAGATGGATTGGTTAGCTGCGGGTCACCACCAGAGTGAGTGAGGTATTGTGATTTAAAACGTCTAATAATTGAACGCCTTTCAACAATCACCATGGCTGATTAATAGATTGAAACTTAAAGTATGTAAGGGAGTGGCGAGGCGGGGTTCACTTCCTGCCATGCAACACCGATACTGTGTGAGAGAATTATAATAAAATGGTGTCGGCGAGGGTGCGGGAGAGGTTTTCCGTCCAGTCAAGAAAAACTGTGTTTTTTTTGCAAAATATTGTAACTAAAAAAATGACGGTTGTGGGTAAAGGCTGGCAGTCGGGTGCTTGTTTGGTTGCGGCACAGTGCTAGTATCCTGGTGTTTGAGCCCTATACCGGGCACACTCCCCCCTACCCCCGGTTTACGTTAACGAGGATGGTGTTCCCTCTTGCAATGCAACAATGTGTTTGAGTTACAGATTGTAACTAACAGGGGAGGGTGCGGGCCCGACACAATGGCTGTTTGAGAAATTGTGACATAAACGAAAAGATGTGTCAGCACCATTAACCTTACAGAATGGATGATTACGTCAGTGAAAATGAAAAGTGGTTGGATTTTTTTTTAAATTTGTGCTGTTTCGTTTGAGTAAAAAGTATTTTTTGCCAATTGTTATGTTTGAAAGAGAGGTGCACCAATACAAGTATGTCACAAGCAAACCTCGTGATTGAGTTCGTACTATATAAACGTTCTTAACTGCGCCCTTCAATAGTAACGTTCGTACAATTTGTAATATCCAAATAAAATTGGGCTCAATCCGACTGATAAGAGTTAGAAAATAAACACAATTGTTCGTAACGAATGTGTAACTATTAACAGAGATGTACAATTCATTTGTTTTGTATGAATTCAAATAAGATGCATATTTCCGAATACACACTTCATAATCTAGCGAATTCGCTCCAAGTTGTTGAAACTGGAAAAAATGTGATAATAATACTTATAATAATATACAAAAAACTGCGAATTTCAGGAAGCCTTTACGATTTATATGTTTTTTAAATACTCCATTCCCCTTTACAATTTAGCTTTTTGCTTGTAACAAATATTTTTGGCTAAATTTCAGAACGAGTTTTACAAAGCAGTCAAATGTATTTCAATTCACATAAAAAAGTTAATTATTTTGGTGCTAATTTATTCACTGTTCAAATGGTACAGCACCAACAAGTCAAGTGTGTTTAGATTATACTGGTGCGCTAAAGTGCGAGTGGACACTTGCAATCGTGGATGTTGCGGGTATTGTTAATGTTTTTACTATGTTGTCAAGGACAACATTCAATAAATAGTGGGGGGTATAAGAGAATAGCATCATATTTATCCACTCTGTGGTTATATAACAGTTATAACTATTATATATTTTTGTGTTCCGATACTGGAGTTAATGTATATATGGAAAAAATTAAAACCCTCACACATTTATAACTGCTTTTAGTCTGTCAATAATTAAAGTAGAACATTACCTTGCATATGACCGTTTAGAAAATCGGTGGATAAAAATAAGATCCTTTAATTTAATTATTTTAGATTAAGATTATTGTCTTATCCAAACTCTGAAAATGGATTTCGTTTTAATTCCTGGTGTTGGAGTACTTTTTGGCATCAAAAATCATTAGAAAAAAATAGAAGTCAATTTTCTGTGAAGGGGTGGGGACGGTAATAGCTGCCCCTGTCAATCGATTACTTCCCACCTATACATTCTAATCTAATGTCGTTTGTCCTATACCTTCCTGCCAAGCAAGTTTAAATTATGTATTACGTGAATATTTTGATAGAACTGTTAGAATCGGTGAAAGTTTAGGTTTTACAAATTAATAAAAGGGAGAAATTAAATATAATTAAACAAAAGGGCGACGTCATATAAGACACATTTTAAAATATAATTTTCGAATAATGTGTTACACGTGAATTATTATCTATTGTTTGAGTGTTGAAATTCAAATAAATATATAATTATTAGTTATCAGTGAAATGCACATATAACCGAAATGAAGTGCTTATAATGCTCACAGCTAATACTTACAACTCTGATTGTTACATGTAGCTATAAGTTTTTTTAAGGAAACACATGTGGTATTGTTAAAGCTTTGGAGTCGTTGTTATGTGCGGTTTTGTGCAAAAACTAAAAGGGGCTATACACCGTATGATGAAATAGCAAAAAAAGAGAAAAATTGTCGAAAACTGACATAAACTTGGTATCGATGTGTACAATGCATTGAAACTAACTAACTGAAGTACCACATAGTTTAACATTAATTTATTTTTCGCATTTTGTTTTTTATTTTTCCAATAAAACAGATTATTAGGTATGTTTACCTAGTAGAATTCATTCGTATGCGTGATTTGCTAGTTGATGTTATCACGTAATATTACCAAGCCAGGTATATAGCTTAAATATTACAAAAATCTAGGGTAAACCTCTTGGAGGCGGATCCGTGGTCTAGTGGTAAATAAAGGCTTGAAAAATAGTTTTGCTCGACAATACTCCGGGTACTACATATTTGAAAGCAAGGAGCGTGTGAAATACCATATTCTTTTAGGGATATTCGACTCAACAAAAGTGCAGGTGAAACGGAACGACTTTATATTATGTTTACCAAAAAAAACATACGATAAAAATATTTGAACACTCGTCATTATACAATACACAGTTTTATTCCACTCGACCAGGAAGTATGTAATTTAGCTTAACAAAGACTCGCTTTCAAACATATTTCCTGAACTCGGTGAATATATAATGCGTACTATATGACGACTCGTGATATATCCTATACGTGTTGCATTAGGTCTACAGCTCTGACTTTAATAATCGAGTAGTCATATCGTTTTTCGACTTTGAAACAAAACACTAGCCGAATCATTTATTGTACTGATTGCTTATATGAAGAAGTATAAAAAATATTTGATTTATTAATATTATTTTTTTTTTCAAGAGAGATACAACTTAATAGAAGCTTTAAAAATTACTCAATGTTTCATATGTCAACATATTTGTTGATTCACACGTTCCTATTTTCAAGTGTTAAAGTAATTTTAGGCAGAATATCATGGAAGTCAACGGAACTTTTTTGTGTCCGTTGGATGTCAATAAAAATTCTTGAACGGCCAATTTAGGTAATTCATTACGGTTAGATAGATATAAATTTAAGGAATGGTTATTACCTTGCTATTTGTACAGCTAAATCAAGGTTTTGTTTGACACTTATAAGTAGATTTACAATATTATAGTACTAGTACTAGGTGAAAAATAACAGCTATTAGTATATTCGATATATTAAAACTGTGTTTTCGGTCGGCCCATATTCTTCTGATATTTTCACTCACTAATATAATATAACAGACGGAATTTCCCAAACAAACTTAAAATCCCAAAAGCTCCAGAATTGATCAATCATAATTAATATAAAATGTATCTGAATACTTCGAAAAAAACAACAATGTTTTATGTTCTCAGTTCTGTAGATTGGGTGATTAGATACTTTCGGAATTTAAAGTAAGTAGTTATTTTTGACGATATGTTTAGCTTGGACACCAAAAAGAAGGTATGTCAATCAGTAGACATGGCAACCAGTCACTTATTTCTTTAGTTGCATGTAAACATGAAAGGTTACTCAAGTAAAAACAGAGTTTATGCCTTTTAGCTTTTATGATTTTGAATTATAGACTTCGTAAAATGATTTCATAGGGTATTTCAAGTAATTGCTTACTGTGTAAAACTATTGTATTGGTTATTAGTCCGGAAATGTGTAATAATGTGTTATAATGAAGGTGTGTGGCAATTCAATAACATTGTTCAATAAAGCACATTTTTAAATCAAATTTATTCAGCATTCATACGTTGTTCCAGAGTTATGTTGTGACTTAAGTAAATCTTTTTGTTGGTTAAACCTTTCTAAATTATGTTATTTATATCACGATTGTTAGAACTGGTGTCAAGGTATTCAACTTGTGCAATATTTTGGCCTTGGTCCTTTTACAGAACTTTATTATATAAATAAGAACATGCAGTGCACTCATTTAAATGTTTTGTTTGAAAAAAAGCTGATTACAAACATGATGGGATAACTTTAATAGTGCAGCTACTGATTTTAGCATTTTCAGTGTTTCTTAACACCATTTGAGAAATTCCATTTCAAATTTATAACAATAATTATTGTTCATGTCTTTTTCAAATATTTGAGAAATGGGTATATTTAACGTCATTTGGAAGATTTAAGAAATGGGTATTTGTTTACATCATTTGAAACATTATTTTTTTTAAATTTCAGTTTTGTATTAGAAAGCATAAAATGTTTTTAGGTTCAAAATGTGCATCTTCAATAACCATATCTTTAGAAACCATGTACACGAGTTTCTTCAGACAACAAGGTATGTTCCCCTACTAATGGAGATTAGGAACCGTTTCCTCTACTGATGGAGATCAATTATGGAATAAATTCACAGAATTTCACAGATTGTACATTTAAGAGACTCTCTCACAGGCTTTTTTTTTCAAAATTTGTTCAAATTGTTTGTATGAAGACAAACACATACATCACTGACAGATACTCCTAGTAACATAATTTGGTAAATAAAATCCTAAAATAGTTTAATAGTGTTACTTACACTTAAAAAGAGCTATTTCTGTAAATAATCATTATCAGCAGAGCTCTCTTTTAGCTGTTGGAAATGTTTTATCATTGTAATTGTCTTAGCTGCAAGAATATGAATAACCAAATCCCTCTACAATGACACTGTAACGGATTTCGTATTATCAAATTTACATCATGTGCTTTTTATTATACAAAAAAGTAAAATTGAATTCCTTCAGTGGAATTTAGACATATTGAAAATGCAATATGCAATGTACACAATTCAGTGTCAATCAATTTGTAATCCCGTAATGTTTGTAAGTGTTCGCTAAGGACTTTTACATTGTTATAAACATGTTTGATAATTAGTGAATGTAATACAATGCAAAACGTAGCATTGGTTTTAACTGAAATTAGTTATGTCAGTTCAGATATCCACAGGTTACCGATGACAGTTATTCAAATGTGTAGAAATCTCATTTTCTGGTATATTGTTGTCCAAAACTGTTTTTGTACCAATATTAATGCGAAAAACTACAGAAACAAGCTCAGTAGCAAAACGTTTAAACATAAACCCGGTTTATTGGCACTGGGCAAACGCCAAAGTCATAGAACATAAAAACAAAAATATCACAAACAAGAAACAGGGAAGAACAGCACAGAACTCCACAAAAAGCACAGTGCATACGTACTATATATAAAAAGTAGGTATGTAAAACCAAACAATAAGTACAAATTTGTTCGAGGTATTGTTATGAAGCATAATAACTATTTAACCAACGGTATTACACAAGTGAGATCGATTTGTGATCAGTATGAGTTTAAATAACAAACAAGTGAAACTTGTTGTAAATATGTTCACATCCGGGCTACTGCTAGAGCCCGTCGAAGCAGTGCCTTACTTCTTACAACATGTTCGTACTTATTTTGGTCTACATCTGACTTATGACATTTTCTTCAAGTATACAGTCACATAAATGTGTGCCTGTGTATGATGCAATCAGTTACCTAATCCTTGGAATATAAATTGCCGCACAACAACAAGTAAAACGTGTACTTACTTTTTTTTGTCGACATCCAACTTTTTAACATTTTCTTCAAGTCTGTAAACGAATTTTATAATATAATATTTGTTAACCTATGTAAGTTTATGATACCATTTGTTACATAATGTTTTAAATACAAATGACGACAAAACGTAAATTAATTCGTATACTTAACAATTTTGGTCAAATTGCAGTTGTCAAATCTTTTACGAGAAACAATTAAATCAAACTCGTTATAAGTAGATATTGATGCGGTGTATTTTATTCGTATTTAAAAGAGGAATGTATTCAAACAAAAGGTAAAATAATAATTGCCAACCTTCTACCACATGCACATCAAAAGGTACATTATAATTAAATGTTACTTGCTTTTTCTTATCGTTCTCAAACGTTGCTATTTTGCTCTCTTCTCTGAAACAAATATATGTTTTGTATAAATTGTGACGCGAAGAATTGTGGGTTAATTCTATTTCTTGGTTTGATTCCGAATCTTATAGCATATTTTTTCGTTATTCATCACATAAATATTCTTTATGGATATACTCTAATGTACGAGTACGATACCCAAACAAAATTAGATATTTTATCTTAGTACTTGCATACAAAACCTCACAGTTATATATAAGGATATAAAACTTTGTGTGCGTAATTTTGACTAATGTATTTAAGATTGTTACTCGTGATGTCTTTTTAGTTGCAGACTGAGTTCTTTTTTCAAATCCCTGAAAGTAGAAAATAACAGAGATGCTTCAATGTATTTGTAAAAGTGCATGTTCCAATGTTTTCTACATACGCAGAATGAAGTAAAACATAGTTATATTGTTCATATGCGTCTAAACATATACATTCACAGGTAGGTTGCCCTTGGCTAGTATGACCACTATACGGGGCTAGAAATTATGGCTTTTAAACAAGTGATGGCTTTTGAACATTTTTGAACGCAGGGGAATTGTGTGGACACACATGTCTCGTCTGAAGAAGTATATTGCCAGAAAGTAAACGAACATATTTTTCGACATTAGACATTATTGTCCAAAAACTATATATTATGAGACCAAAACCTGATGGCCGAAAAAATCATTTAGCTTTCCCAAAAAATAAAGAAAATTAATACTTACGCTAATTCAAGTTCCAAGTCCGATATATATTTCTTTTTTGTTCTGCAATAGTGAGAACTATATTAATACATTAAAATATGTCATAATATTATTTTGTAATCGTTCTACTAAAGTATGTATTATCTATTTTAAATTCCCTTTACCCTAGTGGTCATGCGCATTCGTTTTAGCTTTCCATCTAAGTAATAAGATAAGATGCCAGCATAAAAAAAATATAATATAAACAAATATATATAAAAATATAATTTCATTATATAACCGTACAAACTATCGACTACGGAATGAATAAAATCAAAAATATTTAAATATTTGTCAGGTGAGACCACTGCGTAAGTGTTTGGGTTATAACCATACACATCTATATCAGACAAACGCTCATAGTGCTTTATTTACGTCAAAAGGTCAAGGCTGTTTTATCTCTTGTCTGAGACCAGCGGCTGTGAAAAATAAACTCTCAACGTGTTTTATATATTACGAAGGGCGATTTAAAGACATTAGTTGAGTATTATAATTCCAAAGGCACACAAAGAACCGTACAAAGAAGTGTTCAGCTTTTCAGGAGTTTTCGTGGTGAAATTTGTGAATTTGAAAGCTTTTCAAAGGATGTTTTGGACAAAAATCTTCGTTTATTTGGTTGCATCATTTAGAACGATTGATGGTAAAGACACGAACTCATCTTTGAACTCTATCAGGATTGATTTATGTTATATTGAACTCATTTATGTTGATTTCTACTACATTGACAATTAAAAATGATTATTGTTATATAACATGTGTTGATTGTTATTTATGTCGTTGTTTTTCTTAAATTTAAATGATTATTGTTATAAAACATGTGTTGATTTTATTCGGTATAATAAAACAGATATCACATTCCTGTGATGGCACTATTGAAATTGTCAACCTTCGGCGATGCCTCAGTCAACATTATAATTTACATGTTGACAATTTTCAATAGCGCCCTCACAGGAATGTGATATTTATATAAAAATGCAAAATTTATTTTTAGTATAAATCTTTAACACTGATTAGTTACCCCTGAGTCGCAAAGAACATATAAAATAAAATTATTACTTAAACTGAAAGAGTAAGCAACATGAAAATTGACTCTTCGGATCGAGATCAGGTAAAAACTCTAGCCACTATATATTATTTATATGTGCCAACAAGCTTTGGGTTTCGTGGACAAACTTAACTATGCGCCAAAACGCATTTTTAGTGCAACATTATAGGATCTAGAAATGTTTGTGACATTAGTGTAAATGATGTAAAACTTTTGTGTGATTTTATTATAAACATAATTATACTTAAGTTATAAAAATGATGCTGATGTATACAATTAAATCAATCATTGTAGTATAAAAGGCAAACCTTAATCCATTTGGAATGGGCAACAACTTCACATTGCAAATGAGCTTTAACAAAGGTCAAATAAATGCTGCACAATCCATATATGTTTTGGTCTACCAAACAATATATTATGATGAATTAATAGCTTACATTTAATATACATATTTTTGGAATTCGGCATAAGTGTCAAGATAATAAAATACATTTCTACTTTAAGATTGGAAAACAAATATGAGGACAGGTTTTTTTTTATAAATCTGGATTGGTTTACCTTAGTGTGTCATTGTACTTTCTTAGGCATTCATCTTTTACTCTATAAAATCAAGAACAAAACAAATAATAGGTAGTCGCTTTGGGCTACAAAGCTGCGTTTTCAATTGAAACATAACAAACTCATTGAAATGATCGTGTATACAGCTAATCAGGATCAATATGTTATTTTCCATTAATGGTAAAAAATCAAATTATATGATACAATATTAATTGATGGTGTCTTGATCATTTGTAAAAATTGTACAGTTTCTGTTAAACAGGGAAAACTAAATGTTTGTCCAAAGTCGATTTCCTTATATAACTGTTGAACGGTTTAGACGTTAATCTTACCTGATAGTTTCTTGCAGTGCTAGAAGCTCCTTTCTTTTTTTGGCTAACTCGCTTTGTTTCTGGTTTAAAGCAAAACTCCGCTCATTATTGCATCTTCTGTAAGAAAGATGTCACTACTATGCTTTCTATATAAAAACCGTAAATGAAATATTGTTTCCTAATATTGCATTTTTTGGTTGCGTTATTTGTATCATGTGGAAACAAGATAATATAAAGAACTTGACTTGTAACAGGAATGTTTTGGGCGACAAGATATCATTACTAACTAACTACTACTAATGTAGCTGAACTAATTTCATATGTTGCGCTGTGTTACAAAAGCTAACCTTAAACCTTTACATTCTTCCTTTAGTTGTTTTATTTCTTTTTGCAGCGACTTTTCTCTTTTTCTGAAATAAACACAGTCATGAATATAAGGCAGAAGTGTTCATTGTAAATTATGTATTTAACTTCATTAGAGAACGTAATACAATGTGAGCTACAAGAGTAGAATTACTACGTGTTTGTTTTATTTGTATTACGCTAGATACGTTACAAGATAACATAAACATAAATCTTGACTTGAAACACGAACGTTTTGAGCGATAAGACATTATTACTTTAATGTAGCTGAATTTATTTCATGTTATCTATGTTACAAAGGCTAACCTAAATTCTTTACATTCTTTCTCTAGTTGATTAATATCTTTTTGCAGCGACTTTTCTTTTTTTCTGAAAAAGACATAGTTATGAATATAAGGCGGTAGTGTGTAGAATTACTACGTGTTTGTTTTATTTGTAGTATGTGAAAAAAGATAACTCAAAGAAGTTGACTTGAAACACGAATTGTTAAAGCGATAAGAAAATATTGTTTAAATGAAGCTGAATGTATTTCATGTTATCTATGTTACAGAGGCTAACCTCAGTCTTTTACATTCTTTCTGTTTTTGTCGTATTTCCTTTTGTAGCGATCTTTCGTTGTCCCTGAAATAGACACAGTAATTACAGATAAATATTTTGTTATTGCAAGCGTCGCTGATATTTCGATAAATCGATTGTTTAATCACAATTAACTTCTATTAAAGTGAATAAAACGATCGGCGGTAATAATTTTATATTTAACACCACAACGTTACATGTTTGGGCATTGTATGTAAGTTTCATTGACTGATTTATCGTAACAAGAGTTTATGAAATGTTGCAGGTCATCTTTACAAAGCGATAAAAGAATCACATCGTCAGCAGATGTTGGACAGCCATCACCCACTTTATTTACTCAACGTCACCGTCTTTCAGTTATATTGTTGTAAAACTGGTCATTGACATATACGAGATAAATTTAGAAAGATAGTATGTGTTTTGAATACAGGTTTAACAAGCAAATTCGTTGAATTGATATCCCCCGCCTGACTGGGCTAAGTCAAGGAATGGAAATTAATTGTTGATGAAATATATATATATAAGAGTTTGAGTTTGATTGCAACTGTTTGAAAAAAAAAATATTGTATAAATATAACATTTAGAATTGACCAAGAAACCTAGTTTATGACTCCATGCTACCCAGTTCCAAACTAATCTAAGATTTCATCAAGGCAAACATTCTGATCAAGTTTCATGAAGATTGGTCAAGAAATATGCAAAAAATACAGCCTCTAGAGTGTCCGCAAGGTTTTTTTTTAAGATTTAACTCAGTGACCTAATTTTTGACCTCACATGACTTACTAGTTTGAAACTATTCCAAGAGTTCATCGAGTCATTCTGATTAAGTTTCATGGAAAATAGAGCAGATGTATTGCCTCTAGAGTGTTCCAAAGATTTCTGCAAGATATGATCTAGTGACCTAGTTTTTGACCCATTAATCCACTTTTAAAACGCAGTCAAAATTCAACTTAGAGAAAATTCTGACCATGTTTGATCTTAATCAGACCAATCACCACCGTCTACCTGACATTTGACCTAGTGACCTTATTTTTAATCGCATGTGACCCGGTTTAAAACATGTCCACGAGCTTATCAAGGAAAACAGTCTGATCAAGTTTCATGGATATAAGACCATACATATTGCCTCTAATGTGTTTCAAAGATTTTTCTAAAATTTGACCTAGTGACCTAATTTTTGACCCCATATGCCCCACTTTTGCCAGCGGTCCATCTTTCATCAAGGGATGCATCATGACCAAGTTTGAACATAATCCGACAACATTTCTATTCCAGACAAAAAAATTCTAAGATTTGACCTTGTGACCTAATTTTAAATCATATGTGACCCAGTTTGAAACAAGTCCAAGATTTCATCAAGGAAAACATTCTGATTAAGTTCTATAAATATTTGACCATGTATAATGCCTCTAGTATGTTTCAAAGATTTTTCTAAGATTTGACCTTTTGACCTAGTTTTTGACCCCATGTGACCCACAGTTTTAAGTGGTCCATATTTCATCAAGGGGTACATCATTACCAATTTTGAACATAACTTGACCAATCATTACCATGATATTGTTCTGGAGAAGATATTTCTAAGATTTGACCCAGTGACCTAATTTTCGATCATATGTGACCCAGTTTTATCTACGACCAAGAGTTCATCAAGGAAAACATTCTGATACAGTTTCATGAATATTTGACCATATATAATGCCTCTAGTATGTTTCAAAGATTTTTCTAAGATTCGACCTAGTGACCTTGTTTTTGACCTCATGTGACCCACTTTTAAAATAGGTCGAGATATGATCAAGGGGAACATTCTGACCAAGTTTGAACATTTTCTGATCAATGCGTTCCAAGATATGGAACCGGACGGACGAACGGACGGAAGGACGGATGGACGGAAGGACGGACGGACAACACCAAAACAATATCCCCCTCCCGAAATCTTCGATTCGGCGGGGGATAATAAGCCACATGGCCCGTGAGAAAAATACAAAATACACAAATAAGCATTAACAAATGACATAGCAAGTGGAGCATGTGGAAATTTCCTTTTTACATACGAAGATTTAGAATTTGCAAAAGCTTTTACAGATAAGAAAGAACGTGATTAAAGACAACGCGAAATTTGAAAGGTGAACGTTCACATCTTAGACGTATAAGGTGTTAATATACGTACACATACATACAGAGACAGCATAATGCAATATAGAAAGCTGAGTCATGTTAAATTTGAATACATTAATTTAAAACATCACACATTTTAAAGATATAAATATCAACCATTCAATACATATAAAACAATTTTCCAATACATAAAGGTAAATGTAACGCAATATCTCATAACAACAAACTGACAAATAAACGTGATTCATCTTTGTAAACAAGCTTTTAATTTAAAAGCGAAATATAAGTATGTTTTGAACTTTCTGAGTTTAGAAATATCAGTCCTTTCGAAAAGTTGATAAATATAAGGGTTTGACCAGTAATATTTAAAAATGTATCCTTTACGAAGTACAGTATATAAATTACATTCTATCGCAAACTGATATTTGTCTTCCAATTAATTGCATGTTATACACTTGACCCCTTTCCTCACGAGGGATAAACTTTGGACGATGACATCTATAAATTATGAGAATAAAGAAATAACCTAGACATTGCTAATAAAAACACCGTTTTAAGCATGTGATCAAAACGATCTGACACTTGTTGTCATTTTATACAAGATTTTTATTAAACTCGTCCATGAAAGTTGTAAGTAAGCTCGCCAGAGGCTCGCTTACTAAAAAAAAATCATGAACTCGTTTAATTAAATCTGGTATTAAATGACAACTCGTGTCAGATCCTATATATGTCGTCAGCGTACAATGAAATAAACATTTTTGTCATGTACATACTATTACAATTAATACCCCTTATTTCTTAGAGATTCTTCAATGCCATTGAGAAACATTGAAACAAGAACGAGACCACGATTCGCTTTGACGAACGACTAAAAAGCACAAAAACTCGTCGCTTAACTTGTTGAACCTAACACGAGATTTAACACTTGAGTTCATGATTTTAAGAATTGTCATCATTTTATACCAAGTTTTATCAGCAAAGACTATTGCCTTCAACATTATCAAAAACTTTACTGAAATCTATGAAGTTAAAAAAACACACTTTTTACCCTGATTTATCATATGTGTTATTAAAACGTGAAATAAAAAGGTTGTATCAGTAGTGGTCATTCAACTGCGAAAACCGGCTTGAGCTTCGATGTAAACATTGAAAATTACAGCCCAAGAAGTCAATTGGTGTTTTAGAATTTGGGAAAGCGTTTATCCAATACTCTCAGTATAATTATATCCTTGTAGTTTTCCGGGTTATGAAAAGATCCTATCTTATAAAGTGGCACTATAAAACCATCATACCATGTTTGTGGAAAATAACAAGTTTTGAAATTAACATTAAAAGTGAATTTAAAAGATGTTGAACACTGTGTTTGCATGTATAAACTATTTATTGAAATAATTATCTGGTACTGTACTTTTACTTAGTTTTAATTGCTAAATACCTCGATTTATCTTTGCTTTACTTATATCAACATCCAATTCCCAAAAACATAACTTGAAACTAGTCCCGAACAAATCGTTCATTAAAATACATAATATTGAACTGTCCCGAAAGATTGGTCACTAGCACTGTTAGCTGCTTTAAAGTTCACTTCAAAAAACGAAAATTGTTATGTCAACATTTCTAGTAAAGTTTTGCATTATAATGTATATATTGTTCCAAAGTTTTTTTTGTCGGCAATGTATGTTTCCTTACAGGATTTTATAGTACATTTAAATTCTGACAGAGGCTTAACAGGCAATAGTTTATTTTAATTTGAAGGACAGCTGCGATATTTGTTTAAAAATGTTAAAAACATGTCTCTTTTTTGACAACATTCATAGTTTAACCAAGGATATATCCAAGCTGTGTTTTGTGCCATCAGTAAATTAAGCTCGGAAAATTGTGATAGCTAGTTAGCTGGCGCTTTATATTACGCCAGTAACATGTAGTGCTGCTAATGAATATGATACCAATTTTGTTGTTAAATTATAATTTGTGACCCTCATGAACAAAACAAGCAATATTGATCCACATCGATAACGAAACAGTTATATTCATGACTTCATTATTGCCTCTGTGAAAGGCCTTTTTTTCTTCCCGCCAAATTCCACAAAATAATAATCTGTAAGTTACTTTTAATGAATTTCAAAAGAAAATGTTTTAATATATGAAAAGCATGCTTTCGCTCGGTAAAAATGCAATTTACTTTCTTCCTGCAGAAAATCATTTCACCAATTCACAAACTCAGCTTTTGAATAACAAAATGAAAGTTGGGTCAACGAGATATAATCTCCTCAAAACATTCTCATATTTTTCATAATATTTAAGATCATTTTCAAGGTCTAAAAACTAAAAGCAGAATTTAAAGAAAAAGGTAAAGGCAGCTACTCTCACAATTCTCATTATACGAATTGAATTGAACAATATAGCTCCCAAAAGTGGACATTCGATTTGGAGGATAATTAAATGAGAAAGGTGTAATTTACATTTTAGATAATAACTTACTTTAAAACTAGTTTTATTATAAATTTACCATTAGTTGTTAGTTTAGATATGCTTTCTGTTTATATTTGGCAGGGAAATACTTTCAAAACAAAATCATTTACAAACAAACAAAAAAACATTTTGCTGGCATCACATACTCCGGCCATTTAGCTCATGAAAACTCATCCAACAAGACATTTTACTGATGTTGATTGTTCCTAGCTCAAGACTTATTCAGATTATGTTCGAATCATGACACTTCAACTGTGGAAACATATCAATTTTATGAGAAAGCTAAGGATTGAAAGTGAAAACAAAATTCGTTTTTGTGATAGTGAAAATGAATAACTAAAAAAGCAATCTAAATAATATCTTACTACTTATGTGAACAACTACAGAAAAAAACTCAGAAGCAAAAAGTCTAAACTTAGATTTTGTCTATTAGTTGTTCTATGAATAAAACCACGGAAAAGGTAAACAAACACAACGCTGTGCTTATTTGGTTATAACGTTTTATCGGCAAAACTGGTGTTTCATCACTTCTAAAGCGTTTGCTGTCGATGGCCTAAATACATATATTTGAACGTGTAACCGCGCACGGTTATTCGTGCGTTTCAAATATAAAAAGTGTTTGTTTAATATAGTGGCACCCCTCTAAGTTAAAGCCCAGCCCGTTGGACCTATGAGACACCTACATTCGTGAACATCTTTACCCCGATTCCTATCACAAATGCCAGGGGCCAGGCAGGAAGGCAATTGGTACCCCTCGATTTACCTAGCTGCTGGGTCGGCAACCGTCAGAACAAACCCCGTCTGAGACTCGAAATTTCGACCTCCCGCTCCGTAGGCGAACACCTTAACCACTAGGCCACGGAGACGGTAATAAATGTTTTCAGTGCATATCGAGCATTCAAACACAGAGCACGCTCAAAAGCAAGTTACAAGAGTTTGTGAAATTTTGTGTAATCAAGTTTAGTCAATGATATCCCAAAATGGTCATTTGATTAATTTTAACTATCATGGATATATTGATATTGAAACTAACTATCGAGATGCCATCGGGTCGGGTTCTTAAAACCGCAATGGAACACGCATGACTTTAAACAGTTTCCTGAAGGTCTTCGTTTGTCATCGAATGGCGTTTATTCCTGTTATTTTCATGTAGTGTATCGATATAAGCCTGTTTAACTCACCTGTTTGTTTTGTTCTTAAGAGGTATATCAGGAAGGCATTGTCCTTCGCCTTGAAATATTTGCTGCTCCTCTTCTGTTAGGCAAAATGCTGAATCATCTCTGCAATAGTTACAAGTTTTTTCAATGGTTCTTAACGTAATTATGAATCGCAGTCATACTAATTGGATATATATAATTGGTAATATACTTTTTCCTAGTATCATGTGTCATCATAGAATATTGTAAAGGAGTACATGATGCGATTGGTATGCACACTAATTGCCAGTGTGTGACTACATGAGCGATACATTTGATTGTTAAACTGTTTCAGCCAGTAAATGATACACACAGGTATTAGGTATTACCAAAACATACCATGACCCCGATAGAATAATAAATAATTCAACGAAACAAAACACTTATATTAATGATGGAACTTACTGAGCAAAATAATCATCATTAAATTAGCTTTCCTTTTAAGGTTTCTGAATACTTGATATCAAATGACGTTTAGTCCAGTAGTCCATGTATTGTACTTATACATAACTGTAGCCCAGTTGAAATTCTGAGAGTTTAAGGGAGACAATTCATGCAGATTGATTTTACTTGTTATACACGTTATTGGTTATTGTTTCCCTTAGACCATTATATGTTATATGGTTGAGTGATTTATTTGAAATTGGTCAGGTGACTGTAATTATCATTGTTGCAAAGATTTTCCCTCCATTGTTGAAAACGTTTGAGAAGTTCTGGAAACTTTTAATTTGATTTGGTCGAGGTAAAGGAAAACTATTACGGTCAGTATTGGTTGCATTTGATCTTTTAACTATTCTATTGGTGTTTGCCATGTGTTGGATATGTAATCATGCATTTGGTAGATTTGTCAGGCTGAATTATGTATTTTCGTGGTATTAGACTTTTGAGGATTGGTTTCAATATAGCATAATCTGCTAATTGTCCTTTAAATTTAATATTGCATTCATGGTTTTGGGTTTTCAGTTATAACCAGCATGAACTGCATTCACCTGAGAGATGTATGATTGGCAGTGTGGAGTTCAGTCCCTCAGACTTGGTAGGTGATTGATGTAAATTGTTTTGTACATGTTTGTTTATTGTATATGTACGTTGTATGTGTTATGTCATTTTAACGCCATATTTAAGTAACGCATATATTCATTGTTCACTACTTTATGTTTATATTACAAGAACAGTTATATATGTATTGTAATAAGTATTGTTACTCTTTTCTATTTTCAGAACGTGTTCTCTCTCTTATATTATACGGGTTACGTTTATTTGAACCATTGGAACTAAATGATTATGTAGCTGAAACGGTGCAATAAAGACTAAAAACGAACCCGTGCCTTTCTAACATTCCCATAAGAACTATTTGATAAGCTTGGAAAGTTCAGACTGGTAATAACCTTTTTTTCATCTTACCTATAAACTTCGTTCGTTTGAGCTCTTACGTACTGTCCTTCGCTTTGAAATATTTGCTGCTCTTCTTCTGTTAGGCAAAATGCTGAGTCTCCTCTACAATAATTAAACGTTTATTGTTTTAACGTCATTATAAATCGTAGACATACAATCGAATACATGTTATAGGTAATATGTTTGTTCACGTAAGTATGTGTCATCATATAATTTTATAATGCAGTACAGAAAACGTTAACGATGATCACCATTTAAAAAAAGTATTACTTATATCTTAATACATGTAATGTGAATTTTCAACATTATTACTAATTGTTGTTGTTTTAATCCAAAGTCGGTTTTCCCGTGTGGAGTTTGTAAAAAAAAAAAAAAACAATTGAAAAATGGCATTTTTACGTGAATGTCAGTTCGGGGATGATATACAAGGAGCAAAACGCTTCTTTCGTATCGTTTAAACTATTTATAACATCTTTTTTATATTGATCCATATGTTTGAAGTGCTTACGCAGCGTTAAGCTATTTGCGCCCAATAGAAAAAAAATCACATTATGTACTTGGGAATTTAAAAAAGAAAACCAATTTGACTTAATCTTACATGTGTGTGAAACAATGGCTTACGCTTTTAGGGGCTCTATAGAAAAAGGCCAATGACTCTTCCGAGCTAGAGACAAAGAGCAGATATCATTAAAAAATAATACTCTTTTTTTAACTAATATCCCGATTACGAGGGCATATTTGTAACATCGGGGAATGCAGTGCTATATAGATATGTTTAATTTTCTCAAATACTTCGTTTATTGTGTAAACATTATGTTAAGGCAAAAGGAAGCATGCTTCTTCCATAAAAAAACATGCATACTTACAAACGAAAGTAGAAACAATCATAAATATTCAGTTAAGCTTCACTAACGAAGCTGGTATTTAAAATAATACCGAGAGCTTTGATTTTGTCAGGAATAAATAGACAGACAGATAAATAGATATAAGTGTACATATACAAGGTCATAATAACAACTAGTTCCATAAATATAACCTTTAAAACACACATGCGTTGCTGTTTGAGAACAGAATAAGAAGAAACTAATAAAAGAGAAAAGAAAGAAGGTAGAGTGGTTGGTTTAGATGAATTACATCCAGTGCCTATTCTTCACTGAGCCCTGATTGGTAGTGCCAAATATCACATGTTTACAGAAATGAGACAATCCTGGGTGGGGTTAGGGTATAAGTAGTAGGAAGTGACTGTCACTGGCTATCAAATCTTTTTGTCATTTGAATAAAGAGGTGAAATGCATCGAACAATGTCTTATTTTGTTTTTATGTAAGGGAAGTGTCACCGTATAGTAAATTGCGAAGCGTTACGCCTGTCAAAACCTCCACATAGTTGAGCAGAAGTCTAAAGGGGGACAGATAAGAAGATAATGATACGTTGTTTCCTTAACTCCACACGCATAGAGGGATGAGGGTACAGTATTTTTAAAGAAAAGGTGATGGTTCAATGAAATGCATTAAGTCAAGATAAAAAAAATCATACTGTGTACAATTATTCCAGATGACATCCGCATACTCCAAGATAGCCTAATAAAAGAAAGATAAATTATCTCCATAGACCTTCTATCCAATTGATAGCGGAGACGTTTCATGATGTTAACTCTAGACCAAGCTTTTTCTTTTATATAGTTAATGTGAGTATGCTAATTGCCTTCATTAGAAAGGAAAATACCCAGGTGTTTCTGAGATTCAACAAACGGGATATCAGTGTCAAACATGTTCACAGGCGGATGAATGTGTTTGTTTCGTTTCCCAGATATGACGATTGATTCAGATTTGTTGGGATTGAACTTAACAAGCCACTTATCAGCTCAGATATATATTTTGTTTATATCTGTCTGTAGTTTTAAAGCTGCACTCTAGGGGATGTCCACTGTAACAAATATATTTGTATTATCAGCAAATAGGAAGACATTTTAATCTATCTCGTTTACTATGTCATTAGTGTATATAAGAAACAAAAGGGGACCCAAAATTGAGCCTTAGGGAATTCCAGCTTCAATTGATTTGAATGCAAAAGTGGATCCCGGAATTACCACACACTGGCGCCTATTCTCTAAGTAGTTGAAAAACCAAGACAGTAAGTGACCACGAATACTTGCCTTTTCAAGTTTATACAACATACCACGATGCCAAACTTTGTCAAATGCTTTACTTATATCAGAAAAGACAACTCTTTTTTCAAGACCAATATCGAGAGCTTGGCAGAAACTATTATAGAGGTAAGTAAGCTGGTTGACATTATAATCACCTGGCAGCAAGCTTTATTGGGATCGGTTTAGTAAACTTTAAATCACGAAGAAAGTTGAATTCATGTTTAAATATAATTATTTCAAAGACCTTCTCCATAGTATTCAACAGAGAGATTGGGCGATAATTTGATTGGTCGGAAGGATCTCCCTTATTAAAGACATCGCAGACATTTGAATATTTCCAAATAGATGGAACAACACAAGAAGTTAACGAAGCACATTGAATAAATCACACAAAGGTTGGCTAAGGTCTGAAGAAGCTTCATGCTTTGTCGTCTGCAACGCACTGACCACCTAATGGTTTGTGTAGTGGAGGAATGCCTCGTGATTCAACCGGAGTGATAAATGACTAAAGTGTTTTCCACCAGTCCCTATAAATAAGTTCACTGGATGCAAGTTTCAAAGGAAAATAGTCAAAGTATTTCATATTTTGATCTCCGAAACAAAGCGACAACTTCGTTACGCAATTTGCGCAATTTGTTAGTGCGTTTGACCTTTTTATAAGCTCTTTTACGCTGTCTAAATTTTATTTCAATGTCATTACTCATCCAAGGAGGTTCAAGAGGATTGATAGTTATATTGTATTTTTATTAATGATCTATGTTAATATCTCAAAGATAACATTAACCAGTGCATTTTTATCACGGATAATATTCCTTATATACACAGTTTACCTTTTGCCAATGATGTACCAAATTGTGCTTATTCTGCAATAAACCTTTAACGACATATACATGCTATTCCGATTTCTGTACTGTTGTACAGATTGATCTGAATACAACTGAAAGAATTGTATTTAGAAATGGAGGCAAATATGAAAATTGGACACTGACTAACATTGTCAGAACTATATCGATGTACAAATGTATGGATTAATTATTGAATTAAACATTATCCTGGTCTGCAATGTTATCATAGTGCACAGCTGAGGCATTTAAACCTTCTTTTTTAATTAGAAGCTATGAGCTGTATATTCTATGTTTGGTACGTTTAACCATAATGGTTTTATAAGACTTTTTGATACAAATGCCTTTCCAATATGATGAACATTTGGCTCATAAGTTTGGGGTTTCAATGAATGTAATGAGATTGAAAAGTTACAGGTTTTCTTTTGTTTTCTCGGAGTAAAGAGTTATGTCAATAATTGCGTTGCTTTAGGTGAATGTGATATATTACCAATGTTCAATGTTTATGGCTCACAATGTTGGAGGAAACTTTAACAAATGTCTTAAGATATATTAACTAGGAATTCGTATGATCTGAAAATATCGATAGTTTAGGCAGGCGTTCAGGAGCAACTAACATAAAATATACTGTTTACATATGGTTTGGGCTAGATTTTGATTGCCCAGGATGTTTGAGCTATAAACATATTTATGTATTATTTTTGTTGTTGGTGGTGTAGACAAAACTAGCTTGATGATGTAAATACTTCCTCACGTTGTTATTCTTATAGATAATTCCGTATTGAATGATGGAAGATACTTTAAGATCAGATTACCGTTTCCTGTACAAAAATCATTGGTTAGATTTAGAACATCCAGTCATAAAATTCACATTTAAATGTCTCGAATTTTACGTTTTGATAGAGATAATCGGTTTTGTATTGATTGTTTATGGGACGAAAACATTTTAATTGAATATAAATATCACGTATTTTTAAAGTGTTTAAGATAAAATGACATCCGGGAAAATGATTTGTTTTCTTGGTATATCGGAAAAAGTTACGTTGTTTATTTCTGTAGTTTGGTGGCATCGGAAATTGCTACCCATATTAAATCCACTTTATTTTTATAAATCAATGTTAGTTATCGACAATACTTACCTTTGTTAACAACAAGACACAACTCTTATTTAGGTACATGTATGCATTTTGTTACATTTTTTTCATTGTAACATGTCTTATCGGCATGAGGCTTTTTATTGAATAAAATTTCTTAATTAAATATGTTTTCATCTAACGGGAAGGGAAGGCACTATAAAATCCACTTTATTAATATCGGCAACCTTTATTTTTTGTTCGATAGACCTATTCAATATTATACTCCATAATAAGCAAATTTAAATCACATTGCCATTTTGCATTATATATGCAATCAAAATATTAAGGAGCGTGTCGCTCTGATTTCTGTGGATTATTGCATACTGCTGTCAGTCAGGTGTGCCATTATGGACAGAAGGCACAAGGTGCCGTTTATTATCATCTTCGTTGTAAATGCTTATTTAATGTACTTCAAGATAACTTCCAAATAAATTATGTCAGTGCAAAGCAAATCAGAAAACATACGGATATGCAACATCGAGTGAGTCCAATCGTTCGGTTGAAGAAGGCATGGCCCGATGATCTTCAACCCTCATGACATCCTTCGGAGCTGACCGGACTGACGGTATAGGTAAAGAGGTGCTATCCGTGACTCTTGACCGCTGAACGGGGTGTTCACCACTTAAAAGATAATATAACAAAAGCCTCAAATAGTTGGTAGTCTTCATGTGAACATTTTCGTTAAGGGAGAGTGTTTCTTTTAGTTTCGTTAAGGTTCAAAATGCAAACGTCGATATATTTTAAACATGTTTAATCATGAATATCACCTATCCCCTTATTGTTTTGAGTCCACGACATGCCCGTTTACAAAACTTAAACTTCCTGTTTTTATGTAAATTTATTTACAGCGGTCAACCGTATTGACATTCTTTAGTATTACAATGAAAACCATTCATGGAAATCATACTTATTTCCTCTCTTCAATGAACTCTGTCGCCTTGACGTTGACTTATTATCTGGAATGATAACAAACAGCAACAATAAAAACACGTTCAATAAAGTTGTATATTGCTTGTAAGCCATTTGCAGTGATTTAATTATATATAAGATAATTATGAGTTATGGTGTCACTTAAAAGAAGAAGTTTCTTGCACGATAACTATGATATGTCATTTTGCATTAAATACGCCAAGGCTTTATATTTCAAACTTCAAACTTAATTATATTTACAACGATTATGTAAACAGTACTATTAACTTATTCTAAGTCACTTTCGTTGTCACGATGTTGTGGGAGAGTGCGGCATTGTGATGAGAGGGAACCGGAGAAACCAGAGAAAACCCACTTTGCTTGTTGAACACTAACCAAACTCACATGCACCAAGGTTGGAAATCGAAAACAGGTCGCCTTGGCGATAAGCAAGTGTGGTCACCACCTCGTTTATCAGACAGTCACATTATCTCTTTTTAATAGAAATGCAAGGTGAAATAAACACCTCTCATTATCATTTTAGGCACAACGAGATATATGCTTTTAGAAATGAGCAATTTAAGGTGAAGTAATGATATCCTGTTACAAACCTGGACATGGTCAAATATCTACAGTAAATATAGGCATGCTTTGATTTTTAAAACCGGCCCAATGCATAAAGCCATACTTTGGGGCTTCGGGCAATATTTTAAATACTTAGTACATACCAGTGACCATAGCAGAGTGTCCAGTCGGCGTACGTAGTGACTCCCGTCTTTCATTCGAAGAAGACAGCGGTCGAATTTGCAGGCTCAATATTTTCTTGCTAAAATATTTGCAAAAAAGGTTATAAAATGGAGTCGCAATGGCTGTTGTTTATAATTACGCCTTGATTTAAACTTGGTGTGCCATTATAGACAGAAATAATGTTCTTTGCGCAAGACGAATAAAGGTTTGCAATTTCTTGAGTTACAAGTCACACTGTTTGCTCAGAGCACATACATTTCGGGTTCGACTGCAACATGTGAACACGATTGTCGCGTAAAATGTGCCTACACTACAAAAGTAAAAGTTACAACGCCGGATTTTTATAAATCTAATGTTTCATATTCTTATCACTGTACTTATTCCATGCTTTAAATTGAAATAGGCACTATGATGTAAATATTTACTACTAAACCTACAAATAACTTTGCAGACAATCAGTGAAAAATGTATGTATACAAATTTTGATTTTTTAACTGATGTTTTTTTTTTTTCAAATGGGCCTATGAATAATGCAAATAGAACACAATTACATGGTTGTCCTTTGTTGATACACGATGAAAACTTTATCATTGTATATTATTAAAATATTATACTTTAAGGCATACTTAAATCCTTTCCCCGATGGCACATCTTGCCTTGGCGTTTCCATATCAGCTTAAAGGGAAAACAACAAAAATGAACGTTTAAACAATTAATACAATTTATTTTACCCTTTTATAGTGATTCGTAGTGTTTGACCTATATATATATGTATATATGTATTGTAAAATCATCATCATCATCATCATCATCATCTTCATCATCATCATCATCAAGCTATCAAACTGTTTCAAGATATTTAAGATACTAAATATTACATTTGAACCAAGCTCCCGAACAATAAAGTATCGAAAAAAGTCGGAGCCTATGGAGAGACATACAGAACATACATATTTTACTTAATACCTGTGACATTGTCGTAATGTCCAGCTGGCATAATAGAAAATTTCAGTATTTCGTTCGACGCAGGCATTGGTTCTAGCATATCCACAATCTTTGGCGCTGACGGGACTGATTTAGATCGTGATATAGATCCAAAATCAGTGTACTTAGTTCGCTGATGGGCATCATCACCAGTGTGAGAGATGAAGGGCGGAGAAGCCATTTAAAGATTTCGTGTCGTCGATGTTCTTTACGTGACCTTTTAAGCCAGTTTACCTTTTGATTTCGACTTGACACTCACTCGCATTAGTCACCCCGTCTATGTAACCGTGTTTCGTTCTGTTAAGGAACAATGAAACATATGTAATACTTTAACTTCATTATTCCATAATGTACTAAGTACAGTCAAAACGTTCCCGGACTGAATATATATATATTGCGCACAATTGACATCCGACTTTAAATTGTCACGTATACATCTGAATTAAATGTTCACATCTTGTTAGCAAAGTCGGGAAATAGCATTAATATTATTATCAATACAAATATATATGTAGTATATAACCTACGCTAAAGATTCCTTTGATTTATTAACGATAGCCAAATTGACCTCAATGTTATTAACGTTTCACATGCAATAATTTGGCGCCTTTCGTCGAGTGAATGTTCGTAACGTCATATCAACGTCATTTCTAAACACACGAGCAAAGTAAACGTCATCACTTTAAAAATAAATAAATTGATGCTCCTGCGGCATGCAGTTTCTGTCGGCCGGAAAGTCATTAAAGAATAATTTCAAAATAAAAGTTATTTTTGAGTATAAATTACGATAATAAATAACTAATTATATTAAATTGTTAATTTCATTTGATGCTTGGCAATCACTATGCTATGATTTGGGTTGATATTAAGTTGGGAGGTAACATACGATTGTGGCATTTAAGGTCGTTCAGAGGCAACATTTATTAATACAACGCTCTTGCACTACTGGCTAAAATCGAATTATTAAATATGAAGTTCTTGGGAGTTGACATACCTCCAAATCCGCCTTATAGTCAAGACTGTGCACCTGTGGACTTTTGTTTATTTAAAAGATTAAGGGCCGACTTTCGAGGTTGCAAATTTGTATCCAATTCTTAAGACTAAATGAAATTGATCATGACGGTGTAAGCAGCTACGCAAAGGGGTAGCATATCGACATTTTCGACAAGTGCGTATAAGATAAACTGTAATAGTATTTCATGGTCATTTCTTTGAAAAACATTGAATATGCATAAATCTGACAACAGTACAAAATCAGTCACTTCGACTGTACCTCGTATATATAACATATATATGTCCTAGTTATATCCATTGCCCAAAGTGTTGGAGAGCGACGATACAACACACACATATATATATATAATATATATATATATATATATATACCTCAATTAAGTAAAAAGGCAAACACCCACATCTTACATGTCAATCAATAACAAGCTCCATATCCTGGAAATTAAACAAAAGGCACATTCATCGATGCAAAATCGATATTGAACCAGACGCTTTTTAAGACATCACAATCAATAACTATTGGAACATGTTAATGAACCTCGAATCAATTACTGACCCGCACAGCTTACCTAAGTAAAACCGATTTTCAGACTCCCAGCGTAGCACTTGCCTCTATAAAGCTTTAAATATTTATAATAACTCGTAGCTGTTAATTAGTACCAAGAGGCAAGAGTCCAAAAACAGTTAAAAGGAGATTCAAAAGGGTTTTAACAACACATACAAAAAAAAACACACACCACAACCATGCAACTCACGCATCAAAATGGCGTAACCGATACGTTACAGTTATATGAAATTACTGCCTTTGAACAGTCAGTGATTAAGTCATTATGAACAATGACAGGGATTTGGATCTGTTTTGAGATATCATCTATACGTATCTCTCCATTTATATTCTGTTTGAAAATTAATACTTACTCGAAATTGATGATAATTGTACTGGTTATTGGTTGAACTGTCGTTCGTGGACGGCTGTTAGAGATGAATTTACAATAAGTGTATGCTTCATATAGATCACAGTTTCTCAATATATTCCTTCAATTTCTTACTGTATCTTTTTCGCTATAAGCTTAAAAGGAAAACAACAGTACTCTGTCCATATAACAGTTCTTTATATTAAGATTTAAGTAAGGGAAAACGTGTTGGATGTGTCATTGTTGCACAAAGATAGTAAACATTTGCTGTACACATTTTAGTTTGCATAGTGAATTGTGAAAAAAATGGGAGGCAGTTTTATAATTTGTTTTTATAATTTGTTGTTTATGCTATTTTGCAGTTGTACTGGCACAAAACATACACAGTTACTTTAACAGACAGCTACAAGTAATTGGTTTTAACAAAACAAAAAATAGTATTGATATACGGTTTGTATATGTGTGTGTTTGCTTCGCATCGAAGTGCAAACAAAGAAACACATGTTGTAAGTCCAAATCGAACATGTCAATTCACCTGTTAAGATCTTGTTTATACAAAGGTATGCACGGGATTTCCAGATTGTCTATTGAGAAGGGCTGAATACATCTTTAGAAAGAAATGAAAATGATATTTATATAGTGCAAACATATTGAAGCAGTTTACAGCATGGCCGTATAATGTGGTTTTCAAACCCGATCGACAGCAAAACAGAGGAATACTTTACTTGGTCTTTTGAGAAATTATCACCTGGTACATTCTTATCATTAGTATGAGGATTTAAACATTGTCATCAGAAATACGAGCATTTCAAAGAATAAAATATATGTGGGCTTTTACAGACGCTACGAGAAAGATATCCTGAATCAGAAAACAAAATATAATTCAATTCAGAATTCTACACTGAAACTATGAGATACGAGGCGTGGCCAAACGATATGATTCGAGAAAAAATAGTGAACAAACTTTACACTGATGCTAACAACATATATCTAAACCATGTGCATTACAATTTTTACTTCGTTGTTTATCTTTATTATAGTGTGTGCAGTTTAACAGTTCGTAGACAGCCCGGTTTTAGAAGGACTAAGAAGGACGTGCATGATGAAGAGACGGAGTGTGAAAGACCAGCTGGTAATATGAGTATTATCCAGATGTTAAGTGCTAAACGGCCTCAAAAAACAATATCGTACACCCTAGAAGATTAATGAACTTGCCGTTCCAGAAAAGGCGATATAGATGGCCAAATATGGTTAATGATGTGGATGATTGGGTTAGCATGTGTGACCGATTGCTACGATGAAAATGTTTACGTAATTCCCGAGAATATTAAACTATTGAAATAACATATTTATACACAAACGACGCTAAAAAGGTAAACAGGAAGCTGGGAGCACATGAAGAAATTAATTCGACCGCATTGACGCCTTTTATGCAGGCCGTACAAAATAGATGTTTAGAAGAATGCCAAAATTACCGATAAAAACTGCATTTGACAAGGACAAACACTTTAAAGCAAATGTCATAACCATCATGTAATGTATTGCTGAAAGAAAAGAGAGGTTGCGAAGAAAAAGTGATATAATACAAAGAGCAAGTATGAACCAATAGCAAGTAGGAACAGTACAACGGCATAAAAGCAAAAAAGCGGTGAAAGTCGAAGTCGGCGACAGAGTGTAAGTAAAAATTTATCTCACTTAGGCTTAGTAGTAGTATTGGTAGTATATGTAGTGGTGGTTGTAGTAGTAGTAGTAGTAGTAGTAGTAGTAGTAGTAGTAGTAGTAGTAGTAGTAGTAGTAGTAGTAGTAGAAGTAGTAGTAGTAGTAGTAGTAGTAGTAGTAGCAGTAGTAGTAGAAGTAGTAGTAGTAGTAGTAGTAGTAGAAGTAGTGGTTGTAGTAGTGGTAGTAGTAGTTGTAGAAGTAGTAGTAGTAGTGGTAGTAGTAGAAGTAGAAGTAGTAGTAGTAGTAGTGGTAGTAGTAGTAGTAGTAGTAGTAGTAGTAGTAGTGGTAGTGGTAGTGGTAGTGGTAGTGGTAGTGGTAGAGGTAGTGGTAGTGGTAGTGGTAGTGGTAGTAGTAGTAGTAGTAGTAGTAGTAGTAGTAGTAGTAGTAGTAGTAGTAGTAATAGTTGCAGTAGTCATAGCAGCAGTCGTAGCAGTCGCAGCAGCAGCAGTTGCATTAGCAGTTGCAGTAGCAGAAGTCGTAGTCGTAGTAGTGTAAGTTGTTGTTGTAGTATTCATGTATGAATATTGCACACAAAACAAATGCATTGTATACTTCAACATCATTCACTCATATATCACTCACACTCCATACATCAACTAATGCCATGAACAATTTAACATCATTCTAGCGTGGTTTATACAAACTACAATGCAACGTATGTATGTATGTATTTTATTGTTGTTTTGATTAGCTATGAATTATGGCTGTGTTGGGATTATATAAACTTCCGACGCAGAGAGATCACGGCCATAGTGATTTTTTTTGCATACAAAAAAACATTGTTTTCACCCGATGTGTGTTTGGCCGATTCTTTACAAAAAAGCTTTGAAAAAGTAAACAATTCTTCTATACTTCATGCGACGGTTGTTTTGAATGAACGTTTCAGTTGGTTTATATGACTTCTAATTGAGAGTCATAAACCAATGCTTGTATTGTATAACATAGTTTTGAGATTTTTAAAGATTTTCAATAGATTTGCTTTATTTTAATGGTTTGTTAATTAAGACAATGGAAGCGTTTTGTGAATAAAATAAGAGCAGATTGACTGTGTATCCTGACTAGCGTGGGCAGATATTCATAACGGTCATTTGAAGATAGTAACAACTGGTTTCACTCAATATTATATTATTTGTTTCCAATAAAAGACTTACCAACGTTCAGATGCTTGATACAATAAGCAATTAAATAAGCATTAAACCGGGCTTATGTTTAAACGTTTTGCTACTAAGCTTGTTTCTGTAGTTTTTCACATATGTATATATATGTTTAACTTTTTTTCTACCTTATTGGATTTGCTAATTATCTGCAGCATTACGCGATCAACATATTAGATAATATTTCCTTGAACAACATTAAATTCTGATAACAAATGTCAAGTCATTATTCTTAAATGAAATGATTCCCTTGATTTGCTTAGTATTTTTTAAGATCATTTGTTTTTGAGCAAAAAAACCCATCAAAGTGCACACATTTAACAATTATCTGCAATTGACCACATATGGAGCAATCACTGAGTTATAATACTAATAATGCCAACCAAGAACAAAATGAAATATTCTCGTCGGCAACCTTCCATTAATTCGTCAATACAAACATAAAATGAATTACACTGTCACCATTCAGTATTGATGATTTGTACATAACACCAAGTGTTGTCAAAAATATTCACTGTTCACTAATCATCTGGATAGGTTGCAGTAGTTTTGTCGGCTCGTTTACCACGTTATATAGAATTCGTAATAAAACAGTCGACATTGCATGTTCTACTATTTTTGTTCAATAAATATAAGTCTTCATAACATATTGACTGAACTTCGGAAATTCCGAAGATGATTTTTTTTGTGAAAAAAATTGGCAGGCCGACGCAAATATTTATAATACAAACATAACATGTACATTTATTATAATATACATTATACATAGACAATCAATAGTTTCAGTGTAAGTGTTAATATATATTATACATGGAGAATCAATAGTTTCAGTGTAAGACCTTAATATAGTTCACCGGATTAGCACCAAAAGCTTTAAAGAATTGGGTAGCCATGAGTAAAACATGTATTTATAGTGTTCGCAAGATGAAATATATTGCGATCTTACACTGAATCAAACACTTATATAGTATGCCTAAACAGGATTTAAAATGACATTTTTTTTCAAAACAGTGCGCCAAATTATATACGAAGTACTGTCAGTTTGGAAATATCGTCGTTGAAAGTGTGTCCAAACCACTTGTTCGCTGACGTTTGATTTAAAAGAGAAAGAGGGCTATAATTCCAAAAGAGTAAAAACTGTATTTTGTTGATAAATCTCTATAAATAACCGGAACACGTAAAATAAATATTTTCCATAAATGAAGGCATTTTTCGTTATCACTTATTTAAGACGTAATAAAGAGTAATTACCTGATGGGAAAATAATTAATATGTCCTAATCCAGATTGTTCATGGAAACTTGTATTTAGTATAAGAAGTCAATAATGTATTTACTTTACTGTTCGTCTTTTAAGTCTTAAATTGAACCAATATTTGTGAGTACTGTAAACGATTTAAATAGACTTATAGATATATTGATTTACCTGAACAATGCTTTCTGTTATATTAACCACAATGCGTTTAATATAGATACAACTCATAAGGCCACGATAATTGGGTTCAACGTTTTTTTTGTTATAAGCCTTCAAAACGAAATCAACAAATTTACTAAATCTAAAAAAAAAGATCGGTAATAATGATTTGTTTAAAAAACACATCATCAACATGATAAATTTAATTTTCTAGATGTACGGAACTTCAAATTGAAACCTGAGGCTTGACGTCGAGGATTTTGGCAGGCAATCAATATCTAGTTTATGCACCGCTTGACATGGTATGCCCTGCCATTAACTTGTCAAACACCATTACAATCTTTTTTTCTTAAGTTCCTTTTTTTCGTTATGTATGCACTTATTTGCTAACACTTACGAAAGCAAATGGTTCAGTAAACATAAAAAATAGCTATCACTTCATTTGCATGTTGTGACGAACTAAATCGTCAGGTGGAACAGGTTCAGTCAGGCTTAATACTTATGTGAAAAACTACAGGAACAAGCTCAGTAGCAACAAGTTTAAACATAAACCCGGCTTAATGGCACTCGGTAAACGCCAAAGACATATAACGCAAAAACAAAAAATCACAAACAAGAAACATGGATTAACGGCACAGAACTCCACAAACAGCACAGTGACTATTTTTACATTCATATTCTTAAGTACATTTTAAACATGTTAACATTAAAACAAGTATTACCAAACTCGGATTCACCTCAAATATGTGTATAATACGGTCTTCAGTTCTTGCCGGAATGGTATCTTTTAGGTTTCGGGTATTCAGAGCAAACATGTGGGAGATTGTACAGGCTGTATTCAAATCGTTCATTGCTTATATTTTTAAATAAACGTCAGCTTTGGTATAGTTCACTTAAACATGTAAACTTATCTTGGTATATCGCTAGTTGTCGTCATTCAATACCCCAGGTTATTGTCGTCATTCAATACCCCAGATTATTGTCGTCATTCAATACCCCAGGTTATTGTCGTCATTCAGTACCCCAGGTTATTGTCGTCATTCAGTACCCCAGATTATTGTCGTCATTCAGTACCCCAGGTTATTGTCGTCATTCAGTACCCCAGGTTATTGTCGTCATTCAGTACCCCAGGTTATTGTCGTCATTCAATACCCAAGGTTATTGTCGTCATTCAATACCCCACACCAGGTTATTGTCGTCATTCAATACCCCAGGTTATTGTCGTCATTAAATACCCCAGGTTATTGTCAGCATTCAATACCCCAGGTTATTGTCGTCATTCAGTACCCCAGGTTATTGTCGTGATTCAATACCCCAGGTGATTGTCGTCATTCAGTACCCCGGGTTATTGTCGTCATTCAATACCCCAGGTTATTGTCGTCATTCAATACCCCAGGTTATTGTCGTCATTCAGTACCCCAGGTTATTGTCGTCATTCAGTACCCCAGGTTATTGTCGGCATTCAATACCCCAGGTTATTGTCGTCATTCAATACCCCAGGTTATTGTCGTCATTCAATACCCCAGGTTATTGTCGTCATTCAATACCCCAGATTATTGTCGTCATTCAATTCCCCACCCCAGATTATTGTCGTCATTCAATACCCCACCCCAGGTTATTGTCGTCATTCAATACCCCAGGTTATTGTCGTCATTCAATACCCCAGATTATTGTCGTCATTCAGTACCTCAGGTTTTTGTCGTCATTCAGTACCCCAGGTTATTGTCGTCATTCAGTACCCCATGTTATTGTCGTCATTCAATACCCCAGGTGATTGTCGTCATTCAGTACCCCAGGTGATTGTCGTCATTCAGTACACCAGGTGATTGTCGTCATTCAATACCCCAGGTTATTGTCGGCATTTAATACCCCAGGTTATTGTCGTCATTCAATACACCAGGTTATTGTCGGCATTCAATACCCCAGGTTATTGTCGTCATTCAGTACCCCAGGTTTTTGTCGTCATTCAATACCCCAGGTGATTGTCGTGATTCAGTACCCCAGGTTATTGTCGGCATTCAATACCCCAGGTTATTGTCGTCATTCAATACCCCAGGTTATTGTCGGCATTCAATACCCCAGGTTATTGTCGTCATTCAATACCCCAGGTTATTGTCGTCATTTATTACCCCAGGTTATTGTCGCCATTCAATACCCCAGGTTATATCGTCACAGATTGTGAAATTTCTGGTAATTTTTGTTTTAAATCAATTGTATTTTTGCATCAAGTTTCTTTATTAAGTCATATAAGATAACGTAACAGACCTCAATGGTTTGGATAACTGCCGACAGAAGCTAATTTTTCACAAAGTATTAGTACCGCTTTAAGCCATAAACCATTATTGTTTTTTTTAAATTAAAAAAAACTGCGATCGGATATATTTTCATTAATCGTATATATAATAACACTGGTTTGAATACATTAAAGCAAATACTAGCTCATTCCAAGGCAGTAAATAAAACAGTAATAAATACAGTCAATCTGTGAGAGAAGAGCTTTAATAAAAGGTAAATCATAACTAACTTAGAGTTGCAGCAAATGCTTCCTCATTAGAAAATGCGCATGAGCTACCACTAAATAATACAGTTAATAAAACCGAGAATTGTCAGTCTGCTTCATACCTTCTAAGAGTTGGCATTTTTACTCCGGCCTTATTTATACGTTTACAGGGGATTTCTGAAGCAGTTGAGTACTTAGATTTATTTTGCTCCGTTAATTTGTAAAGAGAGGTCCAACAATATAGGACTTTTAATTGAACTTCCGTACCGAGTAAAAAGAAAAATAGTGAAACTAACAGTATTATTCCTGGACCTTTTTCATCAGCGATATTTTCATTTTGTTAAAAATAGTTCATGAAGCGTTGATTTGCTTGTGCGTGTTTGTACATATGATTTTTTTTTATTTGTTTGATACTAGGTTTATTTCTGTAGCTATATTTGCTATATAAATGAACTTGTTTTCAATTAGTCTTAATACCCTTTGATCAAATAAACTGTGAATGCCTATTGTTATGTTCTGTTTTCCTTTTTATAAATATAAATAATATTCAAATCGGAAATCAATACTTGTTTAACGTAAATGAGAATATAACCTATTGAAATTGTTTCAAATTATTCGTTGCAAAACCCATTGATTTAACGGTGTCTATTTCCTTAATGTGCATTCAAATGGGTATTTAAACAGGTAGATCGTAAATATATCCTTTAGCAATTATTGTAATATGGAATTTTAACATTGTATTTAGTTTCAATATAATTGCTTATTGACAAAATGTTACACTGGGTTCTTGTTTCAACATTGATCCATTGAGAACTAACGACAGTGAGCGGGATATTAAATTACAGAAATATTCGGTCGTTTAAACTTGAATATTGAATAAACGTAATGAATACTCCAAAAGTTCTTTAATAGCATGAGAATCTTAAATTGTTCATACATAGGGTAGGGTTTGTATCTTTTGACAGAGGTACCATTCAGTAATGCGGTTTTTGATAACACGGCTAAACAGCCCGATCATGTTCAGCAATTGTCTTCATTTGGCATTTATTTATAAAACGTCATTTTTCTCATATAATCCTGAGTCGATCGTTCCGAAATGATAAATATTATAACTCATGAGCATATAAATAGCTTAGTTAAACTGTCTTCACATCGTTAACATTTTATTATATAGTATAATGCATCGTGTGTATTGGCAGATTAACCTAAATGGATTTAACATATCAAACACGAATATGTTTATGACAAATTGTCACCATCAAATCATGGCTGACTGATTAAATTAGCACACAAGTAAACCTGTGATCACATGACTAATTCCCGCAAAATCTTTGCCGTACAACAATAAATATCTTGCCTGATAAATCAGCTGAATCTTTTAACCGGAGCTGACTTTCATACAAAAATTGAACCTTGCTGCATTAGTATATCTTGTGTTTGGCAGGAAAACATACACATACACAAATAAATCACATCATTTATTGATGCATGTGTAGTTTGTAGCGTGTGTAGTTTGTAGCGTGTGTAGTACGTAGCGTGTGTAGTTTGTAGTATGTGTAGTTTGTAGCGTGCGTAGTTTGTAAAGTGTGTAGTTTGTAAAATCTTTAGTTTGTGTTTGGTGTGTGTACGACTGTGCATTATGTTTGCTGCATATATTACGCTTGTTGCATCATATTATCTCGCAAAATATAAAATAACAGTTAAACGACATAGGAGTCATATTTTCAATTTGACTTAGTGGAAACTATGCCATCATAGTGTTTGATTGCGTCATATTCACTATTAGACTCATTTCAGCATGTCGCAGATCATCATTAAAGCTTCGTTAATTGAATTCGAATTTAAATATGATTTTAACAAACCAACACTGTATATGCATTACACTTGACTAAGATATCGAAGAAATGGCCAAATTCACAAAGATTTCAAAAATATTAATGATTATTTCCGTGCACTTTAATTGTCAGTCTACGATTTATTATGGTATCATAGATAGTTTCTATAACCACATCTTGAATATTAACTATTATTTTCTTTTTTTTTGTAAAATCCATAAATTTGATGGAATATAAATAAGCATTATTAAAGTGTATTTATTTTCTATGAAAACTAAGATAGCCAACTGTTTAAAGAAGTCCCATTTTAGTGGGGTACAATTAAGATTTAACAGACGCTTAACGAAATACATGATAACGTATAAAATAACACAAACAGACCAGTCAATTACAGTTCGTGTTTATTTTTATGGCTTTTGATGACACAAGTCATTAAAAACAGATTCTAAATAGATTACTTTAAGAATATACACTAATTAAATGAACAATAATATAATAAACCATTTAACACTTTACAAACAATCCTTACTCGATCAATATAAGAGTTTAAAAGTTAACGCCCTGGTTTGTATTGACCTTAATTCAGCAATCGAAACAAAAGGGACAACACCAGTTACAAAACACAATACCACGATCCTCTTTGAAGCAAAACTGTAAATAAAGACAAGTTGAGAGACACGCAATGACACAAAACAACACACAATTTACACTTTCCAAACACAATATTTGACAAGGCTTCGGAAGGTTTAGTGTGTACAAATGCCCAGCGGAAGTCACGGTGTTTCCCGAATTACATTGACCCGTAACAACCTTAAACTCAACATTTATTGAGCTAAACGAGTATGACAGTGTGTGTCTCGCCTTTGTTTTCCGTTATTTCTTTAGCCATTTGTCTCTCAATAAAGCGATGATATGTAGTGTATTCATTTTGGATTAAATATGTAGTTTGGGAGAAGTACAATGTGTCAGGGTATCGCTACCAATATATAGCTGTCTTAATACACACGCCCTTCGTCGAGGTATCATGGCCACTATAGTGTTTTCCACCACAGCTTGGAGAGGGTTTATCTAAATTCCGAGTCAGTGACATTATTCCTTGTCCACACGTTGTGCTGCATATCTAGACAAACCCGACCATTAACTGAAAGTGTGAAAAATGGAATGTGGTGTCATACATTGGAATGAAAAACGGCAAAAGTTTCCTGTATTATTTCGACAAGTAGGTGTGTTTCATTTTGTAGACCAATACTTAATTATGTTTTATTGCAATACAAAACTTGGATCAATTGATAATACTTTACATGTATATTTCTTTAAAGGCCTAATGTTGCAAAAACATATATATTTCATCAAATGTCGGATTCTGATTAATTTGATAAACCAACTAGTTGGTTGAGAATATTTTATTACACCTTCCTACTGTACTTCGGTTCGGAAAGAAATCATCGCATAATTATATGAATCACTCTCGCCGCCTTATTGTTAAACGAGAAGGTAGTGTTGTATTGTGTTGCTTTAAAACCGGCATACCAAGATAAATAGACATTTCTGGCTTTTCAACCACATTTTTGGAGGGCTGTAATGGTTATGCCTGCCCTAGCATCTGCTGAAGTGAAATTATATATGCAACTACGAAGACAAAGCCAAGGACACCGAGCGTATGAAACAATTATTATACTTTGCGCAAATAATTGCTGTTTTTGCACCATAAATCGAATGTATATAGAAACAATAGATTTATATGGCACAAAATTACCTAACGGAACGCAGTTTTGTCATTACAAACGTAACTTGAACATCATGAGATACAAGAACGGCTATTGCTAAACCATCTTTCCAAATCCGAAATATACAGTCGACTAATGTGAATTTCGCCAAAACGACGTGCCTCGCATGCCTTATACATTGATATTTATGCATGAATCCCTATTTAATGTTAATGATGGTTTTCAGGCTTAATAAACGTGAATCATCTGAATTGTAACCGCAATAGCTAATAAAAGCATACATTATAAATCTGATATATGCATAAAAAAGTTATTTTTTAAATAAATGACTCTCTTCGCTACTAACTCTTAAGAGTATAGATATTAAGCTACTATGATATGCATTAATTGATAATCTTGCAAGATGACTGATTAAACATGTGTTGTTTTATCTCTCAGTCTTAATATTGTGCATAACGTACAACCGCAACTTGAATATGACAGTTGCATATGTGATATATCCATCGTTTAAGGGCTATGGATTCTTTTACAAAATATCTTATACGAGAAGACATAGACGACATCGCCTGGCAAAACACTCGCAAAATGTGTTCCCTGTTGTCTTGCTGCTCACTCATGAATGCATAACGATTGAAGTCGAGACAAAATGAAATACCAACACCGTACAAAGCAATGATGTTAATAGCAAAGCCAAGATGCTACTAGTGAATATAGCCATTACTTAAATAGTTCGATACTTATAAAAATGTATCAGGATGGCTCGGTCTCATGTCAATGATATAAGCAGGAAACATGCACCATAAAACATGCATTATTGAAGCATTAATTATAGGGTGGGTGCTTTTTACACTCTAGGAAAGCTTGATACTGTCATGATTATGATAGGGTTCAAAGGTTGATATTAATTGTAAATATTTATTATTCCTGTCAATTTAGGAAATGTTTGTCATTTTGTATTATTCATATTTCTATGTATTAAGCAGAAACTAGCCAGTAGAATTGATGTTTTTCCACTTTGGGTTTATGTTTTGTTCTACAGTCTTTTTTAACAAGCAATGCATGTCTGTTGTTAATGTAAAAACCTATGTTAAGGTTGATGTACTTGAATGTAGTTACAGTCTTAATAGCTATTTAAACTCATTAAGTTATAGTCATGTCTAACTTATACAACTGTCGTGGGTTAAATAGTACCAAAAAACGCCTTGATGGTTTTAATATACCTAAAAATAAAAAAAGTTTGATATTGTTTGTATTCAAGAAACACATTGTATAAATGAACTTGAAAAATCAATACATTCCGAATGGAATGGTGAATGTTTTTTTTAGTAATGGGAAGTCAAAGGCTAGAGGAGTTGCTATCTTAGTAAGAAATATTTTAGATGTAAAAGTTCACAGTGACTTGAAGGGAATGTGCTGAATTTTGACCTCTAATAAAAATTAGTGAAATTTTACCTAAAATAACCCAAAATATATATTTTTTTCTTCAGATTCATCAAAGGGGTCACTCATACCAACTATCTAGCATAAATAACTATGAATTACGGCACTTTTACAAAGTCAGAAAATCTCGATTTGTCTAAATAGACTAAAGTGAAACAACTCCAATTTCATCGAAATGTGACAGCTAAGAACAACATGCCTACAAAGGCACCCAAACGAAAAGTTGCAACAAAAACATGCAGCCAACATGCAGATAAAACTTCAATCTTTCAATTGCAACCAATATTCTCACCTGAACATGCATCTAATTGGAGAAATTTGTGACGTGGTAGCCGAATTCGGGGAAGAAGTAATAGTGTAATGTAACCAAACCTGCATGTGTTTTTTTTCTTCAAATTTACCCATTATCTCGCGAGTAAAGGCTGTTTTGTTCGTTTATTAATGAAAGGTAATTGATGAAACATTAGTAAGGTTGAATGTATTATTAAATACAATATTTAAAAAAAAAATAGACTGGTTTATTTGCAAAACAGAACGCACGTCTGTGTTGAGATATTTTTGCGATATTTTCAGAAACTTTATCAAATTTCTCCAACTAGATGCATGTTCAGGTGAGAATATTGGTTGCAATTGAAAGATTGAAGTTTTATCTGCATGTTGGCTGCATGTTTTTGTTGCAACTTTTCGTTTGGATGCCTTTGTAGGCATGTTGTTCTTAGCTGTCACATTTCGATGAAATTGGAGTTGTTTCACTTTAGTCTATTTAGACAAATCGAGATTTTCTGACTTTGTAAAAGTGCCGTAATTCATAGTTATTTATGCTAGATAGTTGGTATGAGTGACCCCTTTGATGAATCTGAAGAAAAAAATATATATTTTGGGTTATTTTAGGTAAAATTTCACTAATTTTTTTTAGAGGTCAAAATTCAGCACATTCCCTTCAAGTCACTGTGTAAAAGTTAACAATGTATTAAAAGATACTAATGGAAATGTTCTTCTGCTTGAATTAGTATGAATTCTGTTAGCCAATATATATGCACCAAATACGGACTGTCCAGAATTCATTAATATGATATTTAATAAAATAGATACGCTAAATAACATAGATAGATATGTGATTTGTGGAGATTACAATATTGTGTTTATTCCAGATTTAGATTACAATAACTATAGAACAATTAATCATAATGGTAAAGCTGCACTCTCACAGATAAACCATTTTTACAACTTTTTATTTTTTTGTCTTGGAAAGTGCATTTGTTTTCGTAAATATCTGCAAACCAATGATAAAAGATTGCTGACAAAAGATCAGATCGCAGGTTTTCATATTTCCGTTCGAAAATTAATGTTTTGTGGCTTACACCGTTACTAACGGTTTAGGAAAAATGCATAAAAACAATTTTAAACTTAAATATAAAAATCTGCGATCTGATTTTTTATAAGTAGTCTTATATAACTGGTTTCCATGGATTTTCGCAAAAATTGGCTCGTTCCAAGACATAAAAATAAAAAGTTGTCAAACGTTCAATCTGTGAGAGTGCAGCTTTAAAACTAGAAATAGATTGTTGAAAATAATCGCTGATAGAGGTTTGTTAGATCCATATAGGGAACTTCATGGAGAGACTAGAACTTACACATGGAGAAGACTAAACCCTTTCCAACAGGATAGACTTGATATGTTTTAGTAACAGATAATATGATAATCTTTGTCAGGAAATGTGATACCGATATATGTTATAAATCTGACTATTCAATGATTGTTTTAGAATTATGTTTTTTCTGAGCCTAAGCATGATAAAGGCCTTTGGAAGTTTAATAACTCACATCTATTACATATGGATTATATAGAGTGTGTAGCAAACATATTTTGATTTTGTTTTTACTTATTAGAGGACTGTATAAAATTTTGTATCGCTACATTGGAGAAACACTTTGTAAGTTTTAAATTTTAATGTTCCATTTGAATTTCAATTACAACACATATTCATGAATTCCATTAACAGAGAGAATGAACAAGTTATCTAAAACGTTACATCTAAAAAACTGAGTCTCTAGGTGCCGTTTAGCCTTCTTTAAATACTATATACTGGCGCCGTTAAGAACGGCGGGAAATAGCACGACTTCCACAAATTTATCAGGGAATTAAAATAAAACGCAAAACGGCACTGTATGAATAATACATGATTAATTATTGCCTCAACGGCGATTTCAACGGCATCCTCAAATGTATGATCGCACATTTGCGACAGAGTGTATTAGAAAGAAAATTGACGATGCAATTTTACAATATTGTGTGCCTATTTATGATCGTAATGCTGTGTTAGAAATGGATAGAGAAAAAATACAATTTGTGATTAACGATCAATTATTTCTTGAAACTTTGCTGATGGAAATAAGAGGTAAAACTATTTCATATGCTAGTTATAAGTCAAAAGACAGTTGTAGACAAGAAGAACAATTGTTAATTGATATATTAGAATTACAAAACAATTTGTCAGAAAATAACAAGGAACGCTTATTAATTTTAGAGGCTGAGCTACATGAATTAAGAAATAATAAACTTAAAGGTTTTGTTATTAGATCAAGATCAGCATGGATAGAAAATGGAGAGAAAGCCACTTCATTCTTTTGTAATTTAGAAAAGAAAACTATTGCTGACAACACATACCATTCATTGAAAAAGATGATGGCTCCCATATTTTTTAACAAGATGACATTTTGAAAGAAGCTTATAAATTTTATGAAAATATTTTTAGTGAAAAAGAATCAATTGATGTTGATTTAAAGACAGAAATGGAATATTGTGTCTACAGGGTTCTAAATAATCAGCAGTCAAATTCCTTAAAAGGTCTCTTATCATATGAGGAAGTGTCATATACTCTTTAATGTATGAAAAATTATAAAAGTCCTGGGTGTGATGGCTTTACAGTAATTTTTTACAAAGTGTTTTGGAAATATATTGGACAATTTGTTGTAAGAGCGATAAATCAAGCATTTTTATGTAATTCATGTTCTAGAAGAATTAAATAAGGAACAATTGTGTGTATTCCAAACGAAAATAAGCCTAAACAGTTTTCGAAGAATTGGAGACTTTTTACTCTGTTAAAAGTTGTATACAAATTAGCTTCAGGTAGTATTGCAAAAAGGCTGAAAACAGTTTTAGATATTTAAGTTTCCAAAGACCAAACTGGATTTGTTAAAGGTAGAAATATAAGTGAAAATACAAGAGTATTGTATGATATAATGAAACTGTGTGATGATAAGCACATTCCGGGGTTGATTATGCTAATTGATTTTGAAAAGGCTTTCGATTCTATATCTTTTAGATTTATTGAAAAAAACATTGTCACTGTTTAATTTTGGTGATATGTTTAAAAAATGGATAAGGATATTTTTGTACAATACAGATGTAGCTGTTCAATTAAACGGATATCTTTCTGATATTTTTAAAGTAGGTAGAGGTTGTAGACACGGTGATCCAATTTCTGCATATTTATTTATTCTTTGTGCTGAAATTCTTGCTATTAAGATACATCAATGTAAAGATGTAAAAGGCATATGTATTGATGGTGAATAATTTAAGATTTCACAATTCGCTGACGATAAGTCAACATTGTTAGATGGTACAGAGAAAACAGTAAAGACTGTGGTAGATTTGTTGTTCAGATTTTCACAGTTATCTGGATTAAAAGTAAGTTATGATCAGACCAAATTAGTTCGGATTGGAACACTAAAATACTCTTCTAGGTCCATAAAAACGAAATTTAAATTATCATGGGGTGATACCAGATTCAAGTTACTTGGGATACATTTTGATGTAGATCTAGATAAAATGTGTGTATTAAATTTTGATGAAAAAAATGTTAAAAGTGAAGAAATGTATAGGTTATTGGAAAGAAGGAAACTTACTCCTATAGGCAGAATCACAGTTGTTAAGTCAATCTTATTACCATTGTTTACACATCTTTTTTTTAGTCTACCAAATCCACCATTTTTTTTGTTAAAACGCTCAATGAGATATTTTCAGAGTTTGTATGGGATGGAAAACCAAAAATAAAGAGCACAGTATTTTTAAAAGACTTTGCCGACGGTGGTATAAATATGATAGAGATTGCAAGTTAGTTGTATACTTTAAAGATAAAATGGCTTAAAAACTATATTTTGTTTAGTGATAGTAACTGTTTCAAATTGATGGGTAATATAATTTCCTACGTTTGAGTAAAACGAATTAGAAGGAAATTAATTTCCCTTGTTTATAATGTAATAACCGCCAGGCGGCGATTGATAAGCACGAGGAATTCGTGCGAATATGAATGTAAAGGCATTCAGCTTTGGGGAACCGATCCGTTCACATCGATTCAATTGATTGTTAAATTTGAGGTCGTACCGGGCAGTATGCAGCAGTCCGTGTTTACTGAATAGGCCGTATAAAGCATGGTTTAAATCCTCGTGCAGAGGGTAAGTCGTATTGAAAATATGTTTGTTGGATTTATATGATATTACGAATTACATGTATGATCATAATTATTCAATATACGTAGTAGAAAAGTGAAAAATTCAGAAATGATGAGTTTATTCAGTTCATATGTACTGTGTTACTAGTGAGAAAATGCCCTTGTTTTTAAAAGCATCGATAAATTTGTTCTAGAGAAAATATTTCCGCTATTTTCATATTTAGTGCTTCGAGTTTTACTTATAAAGAGTGTTTTTCGTTGACATATTATTAAAGAATATTTAGGTGACATTTTATTTCTGCTTTGCGAGCTACACGTTGGAAAAAGATGCAAAACAAAGAAGTCGGGGCTACAGGATTTCGCGGTTCAACCACGTGGGTGTGAACGCATGAGCTGGTCAAGCTGGTCATCTTGTGACACATTTTTTGGGTTGATGTCATCGCCTGTTCACGTGCCACGCTTCTGGTGTATTTTCCTCGACTGTTGGGGTTTTCTGTTATAATATCACCAGACAGCGTCACCCAAAGTTGTGGCCATACAGGCAACATATAAGATAAGTATTATAAATAAAATTCAATCAGCTCTGAATTGAAAGAGAAAGATTTTAAGCAATGCTGTTAAATCTGCAAAGCAGCATTACAAATTATGATAATTATGGCAGAGCCATTGGCTTTAAGTTCAATGATGAGGCGTATGCAGCGTTATGGAGTCTGTCCGTGTGTATGTCAGTAAAATGTGTTCGATATAAAAGGAATTCATATACTTATTAATCAATATTCAGTTTGTAAATGGTGTGATACTACCGACATATTCAAGTACTTACTGTATATTAAAGTGTATATAAATTAATTTTCACAATATTTCAAATTCGGTAGGAAAGGCATTTCTATGTTATACGCAAGGATTATCAAAAGTAGTAAGTTTTTAAATAAAACTGCTCGCAAAATGTCATGAAAGATTGCATGGGCTAATTTGGGTTGGTCTATTTGTGCCCCCGATCACAATGATTACACATGTATTCAAGAAAATGTCATTTGATAGAGCATCAGGAGTTCTGATTGTTCCATGCTGGAAATCGGCATTGTTTTGGCCGTTTATTTGTCCGAATGGATCATTTGTAAGGGAGGTAACCGATTGGTTTGATTTGCCTACTAGGAGACAGTATTATGTCCCTTGCAGAAACGGTAAAGGCATGTTTGGTAACACGGATTTGAAATTCCGCATGTTGTAAATGAACAGGCAATGATGTGTAAATGAACAGGCAATGATTAACGTTACGTATTGATATATGGTCTTTGTATATAGTAAAAACAGTATTGCACGATTTGATCTAATGTTGCTTGGTCTAAGAAATATGACAGTATTGTCCTTGTTTGACCGCGGGCAGTATTGCAAGGCGCGGAAATCTATTTTAATCATGTAAATAGCGCGGGCAGTATTGCAAGGCGCAGCACTTTATTTTAATCATGTACATAGCGCGGGCAGTATTGCAAGGCGCTGGTTTTGATTCAATTTGATATTTAAAGAGAGCGCGGGCAGTATTGCAAGGCGCTGTATTTGATTCATTTAGACATATGAAAACAGTGTGCACAGGCAGTATTGCAAGGCACAAAAATGCATGATAGATAAACATAATATGCACAGAGCGCGGGCGCGCAGTATTGCAAGGCGCCAATTTTTTCTAGTTGAGCTATTTAAAGAGCGCAGGCAGTATTGCAAGGCGCTGTATTTTTTTATAATTCAGTCATGCAAACAAAGCAGAGGCAGTATTGCAATTTTTGGATGTAGATACGATTCGAATGTCATTGATGTTTCTTTGGAGATAAAAAGTTGCCAGAATTGGTTTATATTTTATCATGTAAAATCACATGATATATGTAGATTTTGAATGTAAAATAATCACGCATAAAATTTTGGTTGTATTCGATACTGTTTTGTATTGTAGATATTATTTAATGCAATTTTATGATTAAAAAGAAAAAGAGTATGTTCAGATTTGATATTTTTTCGTAAAACAATTACATTGTTTACAAAAAGAGTTTTTGGTTTTGAAAGATATTTAATAGTATGGAGAACACATGTATGATGAATGGGGTACTTTGTCTGGAGTGGCTGATTATCATGATACAGGTACTTGTTAATATGCAAATATTGTTATAAACTTATAAAAACCGGCATTGCTGATTCACGGAAGCATCATCAGAGATGTTTTGTTATAGTACACGGTGGCATCACCAGTAATAGTTTATATGTAATTATTGTTATAAAGTTTTTAACAAACGATATTGAAGAGTCATTACGGAATCGTCAAAAAGCTGATTCGTTTTAGAACACGGTGGTAATACCAGATATAGTATATAAATGTAAATATTGTTTTAAATGTGTAAAATCAACACTTATGATTCATGGAGGAATCGAAAGAGCTTAATTGTTATAGTACACGGTGGTTTTACCAGTAATAGTTTGTATGTAAATATTGTTATAAAGTTATAAAAGCAACATTGATGATTCAACATTGATGATTTAACGAAAGAATGGCCGGATGTGAAACATATGAAGTTATAATAAGCGGCATCGCTGATTCATGGCGGAATCGCCAGTGATGAATCATTTTAGTACACGGTGGAATCACCAGTACTAGTTAATATAAAGACACTGTTATGAAGTTATTTAAAACGGCAACCTTGATTCATGGCGGAATCGCCAGAGATGAATCATTTTAGTACACGGTGGAATCACCAGTACTAGTTAATATATAGATACTGTTATGAAGTTATTTAAAACGGCAACCCTGATTCATGGCGGAATCGCCAGTGATGAATCATTTTGGTACACGGTGGAATCACCAGTACTAGTTAATATAAAGATACTGTTATGAAGTTATTTAAAACGGCAACCCTGATTCATGGCGGAATCGCCAGAGATGAATCATTTTAGTACACGGTGGAATCACCAGTACTAGTTAATATATAGATACTGTTATGAAGTTATTTAAAACGGCATCCACTGATTCATGGCGGGATCGTCAGAAATGAATGATTATAGTACACGGTGGTTTCACCAGTACTAGTTTATATGTAAATATTGATGTTTTGTTGATTTATATGAATGTAATAATTCTCCAGGATATAGCTATTAGTATCTTCAAAGTTTGTATGAAAAATTCAATCTCGCTTAAGTGAGAATGGATACCGAGATCCCAAAATGAAAGGGCAGACTTCTTATCTAGAATAGTGATTATTATGATTGGGGTATCTCGTTTGAAATTTTGGACATAGTTATTCAGAGGTTTGGCATATAAGATGTAGACTGGTTTGCATCAGAACACAATGCTAAATTGACAGTATTTTTTCTCTAGGTCTTGGAATCCGTCTTCAACATGGACGGATGCCTTTTTTAGAGTCATACGCAAACTAAAAAAAAATGATCGAGTAAAGGGAGTGTTGGTAGTTCTTTATTGGAAGTCAGCTATGTTTTGGCCATTATTGTGGATATTGATATCAAATATTGTTGATTGATTTTAAGGGAGACTATTCTGTAGATGAAAACTAATATGGATTTTATAACCTCCCTTTGCATAAATGTACAAAAGCGGCTTCGCTGGGCTCAGGCGGCTTCGCCTTGAGAGACATTCATAGGCGGCTTCGCCAGAAATGAATGAATTGTAGTACACGTTGGCTTCACAGTACAGTTATTATATGTTGAAACATATTGTTATAGCATCAGTCATAAGCCATGATTGTTAACTGAACTAATTTATGTGAATAAGTTATAAATGATGGTTTTGCAGAAACATTTTCGTGTAAACGTCTATTTTTGCAGATGTATAAGGATGGCATTTTACCAAATGGTTTACCAGAAGGCTTGGCGGGCAAGGTGGATCTTCTCCCGGAACTGCTAAAGAAGTGGATGGCAAAAAGTATTATTCTCGAACGAAAGTTATTCATTCAGTTGGAAAAGTAGGAATCAATTTACGGTTTAGGGAGAAGGGATATTTTGCCTGCTAAAGTTTTTACTATTACAATATATTCATTTTCATTAGGTTGAAGTGCCTCAAGTGTTTTGCGACTTTCGCTCTTGCAACTGTATTGGTTTAAGTACAGTATTCATGAATGATATGTATTTGGTATAAATCTATATAGTAAGCCCATAAGAGACAGTTCGATAATTAACATAGCTAGAACTCATTCCAGCTTGTGTCAATTTCAACTGTTGAAAAAGGATTCAATTGATTTGAAATGAAGGATGATTTTATCCGAAATGTATACTGACTATACATGATATGCTGTTTATTGATATATTATACGGATATATGAGATGAAATTATTCGGACAAATTGCTCCTGACATTGACGATATTAAAAGCAGTGAACATTGATTAAGACCTGCTAGAGAAACAAGTGTGTTCAACAATGGAGTTAAGGACAGAATGTCAAAAACATGGTGTTAATTAAGTGAATCTATTAAACAAAGACACGTGTAAAGGTTTCTTTATTGTTTGAAATCGGTATTTAGTTTGTAAACGGAAGATTAAATTTCCATGTCAATTATGAGTATATTTGGAAAAGATCATGATATTAAGAATATTTGGTTATTTATATCCTCATACCCGTTCTTTGAACTTCATCGGTTTCCTAAGTGCTTCACTCACTGTGACTTCCAAAATAATACCATTGAAAAGTATTGATTTTGTTGTTTTCTATAGGAGGTTATAGAATGGTATTCAGGGAAAAGTATTTGATGTAGATAAGATGTTTAATTGTGGTAAAATATTTAGTGAAAATATTTGGCACAGATTATGAAATATATTTTGGAAAAATGTACTTAAAGCATATATACTATACATAGATAAAGTACACATAACAGATGCAAATGGTTTCCTACATATGGCATTATTTTATAACCATTGTTTTATAAATGGAAAATATGTATTTATGCAGGGCTTATATAACAAAGGAATACGTAATGTAAAATATATTTTTTATATAAATGGTAACATGTATAGCCTGAGAACGTTAGAAATGATGGTAGATCGTAAGATAAATTTCTTGCATTATAATGGACTTAAGTCTGCAATTGAGACCTATTTAAGGAATACAAATATTGTGATAAATAATATTGACCTCTCGATTTGTAGTAACCCATGCATGAATTGTTATATATGCCCTATTTTGATGAAACAGGATGTAAACAGATTTATATACAAAATACTTGTTAACAATAGTGATGTTCCAACAATGGTTGTTGTTGTATGAAAATATGAATATAAATTGGAAGGTTGTATATAGTTATGTATTCAACTGTACAAAAGACTCATATATTCAATGGTTGCTAACATGAGTAGTCCATCGAATATTACCAACCAATTCTTTGTTATATAAAATGAAAATTGTTGACAATAAATTCTGCTCCTTTTGTGAAATCAGTGAAGAAACACTTATACATTTATTTTAGGATTGCCATAAAATACAACCTTTGCTAGAATATATAATACAAAAACTGATCAATGTTGATCCCAGTATTACCATTAATAGTATGTTAGTTCTACTTGGATCTGAAAATAAGAATGTTAAGTTAGATATACTTTTTTAGAATTCAAAAAAAAAATCATATTTCTTTGTAAAAGGAAAAAGATAGTTCCAAGTGTACCTGGTTTTACAAACAGTCTTAACTTAGCATGGATAATTTATAACGGTACAAATTTACCAGACACAAATAAGTTCAATTGGACAATTGTAAGACGTTTTCTGTTGTAACTACATATCTTGTATTTATGTATTAAAGTAGTTTACTTTTTTTGAAACCTCATCAATATGATGTTGATTTACTTGCATGACTTTTTTTTTTCCTTTTTTCTAAATTTGTAAAAATTGAAATTCATGGATATTCTATCAGTATGATAAATACATATAATATTAACATAATGTATCTTGATTGATATATTGTATAACACACACACACACACACACATATATATATATATATATATATATATATATATATATATATATATATATATATATATATATTGTTTAATTTTATGATGTTCATTGTATATTAGATATTGGTCAATAAATGAAATATCAAAAAAATAAAAAAAAATAAAAAAATGTAATAACTTTTCATGTGTAGCACTGCCATCCTTGGTTGACTTTTATTTTAATTATTTATGCCGTTGCAATATCAACATGCCAGTTTTTACATACTTACGGTTGCATTATTGTTGTGTACAAGTACTACAATCACTTGTTAAAATAATTGTCACAGTCTGCTAGTATCATTACAGTTCATAACTTGGAGCTTAAATGTAGAATGTATCATCTTGTAAAATAAATGCACTACCAGAATTCATTATATTTTAGAAAATGTATGACCGACTGTTTAACTTTTTCATGAAAACAATATACTGTTTTCGAGCTGCTCTTGTAGCGATCGTGTTTTTGTTTTTTAAACTTAGCTTTTCTGCTTCTGTAATCCCTGGCGGCAACTGTTTTTATCGACAAATGGTAAACAAATCATGCTTTTATTTGGCGGGGAGGAATGGACACTTTTTCCGAAGAGAAAACAGCAAGGACCATGATTTGAAAGGAGAAGCAGCGTGTACAATGCAGCAAACTGCACTAAAGAAAATCGATGATTAAAATCAAATGCATAAAGTACTTAACAATAGTTCGTTAAACGAATTTAAACTTGATTATATTTTCTCAAGCAATCTTAGCGAAACGGTAATGATTGCATTATTTGATCAGCCTAGTAGAATATATCCGATATTATAAAATCCGATTAGCATTGAAAAAGTAAAAACGACTATGAAACCATCAAAACGTAAACAGTGTATTGGGAATAATAGCATTTTAAATGAATATTTTATCGAATGTTCGGCGTTTGTGGTTTTAAAGTGCTATTGTTATATTGACATAAAAATGAAGTCTGTTCATAACTAATGTCGAATTAACAAGAAAGTATCGGGTCTTCCGCGTCAACTTACATAAATATATAACCCACAGGTCGCATTTAACAATGCATGCACTATATCACATTTCTCTTATCGCGTTACTGTCATAATTAACGAAACTTGATACTATTAATACAAACATTACCGACTTAGGTACTTAAATGAATATCTTTTCTTATGTTCGGTCGTTTTAATAGTAAATTTCCACTAAGCGCTTAAGGCGTCTATGCTTAACATCTTAAACGCGAGCTCTAAGATGGGATTTGGAGCTTCGACTGTACCCATTGGTAACATCCCTAAGATGGGTTCTGGAGCTTGTATTGACATAACTTACATGGGAGCTGAAGCCTTGGCTTTAACCTTTAGTAACATCCATAATATTGCCAATAAATATTATGCTCTACCCTGTATAAACATCCCTAACATGGGCTTCAATGCTTAGACTGTACCTTGGCAGTCGCCCTAAGGTGGCTTTAAGAATTAAGCTGCGCCCTTAGTTTCCGACGTATTAGAATCGAGGAGAAACCTAATGACCTATCTGAAACCTCTTTCCTAGTAGCATGTGTAGGAGTAGTACAATTCCTGTGAAAGTTATATAGATGAAAGTGTTAATGAAACATCTTAAGTAGTTATCTAAAATAGAGACAACTATAAGAATTGACACACTACTCTTGATATGGAAGAAGGATGCTAAATGAAAGTTTGAAAACGCTTTACACTTTTACAATGACCAAAGGAGTCCATTGTTTAGAACTCATTTTACTCAATCATTCTACATTATACAAAAACACCGAAGATAGCAGGATAGTCAGGGAAGACATGTTGATTGCATAGGTTTAATGACATATTGTATTGTCCATACGCATACGTCCCCAAAACTGTCCAACAAAAAACTACCGTATTTTAGGGTCGGGCTTAGGTAAATCAATCATAAGAGGGTGGAACGGTATGACTTAATTAAAAGTAATTCGTTATAGTGAAAAAGCTATGTTGACTACTACGGGTCTATATGTGCAGCCCTTAGTGAGGGGTCAGTGTTGCGGGTCGGGCATGCGTGCTACATAAAAAAACAAGAGAACTGTACGTGGTAAAGTGATGCGGATCGGGCATGAGTGCTACAAGCAAGTGAAAACATGTGGATTGAACGTTTAAAGGTGGTGCACATCGAGGTTACGTGATAGATACTAGTAGAAAAATGGGATTAAAGGTGTTAAAGTAGTATGGATCTTGGGTGTTTTCAAACTGGAAAAACGAATGGGCTGTACTGTTAAAGTGGTACGGATAAGACATGCAGGATACATAGAAAACAAGGGGACTGTACATGTTAAAGTGGTATCGGTCGGGTGTACGCACTAGAAAGAAACATTGGTATTGTTGGTGTTGAAGTGGTGTGGATCGTGGGTGCTTTCAAAATAGAAAAAAAATGGTCTGTACGGGTTCAAGTGTTGCAGATCGGGGGAGGAGGGGGGGGTACTAGATAGAAAACATTTTACGTTTAATTATTGTGCGGATTGGGGTGCGTGCTAGATATAAAACCTTTGGACTGAAGGTATTAAACTGGTTCGAATTGGAGGTGCGTACTAGATGTACTGTATGTGTTAAAGTGGTGTGGGAAATGTACAAGATATAATGGTGAGGATCGGGGGGAGGGGGTATTAATTATACATACTTACTGTAAATGAAACTCCATTTCTTTGTATATACCTTGCACATTATAGTGATTTCAGAGTACATAATTACTGTAAATGAAGTTTCATTTCATTGTACATACCTTGCACATTATAGTGATTTCAGAGTACATAATTATTGTAAATGAACTTCCATTTCATTGTACATACCTTGCACATTATAGTGATTTCAGAGTACATAATTACTGTATAAAAAGTCCCATTTCTTTGTATATACCTTGCACATTTTAGTGATTTCAGAGTACATACTTGCTGTAAATTAAGTTCCATTTATTTGTGTATACCTTTCCTATTATAGTGATTTCAGTACTCAATAATACTGTAAATAACAGGTTATAGGGATTACAGAATACATTATAATATAGTTTCATCTGTTTGTATAAACCTTGCAGGTTATAGTGATTTCAGAGCACATCGTTGTTGTACATAGAGTTTCATTTGTTCGCATACATATGCATGTTGTGTAAGTTAAAGTGATTCGTTCACGATTGATAGGGACGGATTTAAATAACAATCGCGTGAAATGAAATTGAAACGTTGCTAACAATGATTTTCTTGTTAACATTTGTTAACATTTACTAATAATAAGACTTTATGATAAACGTGTTGATTTGAATCTAAAAATAACTAATAACTAACCATCTTTAGATGGAGATGTTCCTAGTTCACCATCATATGGTGGTTTTATTGCACAGTTGATAAGATTTCCTAGAATATGTACATATATCAAAAATTTCAGCTCTGATAGAAAACTTATGACGGAAAATCTTCTAAAACAGGGTTTCAGATATTATAAATTAAGAAAAACATTCTCAAAATTTGTAAATGGACATTTTAATCTTATATCAAGGTACAATAGTAGTCCTAAATCGCTGATTGCTAATAGTTTTGCTCATCCCGATTGTATGGTGATGTTTTAAAGCTGCACTCTCACAGATTTAACGTTTTGAAACCTTTTTTTGTCTTGGAACGAGCCATTTTTTTGCAAAAAGTCAGGGAAATCAGTTATAAAGACTGCTGACAAAAAAATAGATTGCAGAGTTTTATATTCAAGTTCAAAAACTGCATTTTTATTAAACCGTTAGGCCATAAAACATTAATTTTCGAACGAAAATATGAATTTCTACGATCTGATTTTTTGTCAGCAATCTTATATCATTGGTTTGCAGATATTTACGCAAAAAAGAAAATTCGTAAAATTAAAATGTTTCCAGCAGGTAGTTGGGCAGATAGATTCAATGAATTACTTGGATTTTAATTAAACCGTGGATATAAAGGCAATACTTTGAAGAGTACTTGCCTTCTTGTTTTTGAAGATGAATTCCTGAAACAAGATATAGGGTTGAATATAGCATCCTTACATAACTAAACTTGCAGTCCTTATGTGCAAAGTCATGTTATCTTTAAAACCGTCTTTGGCTGACTCCACTAAGCTTTCAGTTATTCGATTTTATAATTTTTTTGCAGATTTATGTTATTTTTAAACCGACTTTGGCTGGCTCCGAGTGTTTTGGCATGTGACGTCATTTTCTTCAAATATTTTACATAGGTAATCATTTGGAAGAAAAGATTAGCTAATATATGTCGCTTTCTTAAAAAAATGTTTTCGTTATTTATTCCCAGTTTTAGTACATTTTTTTTTATGATAAAACTCTACTGGTTAGCGACCCCTTTTCGGCCGGAAATGGAGGTTTTTCCTACATTACTTTTGACACAAGATAGCTATTACAATACAACTTTACACTCAGATAGGTTGGCTCTTCCGACAAAAACTGTGTATTCCGAATATTCCCACGCGCAAAGTACCCCTATAATTTCGCTAAAATGAACACCCTACTGTACCAATTATTCGCCCACCCCATTAATTCGCTATTCTTACGATGTTTTTCATATATTTCTCTCTAAACAATATCTTCAAACATTTTTATTTTATTTGACCAGTCTAGTCACCGTTTAAAACGCCTTTAAACGACAATTGATCAATAAATATAACATGTTTACTATTACATACTGTTAATGTATGTGTAAAATGATACAACACCTACTCGGTAATTCTTCTCTTAGCAGAAAATTTAAGAAGCTGCTGGGATTCCTTCTTGAAACATTACCCACATAATGTATGCATATTTATAGACTTCCGAAGAGGGACAACGCATGTCGGTACAAGAATGTAATGAATAATTCAAATTTGAGTTGCTTCCCTTACACGAAACATTCGGCGATAACTTCACCGTTTTGAGGTTTTACCATTTGCCTTTTCGAAAATTGAACTTAAAAACAGCAATTTATGGTATTTGAATAATTTATCACCGGCTTTACACTTTATAATGACAAATCAATATTGTCGTCTGATAGTGCAAGGTATAAGGAAAATTAAAGAATCCTTACAGGGCCTCATGCAAGCGAGCGCGCGCGTGATGACGTCATCCCCGCGTGCAACTTACAAGGTTAGAAGTGTAAACAATGTTTTTTTGGGTCGAATTCCACATACTACTTACATTTTAACGCAGAAAACAGCTGATATCTGTCAAAAGAGATGACGCTATAAAACGCCATACTAATTTGTGTAAAATATTTCGTTTTGACTGGTTTAAACTGGGCGAAAAAGTGGTACGGGCGAATAATAGGTCGCTAACCAGTATTATCACACAGTTTTATTTTTTTTTATTTTATGAGGCAGACTGTGTGTGATGCTCATAGTTTCAAACAATGACTGCATCGTATCTTTGAAACGTTTTTGCATTAGGTGCTCTGAATTGTATTCCTCCGTCTGCATATAGATTTGGGATCTCTAATCATTGAAGTACTTGGGGTTTACCTATTAGTTTATTATTATTTGTTTTATTATTAAGTTTCCTCAAGTTAATGAATACTTTGATATGATTTACCTTTTACGTTTTTTCTTTATTTAGGATTGTTGGGAAAGAGTGAGGTTTGTGCACGTAAACTGGTTTAAACCCCCAGTAAATTTACATTTTACTGACCGTTCCAAGGCGGTACCTAGCAATCCTTAATAAACATACCTAGTTCTGGCCAAAGGCCAGAAGAGCTTATGCGATGGTAATGTGTACGTAGTATGTGCGTCCGTGCGTCTGTAAACAATCCCTTGTTAACACGATACAGTCTTCAGTTTTGATTGTATCTTGATGTAACTTGTACAGTATCTACATATCCATAAAAGCTCGGTTCCTTTCGAAAACCAGCCAGATCCGCCAATGCATGCCTAGATTTTGGGCCTTGATAGTATAAAAAAATCAGTGCGTCAGTAAGCAATTGCTCGTTAACACGATACAGCCTTGTACAGTATTTGAATATCCATTAGAGCTCGGTTTCTTTCGAAAACCAGCTAGATCTGCCTATGCATGCCTAGATTATAGGCCTTAAAATGAGTAGATTATGGGCCTTAATAGAATAAAAAAATGCTAGTGTGTAAAAATGTTTGCGAATATGATACATTCTTCAGTTTTGATTGTATCTCGATGAAACTTGTACAGTATTCAGATATCCATAAGAGGTTGGTTCTTTTCGAAAACAGTGATGTTGATCACACAAACCCAGCCAGTAGAGCATAGTCCCTATTGGGCCTCTTGTTTTATATACAGTATGTATGCACTGTGCTGTTTGTGGAGTGTTGTGATGTTTTTCCATGTTTCTTGTTTGTTTTAGTGTTAAATGTCTTTGGCGTTTACCCAGTGCCATTAAACCGGGCTTATGTTTAAACTTTTTGTTACTGAGCTTGTTTCTTTTTTTTTCACATAAATATTAAAGTGGTCATTATTGGGCGACCGAAAAACAAATTTCGGCATGAATTAACACAATTCTACAAAATAAGTAAAATAACTGCATTTCAGCAAAGATTAATAAACTTGTTGCCAGCATCAAATATGTGAGTGAGTCCCGTAAAAGTGATCATTACTGTTTAACTAGTTGTTTTTGTGTAAATATATTATACTGTACGATATAGTGGTTTCAGAATACATTCAATTTATGTAAATATAATTTCATTTGACGAATTTTAAATATGTTATGTGCATTATAGTGATTTGTCTGAAAGTTTTGTGTCTGGTGTTTGTACCTTACAATAATAATTAAGTTACTACTAATATAGCTTTTTTTTTGTTTTCTAAATTATGATTCTGGATTACATCGTCATTGCATAAAAAAGGTTCTTTGAAGTTTAGGTTACGACATTTTACACTAATGTCTTACTCAATTTTACACTTTTGACTTACTACATTCTACACTTAGAACTTACTGCATTTACTTTAATATCTTACTTAAATCTACACTAGATACCTACTCAATTCTACACTAATAACGCTCTTAATTTTACACTTATGTCTTACTACATTTTACACTAATGCCGTACACAAATTTACACTATTGACTTACTGCATTTTATACTAATGCCTTACAAAAAATACACTACTGACTTACTACATTTTACACTAATGTTGTAAAAAATATTACACTATTGACTTACTTTAGTTTACACTTATGCCTTACTAAAATTTACACTATTGACTTACTACATTTTTAAAATAACTAGTCTCTACATTTTACACAAATTACTCTCTACATGTTACACAAATTCCTTGCTCCATTTAACACAAATGACGTTGTACATTTACATTCATAACTTACTTTAATTTACACTATTGATTTACTCATTTTTACACTGATGACATACTTCATCATACTTATTTACTTTAGTTTACACTAATGTCTTACTACATTGTATACTTATGTCTCACTACATTTTAAACTAATGACTTACCACCTTCAACACCAATGACTAACCGCATTTTACACTAATGTCTTACCTCATTTTTCTCTTATGACTTGCTACATTTCACACTAATGACTTAACACATTTACACTTATATATTATTACATTCTACACTAACGTCTTACTACAGTTTTGTTTACATTCATGGATGGTTTTATTGTATTCGGGATTGCTTGGCATTGTAGATACACACATTGTGATGTATATTAACATTTATTTGTTGTATATCGAACTATTTCATTATTTCCTTGTCACGAATATGAAACATATAGGAAAACCATTGTTTTAATTTAACAGTCCTTCCTATAATTGATCTGAATTCAAAAATCATTGTATCAAAACATTTATATAGATGATAAGAAGGCATTTGTAAAAAAAACATCGTATGCATAGTTTTCCATTTAATATGACAGTTTACAAGTTTTGTTAATGCAAATTAATTAATTTATATAACTTGTACTGAATGCACACACTGTATTCTGCTTTTCATTTTCGCGGTAAGCGATGTTTGCCATATACTAAACCCAAGGTGTTATTTATATTTAAGGAAATAATTGCGGGATTGATGTCATTATCGGGGTATGGACAACCTTCGGGTGGATAATATCCCCGATATTGACAGTAATCACGCAATTTATTAATTATATCCGCACCAATAGTTCATTATTCAATTTAATATTGTACATGAAAAAAAAAAACTTCATTTTACTTAAGGAAATCTAACAGTATCTTTCTCACCCATTTTGAATATAGAAGCACTCAACCGTCACCAGAAACAGTTTTACGTCATAATTCATCGAAAAGTATTTGCAATTTCCGAAAATATAAGGTGTAAATATTCATGTATGAATTATCAAAAACTGAGTAATCATACTCGAAAACAATTGAAACTCATACATGTTATTTTATTCAATATATTATTTAAAAACAACATACAAAGTAAAGACAAATTTTGAACCTGTTTTTGGATTAAGTATCTATATAACAGTTAGTTAGTGTTAACATGCCGTTCACCAATATGGTTTGTTTAAATGGTTAACTACAAGGCTCGTCTCTATAATTTCCCATGTATTATTGTAATTGTTGAATTGTGTACACACTTGTCTTCTTCCCTTCAACTGTTGAGCATGCATTATATTATTATGTAAATTTCATGTATTAATGATTTTATTTACAAATGCAACATGGTATGGCCAGAGCATTTTAAATCAATGATTCATCATTTGTGTCTGCACATTGTCACCAAGTTCAAAATCAATACAGAAGCAGATCGATAGTGGTAAACGATCATTTGATACCAATTATGTTAAAATTTACGTAATTATCTAACTGAAATATGGAAGGCTTAATAACCGAAGGTACGAACGCACTGAACAGTTAAGTACCGCTTAGTACATTTCATTATAATGTCCAAAATGAGGAAAATACATGTCTTGCAGTTTATTATCGCAGTAGTGCATGTTGATTTTGTAAGAATAAGCGTCAACTAATGTGTAGCCATCTCCACCCCGTTCATTACCAGGTACGCGTTATATGCTAGGTACGTCATATTCGTTAAAATGACAAATGTTGTATGTTTACGAATCGTTTACAATCAAAACTATGATTTATATGTTATAAGGTATCTTCATTATGTTACTTTATTGTTTAAGAACGTATATTGAATTATTCTATATAATAGTATACTTACGATAATACTTGGTTGAAATAGTGGTAGAAGTGAAAATACTATCGTTTTTGTGAAATATGTATGTATGTGAAGGAATGCAGATCAATATTGATGTTTGTACGAGTTGTTAATAGTACAGAGTGTTGAATGGTAATTAGTTTCATGGTACAAATATACAGAAATCATGAAGTGTTGTGTTGAGAGAAAACAATATGTCTATATATATTGTAATATACATTTGTTAAACATAAACAATTGTAATGGAAGGCGGTCTGATACTAGAGTTTGCTAAAATTATGTTCGATTACATTGATATTAATAGCATTTATTTGTTTAAGATAAAGAAAGGCAGAGGGATATATCTTAAAGTTTGTTAAATATGGATTAATGTGGTTGAAGTGACATTTATCTTAATGATTGTTACTGTAAGTGTGGTTGCTGGAAGAGAGATTTATCATAAAGTTTGTTAAATATGAATAAGTGTGATCGCAGATAGATTTATCTTAAAGTTTGTTAACTTTAAATGAGAGTGATGGCAGGGAAATTTATCTTTAAGTCCATCAGTGAACTATAAATTAGTGTGATGGCGATGACATTTATTTTAAGTGTTTTATCTGTGAATAAAGGTAATGGCTGTGACATTTATCTTTAAGTTTGTTAACTATAAATGAGAGTGATGGCAGGGAAATTTATCTTTAAGTCCATCAGTGAACTATAAATTAGTGTGATGGCGATGACATTTATTTTAAGTGTTTTATCTATGAATAAAGGTAATGGCTGTGACATTTATCTTTAAGTTTGTTAACTATGAATGAGTGTGATGGAAAGGAAATTAATCACGTGAGCAATTTAGATCCATCGTCGCTGTCATGTTGTTGTTGTTTTTAAACTGAAGCTTTGAAAAAGCGATAATTGTATTCTCAACACGTTCAAGCATTTCAACGGAAGTATTTCTAAGTTCGTATAAGAAGGTTTAAATAATGTTAACACCTGTTTGTCCAATTATAATATTGTCTAGAATTATCTATATTTTATTACCGACAACCTCGTGTCAGTCATTCATTGCACCATGGTATCGGTATTTCAGTTAATTCGAACGCAACTTTAGTGCTACACATATAAAGCTATCGCTTTTGTATAAAGACAGTGTTAAGTTCTTAAGTTCTAACAAAGGCTAATAGTTTCCAAGACATTACGAGGTATGAAAGTATACGAAACAAAAAATTGAGTTTTTGAGCAGATGATGTTCGGTCGCAAAGTTGCGTTGTTTCTATACCAGTCTGGTAACGTAGGGTTTCCAACAATTGTAATATCTTACGCTGGAGTTCATCACACTATTCCACCTTGTCATACGTACCAGAGCCACCATCTTATTGGAATTGTTGGGTTCTAATTATGATAAAATTATATTAAATGTATCTGATATATGTTATCATTGTTAAGTGAAGTAAGAATAAAATACAAAAATATTGAATGTTTTACCTATATTTTGGTATTGGCTTACATCATACCGATTGTTTAACATGTGTATTCTGTTAAATGTACATGTATACATGATATTACAAATGATGTAAGAATGAAATAAAAAGAACGAATGTTTTCATTTGCTAATGTTTTATATTTTAGTATTGACAAACGTCTTACTTACTTTTTAGAGTGACACTCGTATTCAAAATCAATATATATACACATGCATAACACACATCCATTTTGACTGATAAACCTTTAACAAAATAATGCATTTATGAAAAATATTAATTACTGGAAACAATATTGTTACCGTGTATTTATTAGACGAAAGCGCAAACATATGAAATAATTGGTGAATGCTAAAATATTTACTGTGTTCAACTATAGTCTCATAAGGTAGAAATACCATGTTTTATGCTCATTTCTTTCAAATTTAACTCAGTATCCTTCAAAAGAACCATTGTTTTCGACATTTATTCATCATTTTTTATAATATCAAAACAATAGTATTAATTGTGGTAAATCTTATTTGGGAGTAAGAGTGCATCTTTAACATGTTTATTTATACGCCAATATTTCAAAAATGCGTAAAGCAAACGTTCACCTCGATCAAATACAAGAAGTGGAACTAAACGTCATGTGAGAAACCTATCTGTTGGTCGTTAAGTTCTCAAAATATTCTTAAATGTGGTCCTGTCATAACTCTGGAGTGACTAAGGCGACACTGCTGGTTATCAAACATGACTAAGTTGGCATGCACATACACATTCTGACTAAGTTTGGTGATTATTGGACAAAGTCGTTTTAAGTTACGGATTGAGCTTGAACGATGTTAGATAGTTATTTGAAAAGGCAAGAACCCTGGAGTTATCAAGCAGTATGGCTGGTAGTCCAAGCTATTATTTCCATACATATTCTGATTAAATTTAGTGATGGTTAGACAAAGGCTGCTCAAGTTATTGATTGGGCAATACAGGTTTTAAGTAATTTCTATAATTAAAGGACAATCAATCTGACAAAGTTTTTAATCGGACAAGAACGGTTATTTTTGTATTTAAATGGCGATAAATCTCGAGTGACTCTATCAATATGGCTGTTTAACGACTTTGATTGAGATAAGACACTTTCTTAACAAATTTGGTGATGATTGGGCATATGCTTGGGCATATAAGTTATTGATTCAACAAGACTGGTTTTAGGTATAATTATCTAATTTACCAACTGCGTTATCTCTGAAGTGTCTAACAATATCAAGTTCATTGTCGTTTGGGCTCTTGCATTGTGACCCTTAACACGATTTTCTTTTTAATTTTCGACAACTGGGCTTGCCCCGTAGTTTTCATTGTATTTTAGTTATCGATTTTATGCCCTTACACATTTTGACCGAATTTAAGTTATTGATTGGATAATATCGAATATAGGTAATATAATAATTCAAGGGCGATACCTTTCGAGTAACATTAGCGATATGGCTGTATATTGTTATACGCCGAGATGTTGTGTCCATACACATCCTGAACAAAAAAAAATACTTGGTGATAATTTGACAAAGGCTAGAAAAGGTATTGACCGGCCAATACTGATATATGGTATTTTTTATAATCAAAGGGCGATAGCTCCAGTGACTCGAGTAATATGGTTGTTTTAAACAAACTGATATGCAGATCTATGTGAGCATACACAGTGCATAATAAACAATAATTTGACAAGACAAAGCCAATTGTATGCCAATCAAAACCATGTGAATCTCTTTTTAAGCTGACTTATCGCCAAATAGATCATATATTGGTGATCATCACACCCATTCAGAGCAAAACAAACCCAAGCATTCACTTACACATTAAGGTACATAACGGTGGTCTATGTGTGTATGATGTTAGTATTCGTGCTTGTGGCAATTTATACGTTTGTATTTCTAGATGTGTCGTTTTGGCCTTTGCCTTGTGCCGCTATGCATGGTTTATCTTTATAAACGACAGCACGCTTGAATATACGCCGCTTTGTCTTTGAAATGACTACACTAATGATGTTATATATGCCTGTCAAAAGCAATTACATGTCAAATTAAAAAGTAAACAAGAAACGCAACAATGCGACAAAACCTGGTTTTGAATGATTTATTTTTTTATTTAAAGTAACAATGACCTTGACCTTGACCCTTGGGGACCCAAGTGAAATCCCATGAAATGTATTTATAAACTCCTCCTGTATACCAAGTTTGATCGCAATATTTGAACCCTAACTAAAGCTTTTCAGTAACAACATTTTTTCTAATAAAATAAATTCAGACTTGTCGCGATAAACAATAGTATGGTACTCATTTTTTTCTTCTCGGAAAGCCGCGATATTTCTGTTTAAACATTGGCAAAAATAAGTGTACAAATGATTTTTTTAATAGGTTTTGGTGAACTATCATGATCGGAATCAGCGAAAAAAATCCTTCGATACTTATTACACATTATTACGGAAAAACGCGCGAACGTATAGTGCATTATGGTAAGTGTTATACGAGTATATTATACAATGTTTGATATTTTGCGATATTATGCGATAAGATGCGATATTAACACGTCATTGGTACGACTCTGTACGCTATAAAACAATTAATATACGACTTTATTAGCAATAACAATAATACTTATTACTCACGTTACCGTGAGTAAAACAATAATTCACTAATCAAAATTGTTCCAGACACCAAATCAAAACAACAAGACAAAACTAGGAATTAGGTTTGTTATAGGTAGCAACTTTCACATTGTAAGATAAATAGATTGAGTCTGTGTCGTTCGTTCGTCTTTGCCATATAAGTAGTGTCTGTAACGTCAGAATGGAAGGATATGCGAACGTCTACTGTATGACGCTGGAACGCCGCAGTGACCTGCTAGACTTAGTCCTCTCTCTGAATCAGATCCGATTGTTAGTGTACTGAAAATATACTAACTTCATATTAAATAAAATTGGCCTAGAATAGCCTTGATTCATTTTTTTGTCAATTTATAGCTGTTGGCTTTGAAACATCTTCGTGTACCTGCAACAACACCAAAGACATAAAAAAGCTGCTTTCCGTGAATCTTTAAATTGCTTTAAGCAACGGGAGGGCGGGTGGGAACATACACCTGTTGAATGCTACCAATATACCTCGAGTGACGAATACGCCCCGCACAAGCCTTATATAATGAACCTTAATCTCGTGCACGGAAAATCGTGCACGAGAACAATATCCCGCTTACAAGAACCGGTTTCTAGCGCAAACAACTATAATAAGAAACAATTTAGACCGCGAATAATTTCATGCTATAACTAGGAACCGAATCTAGGTTTAAATCATGCGAGAGACTTAAAGTTCCCTTCTTTACTAATTGTCTTTTCAACTTTATCTTAACATAATCAATTCCATTTATGGCCTCTTTACTTCTGGATGTGTTTTATTCATTTTTTTCTAGGAATGGTTTATATTTCATACTTAAAACATTAGCTAAATGGTCTATAACGATCAATAATATAAGACCTAAATGCATATGGCCTACAAATCTCAAAAACAGTTGGACCTAGCGCCTCCTGAAACATGAAGGAATGTCATATCGTAGTGTAGCGCAGCATGTGAAAGTGTGTTCCTGAGGTTTGCTTGTAAATGTATTCAGTAAGACCAGAGTTAACTAAGTGATAATCAGCCATTTGCTGCAATTAATCTGTCGTGCGTATCTCAAAATAGAATTTCGCCTGAGGTCATTGCAATGGTTTAGGTATATTGTTGATAATAAGAGAAATGCCTCGTGGGCTATTCATGAATCTAAGCTCATTGAATATCATTGTCGAGGATTAGGAAGTTTAAACTCACTTCTTTACTTTTATACTGAGTAAAAGCGGTATTCCGTTGAGGCATCAAAAGACATACATTATTCATTCAAATAATACAACTTTGAAATAGAATACAACTCAATCCTTGCCAGATATGACAGAACGATAAACGTTGAAAAATCTTTACTTCATTAGATACGTATTGATGGGGGAAAACCAATTAAATCTGTACTTAGATACGTATTGATGTAGGAAAACCAATTAAATTTGATGCATTTAAGTGAATTCCAATATAATCAGACTAAGAGATAACACAATTGTCATATTTCGTCCTCATTGTTCAGATCATTTTCACAGACTATCAGGGAAGCAAAAATGTGGTTTATTTGAAGCAACATTTAGAAAGACATGTTATATACGTAACATATAGATAACATTAATGTACTCCGATACATACGCACACATATGGGTTATATTTATGAGTATTGTTAATCAAACACACTTACATATTTCGTGATTAGTTTTCTTTATAATATCCGTTAAAGCAATACATAGGACTAGAGAGGAAACGTGCGTCCGGTAGATTGATGAAGTCACGACCGACGGAGCATAGCAAATACGTAGCCTTACCGATTGAGGCTTTCGGTCAGTTGACTGTAAAAATCACGCAAACACGGTATGATTATGACACTGTTTTACAAAATACAATTCCTGCAAAAACAGACTCATGTTGGATGGCTCTATAGCAGTGTATGTGGTCTAGTGACGTTGTATGTCTCTATATTATCGTGTGATGTCAAGTGGCGTTGTAAATGTCTATATCAGTATAAATATATATATATATATATATATATATATATATATATATATATATATATATATATATATATATATATATATATATATATATATATATATATATATTTCAATGCATTATCAAGGTAGGATAAGACAGAGATCCAATTATCCCTGAGGTATTTCAATCTTTCCTCTATTAAGAACAAGTTAAAAAAATCAAGAAACAATATCATTTCAAAAATAGGAGACGTAAAAATGGCATATTTTGATACTCTCTCTAAGTCACATCTCGAAAAGAACAATTCAAAGGATTTGTGGTCTTTTGTCGAACAATTCATGTCTGCGAGTTTCGGTTTAGTTCAATTCCTCCCCTACTTGCCAATTCTGAAATCATACATTCCAATAAAGCAAAGGCAAATGCGCTGAACATTTCTTTTTATAACAACCCAAATATATTTTGAGGAACCAAATACAGAACCATTACCACCAACATACAACAATTCCCCAATTCTCTCAATGGTACAGTTTAACCACTCTGATATCGAACCTCTACTACGTTATTTGCCACTTGGAAAGGCTGTCGGGCCAGATACGATAAATAATAGAATCATGCTCATTTGTCCTCTATTAAACATCAATAGAACACGTATGCTAACAACAATACACTCTCTGGTTCCTGGAACAATTATCACCCTAGCTTCACTCTTGAATGTAACGTGCAATTTTTTGATAGTACTTATTTTAATATATTTTCATCAGTACACTTAGAGACGATTTTTATTAAAGGGGTATTATACGAAATAAAGTATACATACGCGTGTTATTGCTACTTTGGATAGAATACATGTTATTACAGTGTAATAATTTATTTTAAAAGGTTAAATAACTCCTTCTCATAACTCACTCTTATAACTCCCTCTCTTAACTCCCTCTCATGGCTCCCTCTCATAACTCCTTCTCATTACTCCTTCTCATAACTCCCTCTCATGACTCACTTTCACAACTCCCTCTCATAACTCCTTATCATAACTCCCTCTCATAAATCACTCTCATAACTCCCTATCATAACTCCCTCTCATAACTGATTCTCATAACTGATTCTCATAACTTCCTCTCATAACTCCCTCTCATAAATCCCTCTCATAACTCCTTCGCATAACTCCCTATCATAAATCACGCCCATAACTCATTCTTATAACTCCCTCTCATAACTCCCTCTCATAAATCCCTCTCATAACTCCTTCTGATAACTCCCTATCATAACTCCCTCTCATAACTCATTATCATAACTCATTCTCATAACTCCTTCTCATAACGCCCTCTCATAAATCCCTCTCATAACTCCCTCTCATAACTCCCTCTCTCTCATAACTTCTCGTAACTCCCTCTCATAACTCCCTCTACTCCCTCTCATAACTCCCTCTCATATCTCCTGTTTCAATATTTATTGTTTTACACGTTGTTTGTTATAAGACGGAATGAGAGTTATGTCATATTTTTGGGAATTCAAAAGGTTTTTAATTGTCACTTTACTGAGAAAATGCACTGAAAATGAGATGGCAGTAGGCTGTTACAACAACGATTGCATAACAATAAAAAGGTTCTATCTTCGTCTTTATTTTATTCCACTTAAAACCTTTTCGCATTCACCCGTCGGGTTGCAACAAACAGCAAGTATTAATAACGTTAACAATAATATTAATAGACGCTGGACATGTCCCTCTTATCAATACTCGATGTATAAATAATATTTCCCAAATATGTTTTAGCAAGCTAAAGTTAAATATAATATAATATTTTATAACATTCATTTACAAATTACTCTACTATTACTTGCTATTCCTACCATGCGCTGGATGCTACTTACAATGTTTGCTGTTTAAAATCAAGATATAAAGTATATAGTGATCTCATAAACAAAACTGTTTGTAATTCTCTGCATGAAACGGATTTTGTTATTACTTGATGATTGTTTCTTTTATGTTTTGTGATGATATGTGTAATTATTATTCATGCCAGAAAATAGCTATTTGGGCTTATGTATCTAGACACCTGATCCAATCAGATTTGATCTTTTCAGAATAGTATCGCACCAAGATTGTGATTATTATGTTTCATAGCAACACGGTTTAACATAATATAACAGTTACAGCAAGCTTCATTGCGGCATAATTGCAATACGATTCTAATATTTAAATACATGTTACAAGTGGTGAATTGTTTGAATGTTTTAAGTGTATTTTTCCTATGTTGTGGTTTGTTATTTTCCATAAGAAGCAATAATAGTTAAATTTGATGCCAAATGCCAAGTTCTTGACCAATGGTAAAAGTAACGAAGCAACTATTTTTGATAATCATTGATATTTCCCATCAACCCTTCATTGAGTTACGTCAAATCTTATAACGTCATGTTTAGTTTGAGCTCGATTGGGTTTTAGGTCTTTGATCTTGCTTTGATGTATTGATAATTATATATAGCTTTAAACCGTTTAGTTTTTTATTTTAGTTGGAACACATTTGCTCTATTTCGTGAAAAGAACCTATTTAAATATGTTTAAAACTATGAACTGTGTTAACGTTTTGTGGAGCTAGTTCAGGCTGATCAAAACAGTACAATATTCACATTTCTGTTATTTCAAAATATTCAATTGTTGTAACACATTAATATGCAGTCTTATTTGTTTTAATAGAAAGAAGACCGATGCGATTTTCTAGGACTACTTGAATCTGTTAAACGGCACTTACCCCTTTCTGAAATACTATTCAGTACACAATTAGCCAGATAGTGTAGAGGTTGGATGATGGGACCTCTAATGCTATTAATGCTTTACTTGCTGTATCTTGAGCCGACGGATGCAATGCGATTTCCTCACATCAGAATCAGGGCAAAGCAAGGTTGGTGTATATTAAAGAAGTCTTATAAACATTGTAGTTAATAAAAATAAACAAAGTATTAGTCCCACGAGTCAAACTCCTGTTTCCTTATGTTCTCGACAATGTCCTTTAAACTTCTAAGCCAGTTACCTATTCCTATCATTTCATCTCGTTCAATACTTATTATAACACTACAGTTACCTAGATAGTTTTATGCTACAAGTTGTTTGTTTGTTCCACGTCCAAATCAAAATTTAAAGCTTTTGGTGCCTACTTGATGAACTATATTACGATGTTACATTGAAAGAAACAATAATTGTCAAGTGTATGTTTTTGATTTTTCATTCAGAACATAATCGGTCCCGTTATTCATCATGTTATTATTTAAGGGTAACTTTTACACAATATACTATTGACATCAATTACTGATTTATGACGATGATAACATTTAAAGACTTATATATTCGTATTTTGTTAGGACGTTTTTTGTGTTCAAATTGGCTATTGTTTTAAGATGCGCTGTTGATCAATGAAGATAAACGAGACATATTAAAGATATGGGACACTTTTTTAGTACGCGGTATTCATTTTGTAACAGCCTTTTGAAGTCACATGGATGATACACATATACGCCTTATGAAGAAACAGAACAAACATCGATATGTTTTTGCTTGGAACAGTCAATTGTGTAAGCTGTAGAAAACGAATCCACTACCGTTTGATTCTGTGTCGACTATATCCAGTCCTATCCTGCCCTAGCATGCTATGTTTGCTATATAAACGATAAGCAATAACATGTTAACTTATCATCCATCATATCCTGCCCTAGCATGCTATATTAGCTATATATACGTTTAGCCATAACATTGTAGCGTACCGTCCTATTATATCCTGCCCTAGCATGCTATATTAGCTATATATGCTTTTAGCCATAACATCCTAGCGTACCGTCCTATCATATCCTGCCCTAGCATGCTATATTAACTATATATACGTTTAGCCATAACATGTTAACGTACCGTCCTATTATACCCTGACCTAGCATGCTATATTAGCTATATAAACGTTTAGTCATAACATGTTAACGTACCGTCCTATCATATCCTGCCATAGCATGCTATATTAACTATATATACGTTTAGCCATAGCATGTTAACGTACCGTCCTATTATATCCTGACCTAGCATGCTATATTTGCTATATATTCATTTAGCAATAACATGTTAACGTACCGTCCTATCATATCCTGCCCTAGCATGCTATATTAACTATATATACGTTTAGCCATAACATGTTAACGTACCGTCCTATCATATCCTGCCCTAGCATGCTATATTAGCTATATATTCGTTAAGCAATAACATGTTAACGTACCGTCCTATCATATCCTGCCCTAGCATGCTATATAAACTATATATATACGTTTAGCAATAACATGTTAACGTACCGTCCTATCATATCCTGCCCTAGCATGCTATATTAACTATATATACGTTTAGCCATAACATGTTAACGTACCGTCCTATTATATCCTGCCCTAGCATGCTATATTTGCTATATATACGTTTAGAAATAACATGTTAACGTACCGTCCTATCATATCCTGACCTAGCATGCTATATTAACTATATATACGTTTAGTCATAACATGTTAACGTACCGTCCTATTATATCCTGACCTAGCATGCTATATTAACTATATATACGTTTAGCCATAACATGTTAACGTACCGTCCTATTATATCCTGACCTAGCATGCTATATTAACTATATATACGTTTAGCCATAACATGTTAACGTACCGTCCTATCATATCCTGCCCTAGCATGCTATATTAACTATATATAAGTTTAGCCATGTCATGTTAACGTACCGTCCTATCATATCCTGCCCTAGCATGCTATATTAACTATATATACGTTTAGCCATAGCATGTTAACGTACCGTCCTATTATATCCTGACCTAGCATGCTATATTAGCTATATATACGTTTAGCCATAACATGTTAACGTACCGTCCTATCATATCCTGCCCTAGCATGCTATATTAGCTATATATACGTTAAGCAAGAACATGTTAACGTACCGTCCTATCATATCCTGACCTAACATGCTATATTTGCTATATATACGTTTAGCCATAATATGTTAACGAACCGTCCTATCATATCCTGCCCTAGCATGCTATATTTGCTATATATACGTTTAGCAATAACATGTTAACGTACCGTTCTGTCATATCCTGCCCTACCATGCTATATTTCCTATATATACGTTTTGCCATATTATATTTACGTACCGTCCTATCATATCCTGTCCTAGCATGCTATATTAGCTATATATAAGTTTAGCCATAACATGTTAACGTACCGTCCTATCATATCCTGCCGTAGAATGCTTACTTACTTAACGCTCAGCCAAATCATGTTATAGCATGCTATGCATCGTTCAATCAACACAGTGTTCAGGATGTTTTCGAATAGTCCAGTCTCGTCGTGCCCTAGCATGCTTATGTTTCCTTTGCTCTATCATTTATGACCAGGAACATAATTAAGTATACTGAATAATTTGCATAAATTAGTTCATATACATGTGTATTTATTATTTTCTAAAAGGGGACGTAACCGTTAACGTATCAACAGCTACAGTGCTAAGAAAAGGTTCTAAACAGAGTTTTCCGCAATATTTTGACGTCAGATTTACCTCAAATGACATATATTCAGATTTAAAACTGAGTATAAATGACATCAGCGATGATGTACCAGTGGTTTTACAGAGAGGCGGGAAAATGGTGCCTTACCGGGTCTCCTCGGAGGTGAGTTGGTGGATATTTAAACAATTACTTTACGTTCCCGTGCAAGTTTGTATCCGAAATCATCTTTTGGTGTCTGGAAGTCAGGTCATGAAAGAGAGCTAATAATAAAAAATAAAATAATAAGATAATATTTTCTGATAAATAATGTGATGCAAATAACTATCTCCATTTTATTCAAGACATGTCATAAGTATCGTAATAAAGACATACACGGCCTCGAGATCAACTTGGGTATCAGGTTGTTCCACAAGCAAGAACACTAATTGTGAAGTAAATCTCGTCTAAAATATATATATAAAAAAAGTGAAATAGGGCATGTTTGCCCGGTAAGGTTTGTCACGTACCATGTCAATAATCAAAATAAGCCAAACTACTGTACATAAAGAAAATTTTCAGTTTTATAAAAATGTCATAAGTTCATAAGTTAACATAACTTCTGTAATATATAACAACACCTGAGTAGGTTAAGTAGCAGATTAATTATGTTAACAAAATAGTCCGGAGAGGCCATCGTAATGGCGTTACACACGGGCGTTTATATCTTTGCATGATGTCATTGTGTTATTGTATGTGGGTTTGATTGCATCGTGACAATGCACCGTTACGAACAATTGTAAATAATTGTGTGACCTTTATTTCTGATTAATTTGTATGTATTGTTGAAGGCCGCCGCATTCTATATGGACGTTTCAAACAAAGCAGCATTCATCGTCTGGCGGGCCGGCGATACTGACTCGGACACGTTTCTGTTTGTAAGAGGGTTTCAGTGTTACTTTTCATTTGTTCATGTCATTATCATCATCATCATCATCATCATCATCATCATCATTATCATCATCATCATCATCATCATCATCATCATCATCATCATCATCATCATCATCATCATCATCTTCATTATCATCATAAGTATTATAATAATCATCGTACTGTTAAATGTTTTAATTGTGACTGATTCGTAATCAGCTTAGGTGTTTTGCCTTTTGACCGACACATCACTTTCTGTTTAGTACCCTCATGTTTGACAATTCTAATTTTCTTCATGCGTGTATTTCCCGATTCAAATAATAGTGATTATTCTATCAATAAACTTTTCATCTGATTCTTATTAAACAGGCATCTGCCTAGTTATGCAAAATTATCCAGAGACTGAACAAATATAGATCAAAGCACTTTAAGTACTTTAGGATGGAGCTTGATGTTAAGCGCCCAAGTGCCGGGGCGCTGAAACGACCTTTGGGATGGCACTCCTTCCTAACCAGAGAAACAATTATCGTTTCAGACTAACGCTTCGATTAATTTATGTTGTGTATAAAATGAAAATATTTGGAAAAACAACGCAAAACACATTACAAACTTTATCAGATCGCATTATCCGCTGAACTTCATCCAAATTTCGTTGATGTCTGGTTTATCGTGAGTTTGCTATATTACGTTTGAAATGTAAATAAACTAGAAATCATGCATTCAGTTACCATCGATTACTTATTTATGTTTGTCTCTCCTCTCCCCCAAGTTCGGAACCTACCAGCATGGAAATCAAGAGTTACTCGTGCAGCCACCTGCATCTTCCGGCACCGGCCATACCGTTACGGAAATTGAAGAAACCAGTCCGACTGGAACAGACTTCCTGATAAACCCTGAATTCGGTAAGTGCATATATAATTAATTAATTCGATCACCTTACGGAAATATAGTATGGTAACAGAGCAAGTTACAGTTGGATAGTTACAGTTCTTTATATTCATCAATTAAAATCAGCATGCGTATCGGTATTGATTTACTTGTATTGGTTCATATATCCGTATTGCTTCATTTCAAGAAAATAATAAAGAAACTGATTACATGGTGAATGTTTTCAGAGCAATTTTGACAGGTTGATCACCTAAGTACATGATGTATGATTTATTGGTTTGCAGTATACTGAACATCAAAACCCATTCGTGGTATTTATATAACCAATTTGATCATATAATAAACGAATCATGTTTGATTGTTAGGAACTATAAGGTTAACTTTCGATTAGAATCATTTCATTAATTGCTAGCTTTTTCTCAAATTAGATGCAAGCAGAGTCGAACAGTTGGAATCATCAAATGCCAAGGATTCCAACCGAACAAAGAGGCAGACAACTGATTATGAAGTTGAAATCTTCTTCGTTATCGACTACAGTCTTTATTCATTGTACGAATTCGCAGAAATCTGCGTGTATAAGAACTGTTTGATATTTTGATTAGCTTTTTTAAATAAAAACAGCAAAACATAATAGGGACACTATTTTGTTATTACATTGTTTGTTTCTGAACTTTTAAGTAATCAAGTTTTCATGCTATGTAGTTACTTATGTTACTGAATGGGTATTTGGCGATTCTTATAAACTAGATTTTTGGTAGTGATGACTTAATGTGCTCCTGTCAGAGTCTCTCAGAGTCACGAGATTGAACGCAAAACAATTGTGCAGCCTTGAATTCCACAACAAATTATATCAGTAATATATCATATATTATGTTTCTTTTACAATGCCATGTTTTTTTTCTTGTAGCTGGTATATGCAAATGACGGGCACCGATATAGAAAAGCAATCATCGGCGATTTCTACAATAAAACAATTCTACGCTTTTGTTTTAAATGCGGTAAATATCATTTTAAACAATTGTTTAACCATGTAACAAACCTGCAAACAGTACTTGCAGTTCGATAAACCTTGTGTACTTTAACTTCTTTATTAACCTCACTCGAGTACTCGTGTGGATGTGTTGAAGCTTTATTACGTCAATGACTGCTTCAGTTACGATAAGAAGTGGATAAATAGTTTTTGTTTTTTGTGGTTGTTACATAAAATTATATTTAACAATCATAAAGGGTCATAATATGAACAAGCCACTGTCTTCGACGGACTCTCGCAGTAAGGCTTCCGGATGTATACATATTTACTAGTTATTTTATTTATACTGGTTAAAATTCGTACTCGCATGACCATCACTGGTAACATAATTACAAGATTCAAGTCAATACTCAGAAAGTAAGTGTACTTCTTGTAAGATATGGGAAAATAACCATAACCTAACAACAATTAAATAAAATGTATGATCCTCACTACACACCTGAATAACTGCCATCGGTAACCTGAGTATATATGAAATGTTATAACTAATTTCGAGCTGGAGCCAATACTTATGTTTTGCAAGATAAGACTAAAGCTTTGAAAATACCATTATTTCATCGTTTTTTTTGAAAACAAAAATCAACCACAAAAGACGATTCAGAGCAGTGCAGCAAATACATAGTGTTTTATTATAAGTAGCACACAATTTAATGTAATGTTGATTTAATACCACATATTCAGTTACCTTGTGTGCTTAAGGGTTAAGCGAAGGGTTAACTTAAAATACATAATTATAACGAATTCAGAGTATTACAAGTTTGTTATCTGTCGATAATGTCATTTTTAAGGGATTTGCTCATTCATGTTTTTGTAGTTTAGATTATTTAAATGACAAAAGTAGCTTTATTTGTGAACATTGTATACGTAACGTTAGCCAACAAGTGTACATTTCTCTTATTTTGTTTAATTTAAGCAAGTATATATACCGTTTGTTACTTATTTAAACGTTATGTTAGTACCAGACACAGTGTTGGTAATAAGGCAATCCGCTATATTTTCCGTAAATATATTTAAATCTCCATTGTCCATGGTAAAAGACGAAGTATTCTTAGTATAAAGCACGTATTGACATTGTTGTCCAATCTAACTTGTCCTCATGTTATTATTTCTCTTTGACAAGAGTATAAGACAGAATTTTATAGTATTGTATGTATGCAAAAGCAAGTACAACAATTGAATAGTGTGAACCCAAAAAAAACATCATGTACATGCATTTAACGCATCCAAAGACTTAAAAGTAGCTAACAAATGATGGTTACGATACCAATTTCATAACATTTCAAATGACGTGAAGAAAGTCTACTTCACCAATGTTTGAAACGTCATTGACATGATTATTACAGATTTTTTTTAAATATTTCAAATGACTTGAATAATACTTATGTCTCAAAATGGTGTTTTGAAATACTGAACTGATGTATGCAAAATAACACTATAAAATGCATATATATGGCACAAATTCACATTATTACGACAACATGGGACTTCCGGTTAAATATTTCAATACATGCTAATATCTTTACAAACAATTTTAAAGAAATACTCAGCAAACAATATCATTTTTTTTGGGGGGGGGTGGGGGGGGGGTTCTAATCAACGAAGTCGGCAGGCTTGGCGCATCCAAATACCAAAATTTAGGGTTATTTAATGCTAGTGTTCAATGTGAAATGCCTATTAAATGCCTTCACATAATCCAGAGCGCATCCAGATATCAAAACCGCCATACCGTTTAGAAAAAAAAGTTGTCCACTTTATTTATATCTGGTTTTAATGAGTATGTCATTGCGCAGCTCACAGATGAGCACTAGTAAATATAAAGACATTTGGAGGGGAGGATGATATTGCGCTCTGAAAAGCAAGTTAGTATTTTCCTTTGGTCATCTTTAACAGTAGTACTCTACCAATCGTACAAGACGAACAATACAACTTAGTATAAAATATGATTCTCACTGAGGCAAAACACTTAATATGTATGTTTATTTAACGTGGATGTAAGAACTAGAATGTATCTTTCCTGCAAATGAAGATTATGTTGAACTCATCTGATCACGCATGTGTCCGTCATGCTTTGCTTATTATTACAAAGATATGACGAATGTATTTTAAAGTTGAACTTGCCTATTTCAGATGAGCATTCGCTACAACTCAGTGACGGGTTCAGGGTATAGCATTACCCTTATTTACGCGGGCATATCTATCGCCACAGTAAGTAGCACACACTTATGTATCGTTGGTAAATTATTTGGGTTATTTTGCAGTACAGACATTAATATATTTTTTAACAAAATGAGGTAGGATATATATCGCAGATCTTCTTATGATAGGAAAATATCTGTCCCAAGAATTGGAGAGCTTTTGTCGTGCATATATGGTATTAACTTAAACAAATTTCCGAAACGACTCATTTATAAACTTTAGAGATCTACGGACGCTCCGTACATCGAGGACAATCTAGAAGAAAACTATGTCGATGGTCGCCGAGTGTTCTTAACGAACTCTGTATTGCCTGCCTTCAAGGACTGGGGAAACAAAAACCTAAAACCGATTTACAACTTCGACGTAGCAATGATGTTTACAAAGTAATGTCGGTTAAAACATGGTCTCGGTTCACAGGTTCTGTAATAATGTGAGCTTATTGTTGATGCGCCATTGTCGTCGCAGTCATGTAAAATAATTTGGAAATGAACTCGTTATTGTTCAAGATACTTACAAACAACTTTCGTGTTACCACGAAGCTCTGTATGTGTACCAAGACTCTAACTATAACATACATTTGGCATTGGCATTTTTTATAGTGTTGGTGTTTGCAACTACTGAAACAACATAATCAAAAGTACAAGAGTGTCACTATCTATAAACTATCTATATCTTTATGATAGCAAAACATAGAACAAACACTTTTTAAAATTGATAACTTTGTACATATCTGAACAACACTTGTTTTGTTTTAAATTTCAGTTATCAAATGCAAAGGTTTTTCAACAACACGTTTGAATCGCTTAGAGGTACCAATACGTTTTTAGAGTATTACAAAATGGCAAAGAAGTAAATACGTATTAGGAATTAGTTAACAGTTATGATAGGCTTTTAGAGGGCTGTATGTTATGATATATTGTTGTTAGAAGTTAACTCCTTTGTAACGTAAAGCAAAAATGTCACCTGTTCCATCTTTGTACAAGTCATGGAAAAAGAGAACGAGAAAACATGAAATAACAAAAACAAAGAGAGTTAATTGAATATTACAATCAGTATGTGTGTTTTTTGCTTAGAATCGTTTCGTAAAGTCCTGAATGTCACAAAAATTACCTTGATATTACAATTCGAAGGATTTTAATTCACGAACAGACAGTCCATAAACGTTTTCTTCCTCAAGGGACTAATGGCAATTTTCACATTAAAAACAAATGCCGAGTGTTATCAAAATGTGCATCACATTGACATTATCGTTGTCCAAATAATTAACCTTTATCTTTTAAAAATACACTTTTTTCAAATTGTACTCACCTGCTCCATTATATTCGTGAATGTTACGGCTCGTTCTATATTATTCTGATTATAACTTGTCCATCTGTCGGTCACTTGGCCATTTAATACCGTTTTCTACTGCAGGTATTGCCTATCGTCCCGGAGCTTGTACTGACTGGAAATACAGCATCACCGAGTACTATTTTGGGGCGCGTCTGGTTTCGACTGCATCGCACGAGCTTGGGCATAAGTAAGTGCAAGAAATCCTGACGTATGCTATTCTATTTCTTAAAACATGCATACAGAAAGTTTGAATTAGCGAGTTTTATTGGGCAGTCGACCCAATTCAAGAAGTAGCCACTTAGTGTTACAGGATCTTATTTCCATTTTCTAAAAAACTCATGACACAGAATCAAATCTCGGTTGTACAATAAAATACCATGGTTTACTTACATCTTCAAAGGTCTTAGAACTTAAAACAATTCACTGAAGATATTTGATCTATTTGATCTATTTGTTTCTACTTTTCCACGCTTTTTTAACTGCTTCGCAATATCATGGCGAATAAAATGGGCATAGTGTTATATTCAGTCAAGTTCTACTTACTTTTGTCGTTAACAAGTTGTGAATTTTCTTTACAAATTTGATACTTTGGTTTGGTAAGATGTAGATATCAGAATGACTTCGGTGCAAATCAGACAATCCATTATATAATATAACTATAATTGTTTTCAACCAAAATAACAAATCAAATAACTTTATATTTATCTTTATTGGTAACGCTCATATTAGTAGCTATTGCAGTTCTAACAATATTTCTTAATCACATGTAATTCAGTTTGTTTGCCCAGCATGATGGTACAGTCGACGGTACTGGTGAGAACTGTTCCAGTGCCGATATGTATGTGATGGGTGTACCTAGAAGCATGTCATCTGACGATGTCAGAAACATCCGCCAGTTCTCATTTTCTTCATGCTCAATGGATTACTTTACTGCGTACATAAAGACATTAAACACGTAGGTAGTATTAAGTTCTAATTGAAATATATTAGGTGCACTATTAAGTTAATGAATAAGAAGGGCCTAGCGAACGAGGCTAATTATTAGTACTTATAACTGAAAAATGCAATGTTTCTTACAAGATCTGAGACAGCTTTTTCAACTGGGCTTGATTTATGTAAATATATAATCACACAATATTTCAATTCTAAAAGTTAACAAGGATGCTGTTAACTTCAAGACAGTTTTGTCCTATTGATAATAATGGTCAAGGAATTGTTAAATGTTCGTTCCTACAACGATATTAAACAATACTATTTCAATGTGTATCATGCTTATTATCTTGTAGTAAAATGTCTCTGTTTTGACGTTCGTGTGGCTTTGAGTATTACATATTTAAACATAATATGGATAATACTCTAGGCTACTAGACTTTTTCCTAGTATACATTGCATTATTAGTCATTCGTTATAATTGAAATGATCATCTAAAACGAAGTGATCGCCCTTGACAAGCAGGGGATATATATCTGCCACTACGTACAACATAGATTTATACAAGATGTATGTAAATAATGATTACACAACCTGGCTTTCAATTGATGAATTATTTTTAACTTTATGAATGTCTTCACTTTTATTATTTATTTTAACATGAAATTCATGATGGCAGTGAAAACTGTACGGCAAAGGGAAGTAACCGATGTAAGGATTTTAATGTTAAATGTGTAAGGTACAAGTTATGTGCGCTGACATTACGAATATTTAGGTTTTTATAATACCTTTCGACAAAATGACATAATACAGTATAAGGTGTTACTGCAGAATATTCTATGTACTCTTCAGTGGCGAAAACTGTCTGGCAACACGCAGCGCAAACTATAACACATCTGACCTTAATCCTTATTTGGGTGACCTTGCGGGTCAGGTGTACACTCCAGATCAGCAGTGTGAATATATACTTGGAGCCGGTTCCTACCTCTCCAGGGTACATACATTTAAATGTTTTACTGCTAACGCTTCAAACGATATTTCTGTACATATGTTTCTGATTTGTTTTGTCGTTTAACTTGCGTCGACCCATTTCGAGAAAAAGTTTCTTTCCGTGATTGTATGTAATGTGTATGTTGCAGATCACCTATCAATCGAATTACAGCTGGATTTGTTCCAGAATGAACTGTGTCATTCCTGGCACTAATGGTACTTATTACTATAAACTCGCCTGGGAGGGTACAACTTGTGGGGATGGAAAGGTATGTGGCCGAGGTGGTTTATTATTTAAAACAATATTCATCTCCACTGTAGGACAATCAATTTAAAACAAACTGGTTTTGATCATATAACCAACATTTTAAAACAAAGTTCTCTTGATAATATAGCCATCATTTTAATAATAAAATTTTCTCATCATTGAATCAATAACTAAGAACTGATGCATTTTATCTACCGAAATGCAGATATAATACAATATAATAACAGCTCGTCGTAAAACTTCTACGTTTTAGAACTATCTTGTTTATCCTTTCATGCGCAATCCAAAAGATCATTTACAAAAAAAAAACCATATAAATGTTGGATATTAATAACGGGGACAACTTGTTCCATGTGGTACCATGAGTTTAAAAAACATTGTTCTTTGTTATCTAATCATTGTACTTAGTGTTCTTGACTGCAAGGTCATCATTTTGAAACAGAAGGTTACCTAATATAGTACCAGAATTCTGAAATAAAGAGTTTTCCACTCTGGTACCAACATTCGGAACAAAATGTTGTTTCAAGGTGGAACAACAATTTAGAATAAAATAATTGCTATTGTTGTCTAGGGCCAATTTTTAAAACGAAAACGGTCACCTGTAAGACCATTTTAGAACAAAGCGTTCCAAATACACTTAAATGTTGTCTTGGATCGAAGAGCCAACATTTTAGAAAATATGTTTTCACTTAAGAACAGGAATTTAAACGGAATTGTTTTGAATGTAGGCTTGGCGTTGTACCAAAGGTGTTTTTTCGAAGTAGATTCATTTTTAAAACAAATTTATTCCTTATGTAGCAAAAACATATTAGGAACAATGTGTTCACAAAGTGTGAATATATTTTTGAATAAAGTGTTTTCTAATGTAGGAAAACAACTTTGAACAAAGTACAGTCATAAAATACCAACATTTCTGTTTAAAGTAATTCTTGTTTTATTTAGTATAACATGGACAATAATAAACGGCAGAAAATACTGTGGAAAATGGCGAAAGTGCATACACATAACTCATACACAAATATCACTTTGAATAAATTATTCGAATTTAAACATTAGCAAATACCCATTATTATATTTTCGGTCCCTCTCAGATGTGTAGTGGTGGATCATGCGTTACGTCGTCCAGAGCCCCGGCTGTAGCGGCTGGTGAGTGGTTTAGTTTATATGATATTACGGATTTAATGTATAATTCCCAGAAAGCTAAGGTCGGGAAAGCAAATGTTTGATCCATGCTTATTTAAGATGCCCCTATTACTATTTGTACCCCACGTTAAATGGCTACACTCTCAGTTTATCAAAATGGGCTAATAAATAGGCTTATCAAAGTCCGTTATGCCTTCTCTATTTTTTATTGAAATCTTGAATCGTTGGAAAATATATAATGTTAAGTGTTTTAATGTTGACACGTTAAATAATACCAAACGAAATTCATTTTAAAGCACGACAAACATGAGATGAGATCCTCTACGTCTTGCAGTTCATCTTCGTCTTCATATATTGCTCTTTAAAACTATAAGCGATTACAATTTTGCTCTTTATTTTAAACCTAAAAACTGTTAGTCAAACGACGCCCAAAATATGATGGTTATCTGTTCAAAAGGGTAGTGAGGGGGCATTTGTTACGTTTTCGTGCTTAAAATTGCGATTATTACTTTTTGTTTAATTTAAGTGATGTCAATCGCGGCAAAACACATTATTGGTAACAAAAGTGATAAAGCATGCAGTTTATCTGTCAATTCAAGTCCAAGCTTCGAACTTTAGGGTTCCGGAGATACTTTAATTCAGCATATAACAAGTATTTATTTGATTGTTACAACAATACGTCTGTTGTTTTAGAGGAATGTATGTTCGGAAACAACCCAGGCATCGTGACGTATGAGACGGTAACGTGCAATGAACTACTGGCTTTTCCAAACACCTCATACAAATGCTACCAAAGTTACTGTCTAAACGATTGCTGCGAAACATGCGAGCAAATCAGACTAAAAAACGTTAACACCACCGGTAAGAGTTAGTAAATGCTTAATTTATTTTACTACCAGTGTGACGAAAGCACCAGTACCAGCAAAGTCACTTTTGAGTGCATGGTTTTGCGCGAGTGTTTTTTTATGTTGAAAATATAAAACATCATAAACATCAACTCTACAAATCGTATATATGTTATTATATATTTTGATATAACATATATATGTATTTATATAGTTCTGAGAATTTATACAGTTATTAAATATGTTTTTCTTCATTCAGATTGCGATTACGGCGATAAGGCTAGCTGGTGTGAAACGATGTCTCTGAGTGGCTGCTATAACAATGATGACGTTTGCTGTCAGTCTTGTCCGCGGAGAGCTCTCGGAATTCAAAGTATTATTATGTTCTTTATATCATGCGTTTCTACTTGAGCAAACGTTCGTGTATTTCTAATTCTAACCTATCGGTAAGTCAAGGTCGTCATTTTGCCTATGCGACTAGAATTTCTCTCACCCAAGACCTTGATATTCGGCCATTAATTGACGATGTATGTTCCATATGTCCATCTTGTCGTTACGGAAACGAGGTTTACCGAAGTTAGGTAACATATCCGAAACCGCAAGTTGAAATAAATTTATCCTCCACTACCGCCGTTAGTAGTTTATTTTTCTCCCAACCTATTTCCATTACTTCAGGAATGTAACAATATTAAAAAGAAAATATTAGGATTTAAATTTAAGGCACAATTAAATACTTTTGTTAGAGTTCATAACAATTTAACCTATTCTAAAGAAAATAAATATATTTGATCAACTTCATGTTACTGCGACTGTTTGATGCGATTTGTAAATTACAGATTGCACATATGGAGATCGATCGACGTCATGTAATGTTGACAAATGTTCAACTTATACTGAAGACTCTAGAACTAGAATATGTTGTAAAACATGTGCAAATACAGAAACAACATTTTCAATACCAACTACAACTACACCAACTACAACTACATCAACTACGACTACACCAACTACAACTACACCAACTACAACTACACCAACTACGACGACACCAACTACAACTACACCAACTACGACTACACCAACTACAACTACACCAACTACAACTACACCAACTACAACTACTCCAACTACGACTACACCAACTACAACAACACCAACTATAACTACACCAACTATAACTACACCAACTACGACTACACCAACTACGACTACAACTTCACAAACTAAGACTACAACTTCAAGATCTTCAACTACCACTAAACCTGCTACATCCTCAGCAACTGTTTCACGTAGAAGGATCAGGGTTACAGTGATCTTCCTTCTACTTTTGTTTCGAATGTCGATTTAAATGAAGGCAGTGAGGAACATCTATATATTGCTCTATGGCTAAGATATCATGTATGCTATCGGTTTTCAGAACAAATTATATCGTCAATATATGAAGGCGACTGCGTCAGTGAAAATGAGTAATGTTGAGGACAAAGTCTAGTTTTGTTTTTTCGGTTTCGTGCATAATAAGCAGATAATCATTACACTATTTTTTTAAATAATCTTTAATAAAGTTGTACTCTGGTTAATCAATTATGTCTTAACGATATGTCTTGATTTTATTTTTATTTAAATTGGGATTTCTTTTCATTGATGTACTTGAGGTTAACCTAATGTTTTTTTTTATAATTATTTGTCTTTCTTAAGTTTTCTCAAATTAATCCATTTATTGATGAAGTAGATTTACTATTGGCGTTTTACTTAATTCTGGATTATTTGGATATGTTTCAGGTTGTGCACACAAACTAGTTTACACTCACGGTAAATTAACATTTTATGGACAGTTACAAGGCGGTACCTAAAGAATACTAAAGGCATACATATAAAAAGCAGATCGAACAATGTTTAGAAATATATTAATCCTCTATTAAAAATACGACTTTCTTTAATTACAATCACATACGCAATGATCTCCCTTGACGAGCATATACAATACCAGCCACAACGATGGAAAAAATATCGATTTCAGTTTCAGTTTTTATTGTAAATAATACGTGTTAATGCGATATGTTTTTAAATGTGCATAAAATATCATTGTTTTCAAAGTAAAAAAAAAGTTAAATACAATTTTAACTTTGTAAATAACGTCACCTGATTTTGAACATTACCACCTGATATGCATGGAGCCAGTGATTACTGTACGGCATAGAAAAAATAACCGCTCTGTGGAATTTGCTTACTTTTATGCTTGTGACCTAAAAAAATAGTTCAGAAATTATTTAAAAGAAAAATATTAATATGCATTGACATTATTGTTTTTTAATTATAAGCTGAAGAGAAAGTAATCCCTTTGTAAAAACTTATTCCATAAACATATGTCATAAAGCTTTATAAAAAGAACCATCCTTCTTTTCAAATCTTCTTTTTAACTATTGACACATCATATATCTGTATTTTCTGATTGAAACAAGGGTATGCATACTGTTTAAGAGTTGTTTCTTGTGGAATTTCAAACGTTAAGTGTGACACTGTTCTAATCATGTCATAGCCTTTTGAGTAATAGGACAGTCTTGTGGTGATTGTATAGGAAAGGTGTAATTAGTTTGTTGACAATCGTATGTCTTCGCCGGAGAATAAAAATGTATTTTTCACGGAAAACATGAGTAATAATTTAAAAATGTAAACATGTAAACTTTATGCAAATGAACAGTATAATAAGCTACCACCCAATTGTTCAACGTTTACAGGTCGAAATAAGAATGTATTCCTTTGCGAAACATAAATATTGTCTCGCACGAAATCATCAACTATAGTTTTGGATATTTCGCCCAATTGGGAACCGATTTGGGACATGCCCTTGTTACTGAAATGTTAACATGCAAATGCTGTTTTTCTTTAACATTTCAACATCTGCTCCAAATAATATATTTCAAAATTAATGTCCAAATTTAGCAGCTAGGAGAAGACTTGATGTTAAAAGGGTTGAAGCGTTTCTACTGTTGGAATGGAGCACGACATTAGTTAGGCGTCTGCATCGACACAATATAGTTTTTCAGAGCAATCATTTAATTACATTTGGAAACGGTCCCCGAAGCATACCATTAAGTGGTTTAGATGGAATCACCATAATTCACCGAGACCTTGTATATATTATACCTCTATAATGCGCTGACGACCATCAAACGCAAAAGAGAAAGAGAAACAATCAGCAAACTTTACACAGAAGTGGCATGTATTAAATAAAATATTTTATAAAAGTATTTTCAAGTAAGTAATAATGTAAAATTTTTTTAGAAAAAAACAATAATATTTTCCAAAAGTTCAGAAAATAATATTCTACTAATCGTGTTAGTTTTATATGTACACAGAATGAACTTAACATGAAAAATTGAATACACAATGTAAGCCATATTTATTAAATTATGCACACTATAAGAAACTCAAAATTTCCCCCATAAAACGTTCAAATGTCATTCTTGCTGTAAAATATAAATAAGTTCAAATATTCGAAATGTTCTAAAGAAACATTAATTTGATATTAAACCTCGAATTTGAGAAGTTTGCCCTTACATACAAAATGACATTTTTCCAGTACACTCTATAAAATCTACGGGTACTTTTCTCAAAAATATTTATTATATAACATTTGTGTTATTCTAAAATTGTTGTACGTGAAATAAATATAAAATTATAGAACATTATAATAGTGCTGAAAGGTCAGACCCATCATAATATAGTACATTTAAAAAAATGAATATAATCATAAATCTGTGTTGCTTCTTTAATTTATTTCTTTTTACAGAAGGCGCATGCTACATTTGCCTTTTACTGCGAAATTATCAGTAAACCTGCTTGCTGGTGATTACAATATATCTGAGCAGTTACTCCCCCTTGATATAATTAAGCCATAGAAAAATCTACTGTAAGTTTGTAAGTCAATGGTGTTCACATTTGATGCTATTGATATTATTGGAGACAAGTAATTTTTATGGTATATATCATTTCATAGAATTGATAAAGTATGTTTCTTTATGTTTTGCTTCACATTCAATATCTTTAAGAGACAGTTGTATGTTGGCTATCAGACAGGAAATGCTTCAATGCCGCATCGGAAACCACAAACAGAAAATGTATAACACTCGCTTGCGACTTTACTACTCTAGTTACGTCAACCCCATCACCGAAGCATCTTGGGCTCGCCGTGGCAGATAATTGGGACCATAATGAGAGGACGGTTGATGGGAAAAGGACTAATCATGCAATGACCAGTATTCTAGTGTCCAGTACAAGTGTTGTAAACAGAATCAGTCAACGATTAGGAAAATCATCCAGAAGGACATTTGACAAAAAGTGCCTACCAGGTGGTAGTTTATGCTGCCTCACTGCTTACAAGAAACCGAGTCAAAGACCAACTCCCGTTTTCGAAAGCTCTGTCACACTAGACGAAATAAATCAAGTAGAGCCCAATGCTGTAAAATGTGCGAGACTGAAGGAGTTGCTATACTGATTGGGACGGGGCTCTGTCTTTTGTGATGACTTAGCTGAAGATAAAAAAGTTCCAAACTGGAGCATTTTCATCATGGCCAAACAAACAGATTACAGCACTGTGTACACAACACTTCTTCGGGCCAAAGAGGTTATGCATGAGTTAGGACAGAGTCATATCCCTGTAATTTTTGACATGGGACTGCTGTCAAAAGCTTGTGAAATTGTATGGAGTCAAGACATTTCTCTGAAAGGCGTTATTCCCGTCGAAGGTGTGATGCACCTTCTCATGTCTATCTTTGCTGGAATCGGCTACTTGTACGGAGAAGCAGGCCTGAAGCATCTTTTAACCGATGCTGGAACATATGCCCAAGCTACAGCAGCCAACATCATGACTGGGAAAGATTTCGACCGGGCATTGACAGCCTTCAAGTTGATTGACGAAGTGTTATACAGCCGTCTGCTCATTAACTTTGAAAGCTGGTGTATAAACAACAACAAACATCTACATCATGACGTTACATCGGTCTTGTCAACTCTCAGATGTATGAATGATGATTCTTACTCAGAGCCTGAAATAGAAAGTTTCTGCCAAGCTATTGCAACTCATGTGGTGCCTTTGCTCGACGAATTCCGAGAGGAGGCTCGGAAAGTGTCCCCAACGTTCCAGGTATGGGACAATTATTTATCAAGAGTATCAACACCCCTTAAACTTCTCCTGGCTTCTACAAGGTCTCCAAGTTGGACAGTACATCAACATACAAAATTACAGCTTATGCCTCTACTGTTTGCCGCCAATCGTACAATTTATGCCGACGGAAGTCGAAGAGGGATTTCTTGCAGGTCTTTTCACGACCAAACTGGCACCCGGGAAGTTTAACAATGAATGGTTAGACTACAAGCTCGAGGTAACTCAAAATAAAGCCCTTAAGGGGTCCGGTGGAATCATCGGACTGACACTAAGAGAAAATGCCCTTGCACGTTGGTTTCTGGCACGACCTCTAGCATCCCGATATTCCACGGTATTTCATGAGAGTATAGACAGCCGAAACGTCGAGGACAACAACAAACACCATAGTGATACAAAAGCAAAACGAGACAACTATGACAAAACTGTAACAAAAATGGCTAACCTTCTTGACAACAATTTCATCGACCCTTTCGATCTAACCGACGAGCCTGAAAAGCTTGTTAATTTTGCGACAGGTGTTCATGCTACAAAGGAAGTTCAGCAATCGATGACAACATGTTTAGATAGAGGACATCAGATGTTCGAAACATTTGTGTCTGAAAGGTTAATTGCAAAAAGTGACGGCTCAGATCCATCTGAGAAAAACGTGTTTGCTCCAATGCAAAGAAGTAATGTAAAAACCATGTCAGACATGAAGCAGAAAAAAACAAAGAAACAAAAGGCACTAATCGTTAATGGGGCAGCAATGTTTCAACGATTATTGGCAATAAATGCATTCAAGAAGGTGCCGTCTGAACGTGTATTTTCCTTTGAAAATACCACAGTAACATTGAGTAGGTTCAGTGATGGAGGAAATATGATCAAAACAAAGAAGTCAGAAACACTAACACAGACGAAATGATGTGCACGAACGTTTACACACTTGAATCCGTCTTTGTCGAGGACGGCGAAAGCTCCGACGATGAACAAAAAGAATGCCATCACTTGTTCCCAGTGTAATATAACTATAACGCATTTCATAAATAACAGATGTTATTTATAACACATTGTACTGCAGTTAGTACTAAATTAATTTAAAACGTGAATTTTACTTATATATTGCCATGTGATCAATTAAATCTGACTTTTGCTGTCATTTCATACACATGTATTCAACATTTGTTCAGGAAAACATTATACATGCATACCCATATTCTGTATTGTCATTTAAACAGAAAAAAAAAACAAATGTTTTTTTCAGTCTACATATAAAAATGCTAACTCAAACCCCTATTTTGCGCATAATTAAGCATATTTTAGCTTAAAAAATAAACAAAAACGCCAAAAATAGTAATAAAATACACTTATCTTGCATTGGTTATATACCTTCTAACATATCAGTAGATATATGTCAGTGAAAACTTAAATGTAGTAATGGAAATAGGCAAATACGAATACTTACTAAATGTTTTTGATTTGGCGGCCATCTTGGACGCCATCTTGGATTTCTCAGCTCTGCATCGGTCTTGACCCAAACGATTAACTTTTCCAAAAACTACATATCATTGCGAACATTTTGTTATATGAAACTCCTTGTTGGCAGATATAAACCAGTTACTCCTCTAAATATTCGTGTAATGTGATCTGATTTGCAGCACTAAAGCAAATTTGGACGAAAACCTTCTTATACTATCAAAGAGAATTTTTTTTTTTTTTACTGAAACAAGATCACCATACATAGTAAACGATAATTAAAAAACAACTGATTGAAACCAACAGTCCCTTATAGATATATGGTTTTGATTCAGTAACAAAGCCATCTGATATATCACATCCTCGTTTTGCTCATTATAACGACAAAAAGCGACAAATTTGTTTTGTAACAAAATGTGGAACAGTGTGATAATCATACCGTGTTTGCGTGATTCCTACAGTCAACCGACTGGTAAGCTCAATCGCTAAGGCCACCTATTTTCTTTGTTTCGATTCAAAGGGCGCACGTTTCCTTCTTAGTGTTATGCATTGCTTAAACGGATATTATAATGAAAAACAATCACAAATTATGTAACTGTGGTTACTTATGTCACCCGTATGTGTGCGTATGTATCGGAGTACATCAAAGTCATATATATGTTATGTTTATAACACGTTTTTTTTCTAAAACGTTGCTTCCAATAAACAATATCTTTTCCTGACTTATATTTTTTGAGAATGATCTGACCAATTAGGAAGAAATCTGAGGTTGGACTATCTCCTAGTCAGATTATATTCAAATTTAAATGCATCAAATAAAACGATTTTCCCCGTAAAGACGTATTTAAAGAAGTTAGGCTCCTTCAATGTTTATCATTTAGTGATATCTGATAGGGATCGACGTGTGTTTCATTTCAAAGATGTTTTTGGAGTGAATAAAGTATGTATTTCGATTTCTCAACGCAATACAGCTTTAACTCAATATAAAAAGTAAAGAAAGGAGTTTAGACTGCCTTATTCTCGCAAATGACATTCAATGAGCTTAGATTTAGATTGCCCACCAAGCATATCTCTTATCCTCATCAATATACCTTATAGAGTTGAAATGACCCCAGGCGAAATTCTATTTTGAGATACGCACGATAAATTAATTGCACGAATTGTCTAATTAACTCTGGTCTTACTGAATACATTTACAAGCGAATGTCAGGTACACACTTTCACATGCTGAGCTACACTAGGATATGGCATTTACAAGCGAATGTCAGGTACACACTTTTACATGCTGAGCTACACTAGGATATGGCATTTACAAGCGAATGTCAGGAACACACTTTCACATGCTGTGCTACACTACGATATGACATTTACAAGCGAATGTCAGGAACACACTTTCACATGCTGAGCTACACTGGGATATGGCATTTACAAGCGAATGTCAGGTACACACTTTCAGATGCTGAGTTACACTACGATATGACATTTACAAGCAAATGTCAAAAACACACTTTCACATGCTGTGCTACACTACAATATGACATTTAAAAGCGAATGTCAAAAACATACTTTCACATGCTGAGCTACACTACGATATCACATTTACAAGCGATTATCAGGAACATACTTTCACATGCTGAGCTACACTACGATAAGGCATTTACAAGCGAATGTCAGGGACACACTTTTACATGTTGAGCTACACTACAATATGACATTTACAAGCGATTGTCATGAACACACTTTCACATGCTGAGCTACACTACGATATGGCATTTACAAGCGAATGTCAGGAACATACATTCACATGCTGAGCTACACTCGATATGACATTTGCAAGCGAATGTCAGGAACATACTTTCACATGCTGATTTACACTACGATATGACATTTACAATCGAATGTCAGGAACACACTTTAACATGCTGTGCTACACTACGATATGGCATTTACAAGCGAATGTCAGGAACACACTTTCAAATGCTGTGCTACACTAAGATTTGGCATTTACAAGCGAATATCAGGAACACACTTTCACATGCTGAGCTACACTACAATATGACATTACAAGCGATTTTCAGGAACACACGTTCACATGTTGTGATATACTACGACATGGCATTTACAAGCGAATGTCAGGAACACACTTTCACATGATGTGCTACACTTAGATATGACGTTTACAAGCGAATGTCAGGAACACACTTTCACATGCTGTGCTACACTACGATTTGGCATTTACAAGCGAATGTCAGGAACACACTTTCACATGCTGAGCTACACTAAGATATGGCATTTACAAGCGAATATCAGGAACACGCTTTCACATGCTGAGCTACACTATGATGTGACATTACAAGCGATTGTCTGGAACACACGTTCACATGTTGTGATATGCAACGACATGGCATTTACAAGCAAATATCAGGAACACACTTTCACATGCTGTGCTACACTACGATATGACGTTTACAAGCGAATGTCAGGAACACACTTTTACATGCTGAGCTACACTACGATATGGCATTTACAAGCGAATGTCAGAAACATACTTTCACATGCTGTGCTAAACTACGATATGGCATTTACAAGCGAATGTCAGGAACACACTTTCACATGCTGTGCTACACTACGATATGGCATTTACAAGCGAATGTCAGGAACACACTTTCACATGCTTTGCTACACTACGATATGGCATTAACAAGCGAATGTCAGAAACATACTTTCACATGCTGAGCTGCACTACGATATCACATTTACAAGCGATTATCAGGAACATCCTTTCACATGCTGAGCTACACTACGATAATTATGGCATTTACAAGCGATTGTCAGTAACATACTTTCACATGCTGAGCTACACTGCGATATGACATTTGCAAGCGAATGTCAGGAACACACTTTCACGTGTTGTGCTGCACTACGATATGTCATTTACAAGCGAATGTCAGGAACACACTTTCACATGATGTGCTACACTACGATATGGCATTTACAAGCGAATGTCAGGAACACACTTTCACATGCTGAGCTACACTAAGATATGACATTTACAAGCGATTGTCAGGAACATAATTTCACATGCTGAGCTAAACTGCGATATGACATTTGCAAGCGAATATCAGGAACATACTTTCACATGCTGAGCTAAACTACGATATGGCATTTACAAGCGAATGTCTGGAACACACTTTCACATGCTGTGCTACACTACGATATGGCATTTACAAGCAAAGGTCAGGAACTAACTTCCACATGCTGATCTACACTAGGATATGGCATTTACAAGCGAATTTCAGGAACATACTTTCACATGCTGAGCTACACTACGATATTGCATTTACAAGCGAATGTCAGGAACATACTTTCACATGCTGTGCTACACTACGATATGGCATTTACAAGCAAAAGTCAGGAACACAAATTCACATGCTGAGCTACACTACGATATGACATTTACAAGCGATTGTCAGGAACACACTTTAACATGATGAGCTACACTACGATATGGCATTTACAAGCGAATGTTAGGAACACACTTTCAAATGCTATGCTACACTACGATATTGCATTTACAAGCGAATATCAGGAACACACTTTCACATGCTTAGCTACACTACGGTATGACATTCGTTCATGTTTTAGGAGGCGCTAGCTCCAATTTTTTTTGAGATATGTAGAACACATGCATTTAGGTATTATATTATTGATCGTTATAGACCAATTAGTTAATGCTTTAATTGTGAAATATAAACAATTCCTGAAAAAGGATGAAAAAAACATATCCCGCAGTAAAAAGACAATGAATGGAATTGAGTATGTAAAGATAGATTTGAAAAGACAATTAGTAAAGATGAAAACTTTATGTCTCTAGCATGATTTGAACCAAAATTCCGTTCCTAGTTATAATAAGGTACTGTTGTTATTGCTAATAAAGTCGTATACTATTTGTTTTATAGAGTACAGAGTCGTACCAATGACGTGTTAATATCATATCGAATATGATTTCCTGCGCCCCTTATAACCCATATCGGGTCACCTACTAACCCCGTAACGTATATACCACGTCGACAACCTGTGTACATGTTTAAATATTTCATTTATTCATCGGAATCGAAAAATTAGCGCCATTTTGCCACGATCAGAATTTGGTGACCAAATATGGAAAAAATATGGGGTCACCGCGTGACCAGCCCTGGACCAATGGCGTTGCGTCATTCATGCTGATCATTCTCGATCAGGCTGTATAGAGTACGCCAAATGGCCGAAGGTTTTAAAATTTGACTAGCCCAATAGATGAATGTTTTATTCTAGATAGTGATTATTCATAGCCCAACGTGATTATACATAGCTCATCTGTAATCGGTGAGTAAGTGCCAGCCGGGAATGACCAGATATTTATATCAATTTTAAAATCCTTAATGCAATAACTTGTCTTTTTACCAATACAATTTGTTTGAAACTTTCAGGACTGGCTTACACATGATTGCTTTCAAACTATGACATTAAAACTGCGCTTTCACTTTTTAGAACAAGTTTCAAATGGGCGATAGTTTTGTCGCAGTTGGTGAGAGTGTTATCATCTGCACAATTGAAACAATTGGCATTTTTCACAAAGAAGAAACTATTATTAAGAAATAACTTCAAAGATCAGAGGACCCATAATTGATCCCTGAGGCAGTTGTTTAGTAATGGGCATCTACGCACTAAGAAAATTGCCTTTTTTACGCATTGACGATTTGAAAGATGAGAATCATTAAGAAGTAAGACAGAAGAAGACAAAAACCCATAGGTTGGAAGTAACTGAACAATCAGCTGATGAAGGAGATAGTCGAATGCCTTGGACAGGTCCATAAGAACGGCTGCAACATATTCATGTCTGTCAAGGCAGACTTACAGTCTTCCATTAGTCTTAGAAGGGTTCCTTTATGTGTATTATTTTGTTTGTTTGCCTATGAGAGGTACACTTAAAATATTAGCATATTATCTGGGGTCACTTCTATACAAAAATGATAAGTATACACAGGTTATCATATGGTTAGTTTGCATATAAAAACAATATATGGTAAAATATTGACCAATCAAACACATATAATAAAAACCCTAATTGGCCGATATTAGGTAAATAGCGAAACAACTGATATGAACATGCTTTATATAATATTGTGTTGCTACCTTAAACTGATTTTTTTGCGAATATTAGTAGTTTATAAAAGTGATAATGATGAAGATCACAATTATTAACTTTCATACCAACACAAGTTCATCATTACACGATACAGCCAAGAGAAACACAAGCGATTAATTTTAGGTCATGCTTTGTGTCGAAGTGGAGCTACCCGGCTGACAGTATGAATTAATTACGTTTGCTTGTGTTAGTGATAGGCTTTCATGTTTATATATCACAAGGTATGTACATTCATATTTGAAATATTTATGAGTTTTGCAGTTGCAAGCCCTACCATTGGGATAACAACCTTTGCCTTACAGGTTGTCAGTGTTCGAAACGTTATCACGTGGTACAGTCTCCATTATAAACTATTAACTGAACGCCCTTTGTTTTACAGGTCGTCAATGTTTGAATAACCATTAAAATACCATTGAGTAACCCCCTTTTGAGACTCCATGACGAGGGACAAATTCCATTAATATACAATTGAGTTTACTCCTTTGCATTATCAGTCGTTAGTGTTCTAATCTCCATAACGGGGGGGGGGGAGAGGGAACTCCCTTAAAATACCATTGAGTAAGCCACTTTGAATTATCAGTCGTTAGTGCTCGAATCTCCATAACGATGGGAAAACTCCCTTAAAATACCATTGAGTTAACCCCTCTGCATTATATTTCGTTAGTGTTCAAACCGCCGTGACGAGGGACAAACTCCTTTAACTCTGCATTACCGGTTTTCATTGTTCGATACACCATGACAAGAGACAATCTCCGTTGAAATACCACGGAGTTAAATATTTTTATATTACAGGTCTGATGTGTTTGAAATGCCATTGGGTTGTACAGCCACGACACTGCATGAACCCTGTCAGCTGTGCAGATTCTGAGGTTGGTATGAATTTGTCAACCTAAAAAAAATACCATTATAAAAGCCATTGCGGTTGATCACTATACTATATATTTGTAAGAAGCGTACCATTTTGTCCGTGATCATCTCAATTTTCAAACACACGCTTTGATTGGTTTCATCACAACAGACGTACACATGAAAAAAAATGTGTTTCGGGTGATATAATTATGTTTTCAAATACTACTTCAATAAGTTCGTGTTTATTTCACATTTACAATAAAATGGGCATAAATTATTCAACCTAAGTATATCTACTTTAGGTGTGTTACGCCGAAAGAACGGTAAATGACCTGTACGAGGTCGCTTAAACATTGGAATGTACGCCAAAACAGGCAAGTATTTTTGAAAGTTATTTTTATAAAACTTAAAAAATTAGATTGATTTAATGTTTATTATCATATCTTACAATATTGTAGTATTTCAATTAAAGTATGTACACTTCATGGACAACCTAGTATACTAATAATTGCTTTAGTAGGGAAGATGTAACCATAAGTGGCCATACGTGTGATTACACGTCGGGCTGTTATGAGACACACGGGGTATTTGTACACATTTGGCTGACTCAACTCTGTATTTTAACTAATTTACGTGATTTTAATGTTTTAGAAAGATTGAGGGATTGAAATGGATAAAAGTCACTTGCAAACTGTGTTTTTCTCAATGTAAGGGTTAAAGCCAGTAACTGTTTCATCAAATTTAATTAATAACGATTTTTCAAAATTCTAAAATCTGTGTTAGTTGTCCTCCGACGTCATGTTTGTTTCGTTTGTTTCGTTATACACACGTTTGACTTTATTAACATTACCTTTAAACAAGGTTTCAACTGATTGGACTGTCCCTGTATTTGTTTCTTATTTCCATATGTCCTATTTCTCCTCGCCCTTAAGTCTCCCTCCGCCGTAAGGCAATACCGACATGTTTAATGGACATGTTAAATGCATTTTTACTGAAAAAATTAATATAAAATCGGTCTCCCATTAGCAAAGAATTTTCATAAATGTATGCTAAAAACATGTTATAACCAGAAAATGTCAACACATTTTGTTGTGTTATGCAGTCTTTTGAACTATTCCGCGTGTTGATTTGGTTCGATTTGATTAATTGACTTTCTTCATGTGAAAATAAACAGCAACCCCTTAGCAATAAAAAACAAACAAAGAGAAGAGAGTAAAGTTATTCATATTATTTATTTTAAATTTCAGACATGTTCAAACTCTTCATCAACCTCTCAGTTCAGCAGATGTAAACACTGCTGTGACAGCCCGCTCTGTAACAACAAGGGCTGTGGTGAACCGGGCAAGCAACTTATTTGCCATCATTTTATGCCAACAATTTTAGTATTGTCTAAGCCTATTTGTCATTTGCGAAGTAATCGGAGTGCACACACATTTTTCAAAAACCGCTTAATACAACTACATGAAAAATGGTGCAAATGTTGCAAGCCGCAAATCTAAAGATATGCAACGATTGTGGTTCTGTTTTTTTAACTTAAACTGAAGAGATGCATGATACCCCTTCCATCCTTCACCTTTGAAGATTCAATGTTTTAAAGTCACGCTCATACATTACTATTATTACAGTTAAAATATTTAAGATGAAATTCAACTATTTATATACGTTATTACGTAAATTATTACTGTGAAGATATGATTTTGCATGTGTTTTGCACTGCTTGTTAATTGTCCCTTTTTATTATGGCCTTTATTTGATGAGATCAATAGCCCCAGTGTACATACTCATTGAACACGTCCCTTACTAAACTAATAATCCTCGAGCGGAAATGTGTTATCCTGCTATTTAACACTAGAGCAATAAACAGGGAATAAACTCATAGCTGGGGGTTACCGTGACAACCATCCCAATACTTTAGGCATTTAAGCCGGTGTTAGAGGTGTCATTTGTTCTACATTTACCATCACATTCAACATACAACCTAATATATATATATATATATATATATATATAAACATTTAGGAAAAGGTGAATAGTTAATGTATTATACTTTGAATTTGTTTATATAGGTTATCCGGCATATCGAGGACTTCTTTGTTTCAACTGTCATGACCCCGTACCAGCCTGCAGGTGCCATAGCATTGACTTTTGTCGATCAGGAGAGGTAGGCATTGTTGATGTCAGTTAAAATACCTCCGCAAAGCTTATGTAGATATACTACTGAAATACCATCACACCGTCTCATTCACAGCTTCACTTTCAGTAATATCATAAAGCGTATAATAAATTATTGAACATATATCATGTATTTTTTTTTAGATTTTTAATGTGTTTGTCCCTGTAGTTTTGGGATGTTTGCATTCGGCTTATTACTTTTCAAATATTTTAGCATTTTAAAAGACACACTTACTAATTATAAATGACTAGATTGACCTAAGCTTTACAGCAGACACAACCGTTTGCTAATTTGAATTTTGAGACATACTTGCAAGGGCGTTTGGAACAAAAATGATTAATGAACCTTTTTTTCTCTGCCCCAGACGGTTGGGTCTAGTTTGAAAGGACCTTAAGGGACAGTACATGCTAATACTCCGATCTTTATCTTAATCAAAATTATACAATAAATAGTTTCATCAAATATAGGCCCTGGTTGTGTGCAATAAATAATAACATTATATTGAGGTCGTGGTCGTCTTCGAAGTCAATGTATAGTATCATTATAATGAGGCCGTGGTCAACTACGACTCCAATTAAAAGTTATTTTGAATAGAGGCTGCAGTCGTCTGCGAAGTTTATAAATAGCTACAGCATACTTAGAGGCCGCGTTCAACTGCAACAAACTCATAGTTTTATCATAAATAGGCTGGGGAAAACTGCGATGCCAATCAATATAAACATCAAATATAGGCTGCGGTCGACTACGAAGTAAATAAGAATATCTGGAAAAATCATAGAATCGATATGTAAACAGCTAGAGCAAGACTTCGTTTGATTATGAATAACTCTTAAGCAAGATATTATAAAGAGCTGTTTAACAATAGTATATAAAAGTGGCTATATAGGATATTTTCCGTCACATGTCGTCGCGTCGCATCACGTCGCGTTCCAAAAACGTTGAGTCATATGACTTCATCTTGTTTATATTTTGATGTGATAGTGTGAGTCATATTGAACGCGCTTGCAAATAACATTAGCTAAAAAAAGAAATAATTTTAATCGAAAATATAGAAAATTGAATATTGTGTTTTTTCACAATTTATGTTCACCGTTGTAGGTATGCATTGTGGCTGGAAGAGAAGTATTTGGGACAATGGTTTTCTCGTCGAAATGCCAATTTGTACGTATTCCATCGCAATATTTCCTCTTGAATATAAGACCTTCTGACTCCGAAGCATCCTGATGAAATTGTCAAATATAATAACTACAGTAATGAAGATATTGGATAGTTGTGCTAAACATGTGTCGTGTTAACCGCTGAACGTTAAAGAACATTTACTTTAAATAAAAAAAATCAGTCATACTAATCACATTTTGTTAATTAAGGCTTTATTAGTCATTTGAAATACAATTTGATTGACGTTTATGAAAGCAACATTTGTAAAACACACACGCATAAATGACAATAGCTGACTGTTTGCACCTTTAAGGCATGCAACACACACCATTCGGGCGAAATACTCATTGGTCGACGGCAAATTTCGGACTTGGAAAGAAGGTCTGGCGACAGCCGTGGTTGTACCTCATGTTGCTCAAGTGACCTTTGTAATGACAAATGCGTCCCATTATGTAAGTGTTATCATTCAAATATATATCATAAATTGTATGCCTCTGTTATTGAATGCCTCTATAAAATCATCTGATATTCGCTGAACGCGTATTTATTCGTTTCAAGTCCCTAGGAGCTATGGGCACTGTCTAAATGATGCTATGAATATAGATTAACGCCTAATCAGGTGCTAAGCGCTAGCCGCGACCGAGTGTTCATACTGCACGAACGCATGAAGAATAAGAATCAATCCTTCTACTTACATTACCCTTTTTCATTTCTTTTCTGTTTAAAAATAATGCTTTTGGTTTAATTATTTTCGTTGATGGTCGGGAAGAAGATATTGACCTTTTAATATGCAGGCGATCAAAACCGCGGTCAATAATATTTCAATAGTTTTATAGCGAGACAGATTTAGTGCTGATATTTAAGAATCAACTATTCGTATTCTTATACATTTTAAATAAAGCTGTTTGTAACACTTTCAGTTAATGGCGAATGGTCGGTTTGGTCTGAGTGGACAACGTGCAGTGCAACGTGTGGTCAAGGAACAGAGACAAGGACTAGGGCTTGCAATAACCCCTCTCCGAGCGGCGGTTGAAAACAATGTATTGGTGAAAATGCCCTGACCAAGGCGTGTGTTCAACTGAGTCCTGGTAATTATCGCCTGGCACATGGTTTTGTTTTGTCGAAAACTCTACTGAAATCTATGTCTACAACACCAGTACCATATAAAGAATAATCGCTAAAGTAAAAGACAAATTGTCCGTGTAATAAAAAAGAGACTTAATGTCAAACTATTACTTACTCTAATATGTAACAAATTTAATCTTGAGGTAACTGTTGTTAAGGGTTTGTGCAATTAGGGGCACAGTGGGACTTCGGGTAGCGGCCATTTACACATGCTCAACCTTCCGAAACCTTTATCAATAAGTCTTTTTGATAAGTGCATAATGTATGGTGTCTTGTGTCAGTGCACTGCTCTCGATTAGTATAAATTACAGTGTTTCTTTAAGCAGGATTGTGTTAATACGTTTTAGCTTTTCGTGCTTATATGGATTGATTAACGGTTTTATGAATATTGTTGGTAAAAGTGTGCATATACTTAAACCTAGTGAACTATTCAACTTTTCAAAAGTTTAATAGTTTTCCATAGATGTGTGTGTTTGAGTAATGTATCAAAACAAAACAGTTTTTTTACTGATATTAGTATATAGTTCGATGCTCTGTCCGTGTTGTTTTGTACGCAAGTAATGTCTGTAAGTGTCTGTTAGTACGTTTCTGTTAAGCCTTAACTTTATGTCTTTAAAATAAATCTTCCTTAAATATTTCTCTTTTACAGTTTGCTTTGTATTAAATATATAAGTTCAGATTTTGTCAATGTTTGTTTGACAAGAAACGCAAAACAGTGTTTATATTCAAGATGTGTTTTTCATTTACGCAAAATCTATGTGGCAGTGGATGGAGACTGGGGATCCTGGGTCGGATGGACAAATTGTGATACGAAATGTGAAAGAGGAAAGCAGTTCAGGACACGAATGTGTAACAATCCTGGCCCGCTTGACGGCGGCGCAAATTGTACTGGAGATGAAATAGAAACCATAGGTATGGTGTGGTACTGTCGTTACATAACCCAAATTGTCGAAATTTCCTTTTGCTGTTCGGGTATGTATGTACAGAACAATAGTGAGCGAATAATGTTTGTATCATTTAAATGCTGGAACGCTTGTTAATGAATCATACGTTGTGTAAGAAGGACAAGACACAATAATTTAACATGTTTACATGCAGGATGGTTCATATCTGGCTTGTCTTAGCGCATTGTGAACTCTTATTTTGGGGGTTTTCCATCGTCCGTCATTTGTCATCTCTCATCAAGTTTGGTTTTCTGTACACTTTGGATGCCACAATTTTATAGTAATGTTTTTGAGAATTTGACATCGGACAAATTAGAATATTGGTCATTTCGGGTAAAAATTATATAAATATGGCAATGTAAGAAAACCTATTAGACCTTTGTAAGACTTAATTAAAAAACTTGCGGTCAAAACATCATGTATAGATATTGGTTATCTGGGGATGAACAAATTGGTTACAAAGTGAAATTTGTAACAAAGACAATAGAGGCTGCTTATCAATTTCCATATCTGATACTTGATCAGAAAGATTTTCTTTATGTCAGTAGCTCAAGTCCTAGAATTAACTGGTTATAGATTATGCATAGTTCACCTGATCAGCGAATATTCCGGGTAACAATTTGCTTATGTGTAACCATGCTAAATTTCGAATAAAGGCCATTTCGGATTAAAAGGAAAAACACAATGCGTTTCGTTCCATTTAAAAATACGTTTACACTCTATCGATTGTGAACATGTAAATACTTTCTTCGTTGCATTTGTATTAAAGCACAACACGTTTTGTTTCAGCTTTCGTTGACTGTTGGGAAATAAAGCAGCATCTTGGCAAAGTGCCCTCGGGCGTCTTTCACGTGACAACATGGAAAACACACCAAAATGAGAGTGTTTACTGTGATATGGACACTGATCAGGGAGGGTGGATTGAAATCAATATGAATTTATGAGTAAGTAAACTGCATGTAATCAAAATAATAGTTTGCGGCAATCCTTTTGATAGACCATATATAGATTGTATTGTGCAATATGAATTTATCAAATGAATACGTTTTTGTTCGACAATATTTTACACTCGCTATATTCATATCAACTTTAACAATCGGAACCTATGGAATTTGTTTTTAGCTTTAAATCTGCACATAATGAATTACGATTCCTCATGGTCAATGAACCAAAGGTCTCCATTTCTAACATAAAGAGAACATATCTGAAATGAAAGTTTAAATAATGTGTTTTGTATTAATAGAGATAACAAAATATATGCCACAGTCAAATTCGGTTGCTAAACGTTCGCTTTAGATCTTGTAGCGCTTTCTTCCGTTCTCCATGCGCGAGCCGCCTCAAATCTGGTTGCAATAAATGGCTAAATATATGCTTGGTGTCGACTACATGCTTTAAACTTGCACAAAGAGTTTATACCTGATTTACGTAGATCACAAATAGAAGGTCTCGGTAAACTTGCAGATTCGGTATTTTTTTGTTAAATCCAGCTATGTCTTTGTGTTTAGGGTTAGGTTAATTCCAACTACATTCAAAGTCGTTGTGGAAGGGATCGGTTAAAACCAGCTATGTTCAAAGTCCTTGGGTAAAGTTAAGGTTAAGGGCCGGCCACAATGCCACTATCGTTTGAAGGACCAAAATTTAAAATGTTTAAAAAATCATTTTTCTTTGGTTTTAAGGTTCAATATTTAGCAAGTATAATGCATATATCTGTTTTAACATGTAAAGCGGAAATAAAGAGATAAGGAATTTTAACGAAATAAGATTTTATCCGATTTCCGATAAAAAAGCATTAAGATTTTAAAATGAATATGCTTATGAGTTTTAATTTTTTCCATTATTTTTTTAATAATTTTCTTATTTCAAAAGATATCATCAACAAGTCTCAAGTCATTGTTGTCATAAATCTTTGTCATAAAGTGTTGATTATAGATGGAACACTGTCGTAAATCAGGGTTTAAACTTTATACCTAGTTTGTGTTTGTAATTTCGCATTTTAGATTAAGCATTCGAAATAAATCTCTCTCATCTTGGACAATCTAACTGCCTCAATTTTGCATGTAAGGCTTTAGAACGATATTCTTAAAGCGCTAGTAAGAGTTGATCGAGATTTATTTAAAATATTCCTTTAAAATCCAGCAGCATTTACCGCTATTGTACTCTCTTTATTCGTGTGGACAAACGCAGTGTACCTCCATAACAAAACACAAATATATAAGTTATTGATAACACGAGAATTATCTTACTGAATATTAGCATTTTGTATTTCCTTTCAACGCTAGTTTAACTACATGCTTTCTTCTTCCAGATATTTCTTTCGTAATACAAAAAAAAGCATTACTATTTCAAATATAAATCGTGTAGACAAGTGCATAATACAATCATTGACATGTTTGGCTAATGACTCGGATCAAACGAGTAGGTATCGCGTAAACGCTTCACCAAAGCATGTGCATATAGCATGACGTGATATAGATTTAAAGCGACTGCGCAGTAAACGTGCAAATGCGACCACTGGTAAGATTTATGCCTGCACGAATAGCAGAATACAGCGAGCGGAAAAAGGAGTGCATCCGGGACTTTTAAAAACGTTATATAAATGAAAGGAGATTATATTGTTAACTCAACCGAGAAACAGGTACTTTAGCTTGTTTTTTAAACTTGCAATGAAATGTTAATTTAATATTTTAATTATTTTTGTGACAATTAGTCTTGCATCGCAAGTCAAATACACTTTAATATTATAAAAAAAGCATGTGTTTCTTCTTCGAAAATAGTAATTAGATAAGTTGGTGCGAATACATGGTTTGTGTCACTATTAGTAGAACAATGCTGGAAATTCAAACATTTTAACTGTCTATATAAACATTAGAATTCCTCCTCAGTACATGAATAATGCATACTGTTTGAAAATTACTCTCTTTTGGCGATATGTATTTCGTCGACAAATTACTGGTTAATATCCAGCACCTAAAATTGAGAATGAAAAATGTTCATTTTATAAAATACAGAGACTCCCTATATCTACCTTGAATACCATTTATATTGTATCTTGGATTCTTTAACATAGTTCTAATGTTTCATGAAACTGTTTTAAAAATATATCATTGAGGATTCTATTCAATATCTTCCTTTTTGTTTGAGTTTAATTTTGCGTGATATGATTCGTGTTTGTCTATTAAATGTAAAAAATATGAATATGTTACGACTAACCCTTACACAAGGCATTCTATCGCGTAATTGACATCGATAAACATGTGACAATCAAGTTTACAAGTTTCCAAGTTTATTGGTACACTTAGCACATACATACATGTGATAAAAGGTTATACAACAGTATACTAATAACTACAATAACCAGGCTGTGAGTTGTTGCTATCAGAAGGAATATAATAATGTGGAAAAGTGGCTACACATGTATCAAAAAGAAAATACATGCTTCTATGATTATCTAACGTTTTGTGTGTTTTGTATGCCGGGTGGGTTTTTAAAATGATTGAATATAATAGCCATGTATTGATAAGCTTATCCAATTGACTTTTGACAATGGTCTGTTTATATTTACGACAATTTTCTACATTGAACAAAACCCTTGATGCAAATACTACTAACTTATATCTTCTAAATGTTAGAAGGCAACTGGTGTTTCTGTTTTAAACAAACATATTAACTATAATTATGTTTGAATTTTATTCATAGTTATACTTATTTCTGAATTATATTTGCATGTTTAAGACGAAACACAGATTCACATCATCACAAAGTGGCATAACCCTACTCGCCCAAACATTCACACACGCGCACGGACGCACGCACGCATGCACAACAAAACGAAAATTGCAAATATAACTGTACGCGTTACAACTATGCCTTAAAAGCCTTGCGTTCATCTGTTTAGATGTTTATTGTTGTTGAAGCAATATAATCTAATATCTTAGATCACGGATGTGTTTCATAGCACGTAATTGTTGATTCCCACACATGAATAACAAAATGAAAACTAAATCGATAAGAATGAAAGTTATTTATTATTTGGTATAATGGCTGGTTAGTGTTTGGTCAAATATAACTATGCTCAAAATCGTTGTGTTAGCGTTTGGTGAAATCCAACTTCATTTGTAAATTCAAAGTACTAGTGTCAGGTTTTGGTTAAATACAACTACATTCAATGTCCTTGTGTTAGGGTTAAGTTAACTCCAATTGCATTCAAAGTCATTGAGCGAGGGTTTTGTTAAATATATTTACATTCAAAATATAAATAATAGCAGTTTTGGTTTTATTTAAAAGCAGACCAGCTACTGACTGGACGAACCTCCGTTTACAAAAAAATAAAATAGCAATTTGAAAGATCAGAAAAAAAGCGTATCAAGATATTTTGGATGAGGCTGCTAATGCTAATATAGTAATGTTTGATCGAGGTTGGGCATATTATTATCAAAACATGTCGTAAAACGGGGATACTACTTTGAAATATACCAAGTCTTTATACCGTCGTTATGTTAAGTTTAGCATTTGAAAACTAAGAATTATTATGTGGTGCTTACTGTCTAAAGTATTCGTTGTTCCCAAGCTTGTAGAAGGGTTGACTGAAGTTATGCTATTTAAAATCATTATGCGGAAGCAATTTTAAATTCAATAAGCAAAGCATTGTACTCATAAAATATACAATACGATACAAAACCTATATGGTCGTTTCTACACAATTAATACACTTTTAAATGTCAGACAGGACCATTCAAGCAAATTATTTTTGTTTGGTAAAGTTTGACATATATTTTTAATTTGAAGAGCGATCACGGTGGTTTGGCCAAAAGAAGAAAGATACATATTTTTTTATTCATGGCGTTTTGGGAGAATGATAATGGATGAAAAGGAGTTTTCCTTCCATTAAAGAAGGACGCGATGTATTATACATGCATGTAAGAAAAAGGTTGCCTTGATATGTGTACCTTATTTGTTTGAAAACCTGCTACGCCATTCCGTTGTCTTATATCCAGTTTGTACGAAAATATTTGCTTAGTTTGCTCCGGTGCTTTATATATCTGATGAGGGAGGCAGATATTATAGGAAGTTCGCATATCATAATTAAACTAACTTATACTTTATCACGAAAGTAAACTCCATTTTTTTACTCCAAGTATGCGTAATCGCTGTCATAACACTTAGAACCGTGTATTCGTGTTAGAAATCGAAGGTATTCGCGTATCGTTATCTATTCAGTATTGTATTTGTATTAGAAATCGAAGGTATTCGCGTATCGTTATCTATTCAGTATTGTATTTTTGTTAGAAATCGAAGGTATTCGCTTATCATTATCTGTTCAGTATTGTATTTTTGTTAGAAATCGAAGGTATTCGCTTATCGTTATCTGTTCAGTATTGTATTTTTGTTAGAAATCGAAGGTATTCGCTTATCTTTATCTGTTCAGTATTGTATTTTTGTTAGAAATCGAAAGTATTCGCTTTTCGTTATCTGTTCAGTATTGTATTTTTGTTAGAAATCGAAGGTATTCGCTTATCGTTTTCTGTTCAGTATTGTATTTTTGTTAGAAATCGAAGGTATTCGCTTATCGTTATCTGTTCAGTATTGTATTTTTGTTAGAAATCGAAGGTATTCGCTTATTGTTATCTGTTCAGTATTGTATTTTTGTTAGAAATCGAAAGTATTCGCTTATCGTTATCTATTCAGTATTGTATTTTTGTTAGAAATCGAAGGTATTCGCTTATCGTTATCTGTTCAGTATTGTATTTTTGTTAGAAATCGAAGGTATTCGCTTATCGTTATCTGTTCAGTATTGTATTTTTGTTAGAAATCGAAGGTATTCGCTTATCGTTATCTGTTCAGTATTGTATTTTTGTTAGAAATCGAAGGTATTCGCTTATCGTTATCTGTTCAGTATTGTATTTTTGTTAGAAATCGAAGGTATTCGCTGATCGTTATCTGTTCAGTATTGTATTTTTGTTAGAAATCGAAGGTATTCGCTTATCGTTATCTGTTCAGTATTGTATTTTTGTTAGAAATCGAAGGTATTCGCTTATCGTTATCTGTTCAGTATTGTATTTTTGTTAGAAATCGAAGGTATTCGCTTATCGTTATCTGTTCAGTATTGTATTTTTGTTAGAAATCGAAGGTATTCGCTTATCGTTATCTGTTCAGTATTGTATTTTTGTTAGAAATCGAAGGTATTCGCTTATCGTTATCTGTTCAGTATTGTATTTTTGTTAGAAATCGAAGGTATTCGCTTATCGTTATCTGTTCAGTATTGTATTTTTGTTAGAAATCGAAGGTATTCGCTTATCGTTATCTGTTCAGTATTGTATTTTTGTTAGAAATCGAAGGTATTCGCTTAGCGTTATCTGTTCAGTATTGTATTTTTGTTAGAAATCGAAGGTATTCGCTTATCGTTATGTGCTCAGTATATATATATATATATATATATATATATATATATATATATATATATATATATATATATATATATATATAACAATACCAAACCTTACGAGTTAATCATTACTTTAAATGTGCATCATTAATCCGGTTGCAGTGGTTGATTACCTGTTCTCGGTAATAGTGGAATAACTTTACCTCTATATTCGAACAAATATGTTAGTTATGGATAACAGGAGATTTATCTCATGGAGTATTAACATTTTGTATTTAATTTTAGCTTTAACTAACATAAATGCCTGCTGCTTCTGTCCATTGTTTCATAAACACTACATTATAAAACGTTTTTTTTTTAACTTAAGCCGTGATAACTTGGACCGTTTTATATAATCAAATTAAATAAGCTTTAACTCTCGGCCAAAACGTGATGAGATGGAATTAGCGAGTGTCGTGTAGACTAGTGCTTAAGCTCAGGTGCAGTGAACCTGCTAGACTTGTTCGGCCTAATGACTCAAATACCTTGGATAGAACGGGTTGGTACTGCGAAAACACTTCAGCAGGGCATGTGCTTATGTAATGACGTAATCTCTATTAACAGCGACTGGATAGTGAACGCGCATGCGTTGGTTCTACTGGTTAGATTTAGGCATGCGCTAATGTCAAAATACAGCGAGCGCAATGGAACTATAACGGGAGGAAAAAAAGAAGATTAAATCGTAAACTAAGCCGTGAATCACGTATGTTAGCTTCTTTATGCCAATAATAAATTAGTATGAACTCTAATATATATTAGATGCAGGAACTCGTTCATGAGTAAGATCATAATACATATAACCGAGTGAGCACCAAAAGATAAATTTCACGAGTGGTGTTCACCTTTGTGAAATTTATTGCAATATAACACTGTTACAAGCAATTTTTCTTTTTATCATATGCCTAAAAATAATATAAATGACGTGTCTCGTAGTATTTATTTTAAAATTTGATATCTTGGTATTACGACTCAGTATTCCGTAATAACGACTTCATATTTCTATTCTATTGATTCATTGTCTCGTTTAAACAAACTAAACTCTTATTTAAGCTCGTGATACTTCATCGTTCACTCCTGATGTCAAGTGGTTTAAACAATGAACTCATTCGTAACAACAAAATGCTACGTCGCTTAAACGATATATCAAGTCCTTTAACAAGAAATTAAGTCGTATCCATGTGTTATCAAGTCGTTACAACGAGATTCTAAATGGTTTAACGATATATTAAGTTGTATAAACGAGCTAATAAATAATAATAAGATTATAACAAATTATAAAAACAAGATGCTTAGTCGTTATAACGAGATACTTAGTCGTTTAAGTGGCATTTGAAGTTGTTAATCGAGAACCTATATCGTTTAAACAAGATACAAGTGGTAATTACCAGATACTAAGTCGTAATAACGACATACTAAATCGTTATAACTAGATACTTATACTTTAAAACGTTTTATATGAAAACTAAGGTTATCATAAATGAAAGCATCGTGTTCATTAGCAATATCTAACTACAAGTATTGTTTATACCACGAACACTAAAAGGCGGCTGTGAATGAAAGGCAATGATGCTACAGAAGCTTGTTATTGTATTTTACAAGGTTTGTACACGCCCACTTTGAAATATTGTTACTAAGGTATTACAAGCAGGTCAGAAATGTTGTTTGTCTAACGATGACTCATGAATCTAAAGTCTAAACATGGTTTAAAACCTTTAAGCGTAGAAAATAGAATAATAAACGGATCGATGTTATTTCTCTGCCAGAATTAATCGTAAAAATAAAAAAAAATGTATTTGATTGCAAAATATGCGCGTTATATTTAAACATCAAAACAATCCTTTTATATAACATGAATATATTTCGATGATATAAAGTGACACGATTATTGTACTGTTTGAAAATAAAGTTTTGTCAAGTATTGATCGAGTATCTTCTTTTCATAATTACGCAGCGCTTCCATCGAAATATGAATGCCTGCCTTCTACAATTTTATTTAATGACTGAGCGAAACATGAACTCAATCCATGTATTTAAAATTTCAATAAACATTTATTATGATTCGAATTCTAAAAAAAATCTGCTTTAACGGATAATTGTTTGCTAATGAAAAGTTATTAACGGTGTATATAGTTATCGATACTATATGTACTTAAAATGTTTCATAAGTAGAATATTGTAATTCGTTTAAGTTACTTTTTAGTAGAACTCGAAAAATTGAAATCTTTAAGTGAATGAAATTTAATGATTTAATGCATGGCAATATGATCAAATTGTAGTACAATATTCATCATAACTATTTTATGAACAAATTTGTACCAAATTACTTCTCTTGATATTAAAATTATCTGAGTTATTAATTAATTTAAGCAAAAAATGAACGACAATTAAACTATTTGCTTATTGTGATATGGACCGTGTACGTTTTAAAAACAATGACTATGTTTTTGTTGCTCAATTGTTGCCCCTGGCATATAAAGAATTTTGTTGCAAATTATTCAAGGTGGAATATTAAAAAAAAACCTTGAAAATGGTTGTTATTTATGTGTATGTAACCATTTGAAGAATCATAGCTACGTGACCCGAATGCCCTAATTGTACCTCCTTTGGTTTTAACATTAATTTGGAAAAAAAACACTATATTTCACGTATGTTTTTCTGTAAGCTGATGATGACAATGTGAACTTATCATTAGATTTGAAATTGTAATCATTCTTATAAACTTACTTCTTTATTGATAAGATTATCCCATTGACTTTTTTTGTGACTAAAACATGAACCATTTGTATTTTGAAAAGTCTACATTCTGCTAAATCAATGAAATGACATGCATTGGTCTGATCGAAACGCTTTACTACTGACATTGAACATGTTTGTTTTTTTAGTTTGTTCATTACGATAATGAATAGTTCACAATGTGCTAGTAATTATTACCTACATTTTTGTTTTCTTGATTATTTTTCAATATAATTGAAACAAAAACTAAAAGTATACCTGTTCGATATGGCTTTAAAAACTTGCATCAAATACTTTTTTATACCAAGGTCAAAACAAGCAAAACACTAGGTATGTATTTCAAAAAGAATAATGGTTGGTTTTAAAAGTCAATATCTTCCAAAAAAATTTAGAGGGAAATATGAACTTCGGATTATGCAGATTAATTGGATGATATTTTTGCAATTTGAATTTTTCAGTAAAAAGTTTACAAAATCGGAAAATGGTTTACATAGATATTTTCCCATGTTAAATTTACGACCTTTTTTACATTGAACAAAACCCTTGATGAAAATACTACTAACTTATAACTTCCAAGTGTTTGAAAACAACTGGTGTTTCTTGTTTGAATAAATAAATTAAATTTATAGTAATACATTTTCTGAATTATATTTGTATTTTTGATATTTAAACTAGGAGCTAACCGAAACAGACATTCACATAATCACAACGTGGCATACCCCAGCCCACCCAAACATTCACACACGCGCACGGACGAGCGCACGTATGCACAAACAATACAAACATTGCAAATATAACTGCACACGTTACATTCTATGCCTTAATAGTATCGGGTTCACCAATTAAGATGTTTGTTGTTGTTAAAACAGTATTACTATTTAATGCGTTAATCCCGGATGTTTCAATGCACTCCCAACGTAATTATTGATACCAACAATATAATAACAAAACGAAAACTAAAATCGATTAGATTGAAAGTTATCTCTTATTTGGTATAATGGTTGGTTAGTGTTTGGTCAAATCGTACCTTGTTCAAAATACTTGTGTAAGAGCTGGGTTAAATGCGACTACATTCAAAGTCATTGTGTTAGAGCTTGGTTAAATGCGACTACATTCAAAGTCCCTGTGTTAGGGTTTGGTGTAATGCGACTACATTCAATGTCCTTGTGTTAGGGTTTGGTTAAATGCGACTACATTCAATGTCCTTGTGTTAGGGTTAGGTTAAAGCCAACTACATTCAATGTCCCTGTGTTAGGGTTTGGTTAAATGCGACTACATTCAAAGTCCTTGTGTTAGAGTTTGGTTAGAGCCAACTACATTCAAAGTCCTTGTGTTAGGGTTTGGTTAATTGCGACTACATTTAAAGTCCTTGTGTTAGGGTTTGGTTAAATGTGACTACATTCAAAGTCCTTGTGTTAGAGTAAGGTTAAATCCAACTATATTCAAAGTCCTTGTGTTAGGGTTTGGTTAAATGCGACAACATTCCAAGTCTTTGTGTTAGGGCTTGGTTAAATGCGACTACATTCAAAGTCATTGGGTTAGGGTTTGTTTAAATCAAACTACATTCAAAGTCCTTATGTTAGGGTTTGGTTAAATCCAACTATTTGCAAAGTCCTTGTGTTCGGGCTTGGTTAAATCCAACTACTTGCAAAGTCTTTGTGTTCGGGTTTGGTTAAATCCAACTACTTGCAAAGTCTTTGTGTTCGGGTTTGGTTAAATCCAACTACTTGCAAATTCCTTGGGTTAGGGTTTGGTTAAATCCAACTACATTTAAAATCCTTGCGTTAGGGTTTGGTTCAATCCAACTACTTGCAAAGTCCTTGTGTTTGGGCTTGGTTAAATCCAACTAGATTTTAAGTCCTCGTGTGGTCGGGTTTGGTTAAATCCAACTACATTTAAAGTCCTTGTGTTAGGGTTTGGTTAAATCCAACTACATTTAAAGTTCTTGTGTTAGGGTTTGGTTAAATCCAACTACATTTAAAGTCCTTGTGTTAGGGTTTAGTTAAATCCAACTACTTGCAAAGTCCTTGTGTTAGGGCTTGGTTAAATCCAACTACTTCCAAAGACGTTGTGTTAGGGTATTTTAAAATCCAACTACATTGAAAGTCCTTGTGCACTGGTTTGGTTAAAGCCACCTACATTCAAAGTTCTTATTTTAGGGTTTAGTTAAATCAAACAACAATCAAAGTCATTTTGTGAGTGTTTGGTTAAATCCAACTACATTCAAAGTCCTTGTGTTAGGGTTTGGTTAAGTCAAACAACAATCAAATTCATTTTGTTAGTGCTTGGTTAAATGCGACTACATTCAAAGTCCTTGTGTTAGGGTAAGGTTAAATCAAACTACATTCAAAGTCCTTGTGCTAGAGCTTGGTTAAGTGCGACTACATTCAAAGTCCTAGTGTTAGGGTTTGGTTAAATCAAACCACATTCAAAGTCTTTTTGTAAAGGCTTGTCTAAATGCTACTACATTTTAAGTCCTTGTGTAAGGGTTAGGCTATATTATACAAGGTCAAAATCCTTGAGCGAGGTTTTGGTTAGATCAAACTACATTCAAAGTATGAATAATAGCATCTTCGGTTTTATTCAGAAGCAGGCCAGCTACTTAGTTGACGAAACTCCGTTTCCCAAAAAATAAAATAGCAATTTGAAAGGCAAAAAAGCGTATGAATATAGTTTAGATAAGGATACTGATGCTTAAAAAGGAATGTTTGATCGAGGTTGTAAATTAACTCTTTTATAATCTGTTTTATTATTAAAAATGTCGTAAAATGGGGTTTAAAAATCTACTATGTGTTTAAACCGTCGTTTTATTAGATTAAGCATGTGTGGCTTACTGTCGAAAGAATTGGATGTTTCCAAGCTTGTAGAAAGGATGGATTAAGTTATGCTATTTAGAATCAATATTTAGAAGCAATTTGAAAGTTAATAAGCAAAGCATTGTACTCATAATAGATGTAATACAATACCAAACCTTTCAAAACGATATATTGAAAGGCGCTAAATAATTTTGATCGATTTGTATTTTCCGCGTAGCTATTTTCGCAACTTGGGTGAGCACTTACATAGTCGAACAAAAATGCTAGTTACCGATTTCACAGGATTTATCTGATAGAGTATTAATATTTTCCTAATTCCTTTCAGCGTTAGTTATTTTACGTACATGCTTGCTAGTTACGAACATGTGGTTGCTATTACAAACTGATAACACCTTTTTAAATGTCAGACAGAATCAAGCTAAGCAATCTATGTTTGTTTGGTAAAGTTTAAGATATCTTTTTAATCTGAAGAGTTTTGTGAAAATTGTATTGATGGCGATAACGATGGTTTGGCTAATCAAACAAAACTACATACATTTTTTACTCTTGGAGATTTGCGAGAATGGTAATGAAGGATAATTCCTTCTATTTTAGACGGCAGCGATGTATTAAAAAGGAAATTGTTGCGTTGATATGTGTACCTTATTTGTTTAAAAATCTGCCAATCCGTTGTATTTTATTCGTTGTATTCAGTTTTGTACGAAAACATTTACTTACTTTAATCAGGTGCTTCATATATCTGGCGAGGAGGGTGGGGGGACAGCTTTTATTGGAAGTTCGCATATTATAATAGAACCAACTGTTATGTTATCTATGAACTATCAAGAAAGTAAAATGTATTATTATCTACGCCCATTATTGTCACAATTATGCGTTGTTCTGTCGTATATTCGTGTTAGAAATCGAAAGTTATCTATTCAGTATTATAGTCAATGAGCCTTTAGGAGAAGGCATTCGGCCTGAAGATACAATATTTATGATAAATAGTTTCGAAATTAGATATGTATTTGTCCTGAAAATAGATGTATAAGAATACCCATTCTTACGAGGTAATCGATACTTAAAATATTCATTTTAAATCGGGTGCATTGTTGATTACTTATTCTCGTTAGTATTTGAATAGCTGTACTTCTATATTCGGACAAATGGTTAGTTATCGATTAAACGAGATTTGTATTACCATTTAGATTTAGGTAACGTAAATGCTTGCTGATTATGTACATGATTTCCTAAACACAACAAGATAAAACGTGTTTAAATTTGGTTCTTATTATTATTTTATAAAACCAATATAAAATATGCTTTATCCCTCGGCACATGACATAACAAGAGTCGTGTAGCCAAGTGCCCTAGCTCAAGAGTAGTGAACAGACTCGTTATAACTCGAATAAAACGAGTTGATATTCCTAAAATGCCTCGGCAGAGCATGTGCCTGTTGTATGACGTGATGTATATTTAAAGCTACTGCGCAGTACACTTAAATGCATTGTGTCTACTCGTTACACTGACGCATGCGCGAATGTCAAAATATAGCCAGTGGAATAACAGTGCACACAGGAATATTAAAACCAAAAGTGAACTAAACGGAGACTTTATCGTAAACTCAACGGATAAACTGATACGTAAGAATGTTTAATTACATTTAAATAAATGTTTATTTAATAAATCAAATACAGGATGATAGTAAGTTCGCAATATATTTCGTCGAGTAAGCATCAAAAGTTATATTTTATGAGTTGCGTATAACTATTATGATTTTACACTGTATAAGGTATATTGTTTTTCAAATATCTCTTTAAAAAGTAAAAATTACATAAGTTGTATTTTCCAGAAAAAAGAAGTAAAATATATGCGAACATAACGTCAGGTGGAATAATAATTTAAACTGAAAGAATAAGATAAGTGTTCAACTATAAACATGAATGGCATTTTTTTTGATAATTATAATTACAGTGCTAAACGTAATTACATATTTTAAGTTAAATGGAAATATTCTAAGCATTAAAAGATGTTTCATTATTATGAATAATAATGTATATCACTAGTAAAACACATCTGTTAAACGGTAAACTTTGTGGACCTGTATGTGTCAAATAGTATTTATTTAAAACAAAACATTGTTATCATATTATTCCGACTTATCCAGTTATAACGACTAAGTATATTTTTAAACAAACTTAAACATCACCTGATATCGCGATACCTATATATCGTTTAATCGTTCTATCAAATCGTTATAATGAGATGCGACTTCATAGTAGCAAAATACTTTAAACTAGATGCGAATATGTTATAGCGGGAAACTAAGTCGTAAAAGCGAGAGTTGAAATTGCTTAAAGGAGAAACCAAACCCTTCAGACATAACTTTACTTATTATATCATAACATTATAGTAAGATACCTATTCTTTATAACAAAATACTAGACGTTATAACAAGATACTAGGTCGTTATTAACATATATCTAGTTGTTAAAACAAAATAATTATAATTTTCTTGAAATAATACTTCGAACAGGCTTCCACATGCATATATGATACAAAAATATGGAAATTGAAAACAAACGCAACGTGTTTCTTAGCATAACTAATTACCAGTTTTGGTTAAAATAAAAATACTTCTGACCTAACTCATAAGTCGGTCATCATAGCATTCAATGTTGACTACCTATTCCGTCGCTTGCACATGTACCTTGATAACATGTCAAATATGTTAATTATATTTACAGATGCTATGGTGCATAATGCGATAAACATTTGAGTTTAATTAGGTATTTTGAAACTGCAGATACTGACATAGCTAAAAAGTGTAAAATATTATTTCTTATTTAAAACAAATATTATCGACGCACGTATCGTACACATCTTCAATATATGAGGAAATGTTATCGACCCACGTATCGCACCACCATTTTTAAATGGGGCATATTCATCAACCCATCAGTCTTATATTGTGCATTCTTATCAACAAAGTGTCGTTCAATCAATCAATATGGGGCAATAGTATCGACCCACGTATCGTTACATCAGTCTGATATAGGGCAATCTTATCGACCCACTTATCGTTATATCAGTCCTATATGGGGCAATATTATCGACCCACGTATCGTTACATCAGTCTTATTTGGGGCAATATTATTTACCCACGTATCGTTACATCAGTCCTACATGGGGCAATATTATCGACACACGTATCGTTACATAAGTCTTATTTGGGTCAATATTATCAACCCACGTATCGTTACATCAGTCTTATATGAGGCAATATTATCAACCGAAGTATCGTTACATCATTCTTAAACGAGGCAATATTATTAACCCACGTATCGTTCCATCAATCTTATATGGGCAATATTATAGACCCACGTATCATTACATAAGTCTTATATGGGGCAATATTATCGACCCACGTATCGTTACATAACTCTTATATGGGGCAATATTATCGACCCACGTATCGTTCCATCCGTCTCATATTGGGCAATGTTATCGACCAACGTATAGTCACATCAGTCTTATATGGGGCAATATTATCGATCCACGTATAGTCACATCAGTCTTATATTGGGCAATATTATCGACCCACGTAAAGTCACATCAATTCTTATATGGGGCAATATTATCGATCCACGTATAGTCGCATCAGTCTTATATTGGGCAATATTATCGATCCACGTATAGTCACATCAGTCTTATATTGTACATTCTTATCAACAAAGTGTCGTTCAATCAATCAATATGGGGCAATGGTATCGACCCACGTATCGTTTCATCAGTCTGATATGGGGCAATCTTATCGACCAACGTATGGTCACATCAGTCTTATATGGGGCAATATTATCGACCCACGTATCGTTACATCAGTCTTATTTGGGGCAATATTATTTACCAACGTATCGTTACATCAGTCCTATATGCGGCAATATTATCGACACACGTATCGTTACATAAGTCTTATTTGGGTCAATATTATCAACCCAAGTATCGTTATATCAGTCCTATATGAGGCAATATTATCAACCCAAGTATCGTTACATAAGTCTTATTTGGGTCAATATTATCAACCCACGTATCGTTACATCAGTCTTATATGAGGCAATATTATCAACCGAAGTATCGTTACATCATTCTTAAACGAGGCAATATTATTAACCCACGTATCGTTCCATCAGTCTTATATGGGCAATATTATAGACCCACGTATCATTACATAAGTCTTATATGGGGCAATATAATCGGCCCACGTATCATTACATCAGTCTTAAAGGGGCAATATTATCGACCAGGGTTTCTTTCCATCAGTCTTATATGGGGCAATATTATCGACCCACGTATCGTTACATCAGTCTTATATCGTATATGGGGCAATATTATCGACCCACGTATCGTTACATCCGTCTTATATGGGGCAATATTATCGACCCACGTATCGTTACATAAGTCTTATATGGGGCAATATTATCGACCCACGTATAGTCACATCAGTCTTATATTGGGCAATATTATCGATCCGCGTATAGTCACATCAGTCTTATATTGGGCAATATTATCGATCCACGTATAGTCACATCAGTCTTATATTGGGCAATATTATCGATCCGCGTATAGTCACATCAGTCTTATATTGGGCAATATTATCGATCCACGTATAGTCACATCAGTTCTTATATGGGGCAATATTATCGATCCGCGTATAGTCACATCAGTTCTTATATGGGGCAATATTATCGATCCGCGTATAGTCACATCAGTCTTATATTGGGCAATATTATCGATCCGCGTATAGTCACATCAGTCTTATATTGGGCAATATTATCGACCCACGTATAGTCACATCAGTCTTATAAGGGGCAATATTATCGATCCGCGTATAGTCACATCAGTCTTATATTGGGCAATATTATCGATCCGCGTATAGTCACATCAGTCTTATATTGGGCAATATTATCGACCCACGTATAGTCACATCAGTTCTTATATGGGGCAATATTATCGATCCACGTATAGTCACATCAGTCTTATATTGGGCAATATTATCGATCCGCGTATAGTCACATCAGTCTTATATTGGGCAATATTATCGATCCGCGTATAGTCACATCAGTTCTTATATGGGGCAATATTATCGATCCGCGTATAGTCACATCAGTTCTTATATGGGGCAATATTATCGATCCGCGTATAGTCACATCAGTCTTATATTGGGCAATATTATCGATCCGCGTATAGTCACATCAGTCTTATATTGGGCAATATTATCGACCCACGTATAGTCACATCAGTCTTATATGGGGCAATATTATCGATCCGCGTATAGTCACATCAGTCTTATATTGGGCCATATTATAGACCCACGTATAGTCACATCAGTCTTATATGGGGCAATATTATCGATCCACATATAGTCGCATCAGTCTTATATTGGGCAATATTATCGATCCACGTATAGTCACAGCAGTCTTATATTGTACATTCTTATCCACAAAGTGTCGTTCAATCAATCAATATGGGGCAATAGTATCGACCCACGTATCGTTACATCAGTCTGATATGGGGCAATCTTATCGACCAACGTATGGTCACATCAGTCTTATATGGGGCAATATTATTGATCCACGTATAGTCACATCAGTCTTATATTGGGCAATATTATCGACCCACGTATCGTTCTATCAGTTTTATATGGGGCAACATTATCGACATATGTATCATACCACCATTCTATAATGGAGAATATTATCGACGCAGTTTTAATACCATCAATCTTAAATTGGGCAATATTATTGACCCTAGTAGCATATCAATATGTTTATATTGGGCACAAATATCGAACAACTTATCCAACCATTATTTTGGGCAGCCTTATCGACCCTAGTAGCATATCATTACTCTTATACGGGGCCAAACGATCGATCAACTTATCATATCACCATGTTTTGCAGTCTTATCGACCCTTATAGCATAACAGTATTCTTGCATGGGGCAAACTCATCGACCAACGTATCATTCCATCTTTTTGGGCTGTCCCATGGAGCCTAGTATCATATCATTACTATTTTATTGGGCAATAATATCCTTCAACGTATTATTGTTGTTGTTTTTTAAGAGTTTGATGCATATTATACATACTTTTATACAATCCACATGTATTGTGCATATCGTTATATATATGGAATATAATAGTTCCATGTGTTGTACATTTCGTGCTCTAATTTCTCAAACTTTCTTAAGTGTCAAACATGAGGTCTTTTGTTTGTTTGTTTCAGTTTGAGAAGTATTTTAAATTTGAAGAGTTCTGCGACATTTAACGACACTTGTCTTTAAGGAGAAGACTACACTGTATGATGTACGTTATTAGGCTAAATTGATACTTAAGTTTGGTTTGCTTAGGTTGGTTCGGAAAATGTGTCAATTATCCACTACTTAGTTGCTAATTAAAGCGCTTTCCTCACATACTAGAAGGAAGCGATGTTTCGAAAATGTATGTAGGAAAATGATGTTAACATGTGTACCTTTTTTAGTTTCAAAATATACAACGCCGTACATTTGTCTCATATTCATCTTATTAATTTCTGTAGGAAACCATTAACTTAGGTTAAACAAGCGCTTTCTATATCTGGTAAGGGAGGCAGAATTTATATCATCAACTAAAAAGAGTAAAGTCACCTTAAGAGCTAACACATTTAAATATTTAAGAACTGACTAATTTAACTGTATTTCTTATCGATGACAAATCAATAATAATTAGGATGGCGTGTTTAGATATTTGACATGCAAAGCTTTGTCCTCAGTATGGATATAAAACAATACAAACCTTACGAATTGATCAATACTTAAGATATTCATTGTGAATCAAAGAGCATTTTTAGATTACCTATTCTCGTTAGTAGTGGCATGACATTACCTTTATATTCAAACAGATAGGCTAGTTGTCTAATACTGGAGATTTATCTTATAAAATTAAAATATTTTGTTTTTCTATTTAGCTTAATCTAATATCAACGGGGTGTATTTCTGAACGATTTCTGTTTGATTTCATAAACTTAAAATGATTAAACATTTTCACGCTGGCCGTGTTATCTTGAGCTGTTTTATATAACCATAATTAAATAAGCCTTTGACATCGGCCAAACCGCGATGAAATGGAATTAACAAGAGACGTGTAGACTAGTGCTATAGCACATGTGCAGGGAACCTACTTGAATTGTTCGGAATTATAATTTATATAACTCGGATAAACGAGTAAGTATAATGTATATACTAATTAAATGAACTTTTTTAAAGTTTGATATGCAGAGCTTTGTTCTAAAATTAGATATAAACAATTTCAAACCTTATTAGACGATATAATGAAGATTGCTTATTGTACTACATAATGTTATTTTAACTTTTCTTTGGCCATTTTATTGACTTAAATTTGAGAGCTTTGATCAACGGCATACACATAAACTTGAGTTAATGCGTGTCGTATAGACTAGTTGCAAAGCGCATGCGCTGTGAACCTTCTAGACTTGTTTGGCTGTAAAGTCATGTGACTCGTTAGAAAGTATTTAGTATTGTGAAAAAGCTCTAAGAGAGCATGTGCTTATATAACGATGTGTGTACATTTCAAGCGATTTGACAATGATGCTAGCTTGTTAAAGAATTTGTTAATAAATGTTCGATTAATATATTGATTGATATATTGACTTGATACTTGATTTAGTGTAAGATCGAAAAATAGTTCATCGAATGAGCAAGAAAAGTTAAATTTGACTGGAGGTGTTGAGTCTAATATAACTGTTGGTGGCGAACTTTATTGCGATCTTACATTGTAACAAGCATGTTTTAGTGGTATGCCTAAAAATGACATAAAGACGAATTACAACCATTTTAATATGATTCAAAGCAATGCAATAGGTTATGTTAACTTTAAACTTGAAAGAAAATGTTCAAATCCTAAATAACTTTAAAAAAAATTAGTAGTTCGTGAAAGTAAATTTTAAACGTGGTTTACGAAACCCTTAATGTGTCACGTTTGAAATATTGGTATAAAGTTGACGAAGTTGACGGAACAAGGACTTGTATTAGTTTTAAACGGCTTAGTATATTGTTCAAACAAGCTAATATCTTATTCAACTCCTACGTTGTATTTACTTTTAACGACCTAGTATCTCTTTTACTCAGACCGGTGTCCCATTAAAAGCAAACTACTTAATCGATTAATCTTGCTTTCGTAAAAAACTAATCAAAATCAACGATGCAATTAGTCGTTTTAACTAGATACATAGTTGTTTTAAGGAGATATCAAGTCTTTTATATGAACGAACGCATTGTTAAACTGAAACTTATGTGTATATATAACAAGCGCAAAATGTGTTATCATTATTCGCTTTACACGCAATTAACACTTTTAAAATTGTTTATAAGATGTTTGTTGACAGCATTTATTCTGTCTTATACAGATTTTATATTACGAGAACAATAGTAATTGTGATATATAAAACATTTTAAGGAAAGTTCTACGTGTTGACCCTGATAAAAATAAATAAAAATAAAAAGGAAACGACGACACTCTTTCCTTCTCCGACATCTCCGACAACGTGCTGGTTCAAACATATTCGGTGGTTCCGGAATTTGGTGTTTATCGAATATTACTATTGTTTCACTCTACACGAACATGTCATACTTTTAGGACGTTTCTTGATAGGTTTTTTTTTCAATTAAGTGCAGAAATATCACAAATATGTGATCATAAAATGTTTTCAAAGATATGGAGATAAATATTATTTTGCTGATGCAAAATCTACAATTCATGCATTATTTCAAATGCAAATTCTATATTATGGTATTATTTTCAAAATAGTGCATAAATTTAACAGATATTTATAGCATTTACAAGAATTACATGTTTGTCGACACACATCGTGTGTCTACAGTACGTTAAACACACTGTTCTACTATTTAAACTGAATGTCAATTAGTTAAACAATGATTTCCATTTTTGAAATATTGAACAGTCCATTCTTTACAAAATGGACAGTTAGTATATATACACGACGGAATCCAGTCCTATATGCGATGTAGAAAAATAACTATTGGTGAATATACATTTATGTTAAAGTCACTTTTACAAGAAACAATAATGATTCACTGCGTCCAGCTTTTTGCATGCATGTCCATAATTAAGTGAACAGTTTTGCTATCAAAAACGAAGGCAACATCTTTACACATATTAATGACAACACTGAATGGCTCCTGTGAATGAAATGCAACGATGCTTCGAAAGTGTTTGATTGTTATTTATTAGGTCTGCCGATGCCCATATTTACATTCTGCATAAAACCAAAAAGGGGAATATCACTTGATAGCATATAACTCTTATATTGCAAATCACATTTTAAAATAACCAAATGCGTGAATACGGAACAACAATTTCATTACATATACTACACTACTCAATATTGACGTATCTCATAAGCTTCATAAATCGATCAGTATAGCACCCACATTTCGACTACCCTGTCTCGAATCTTGCATATGTCTTCTAATACCAATTATTTATGTCTTAATTATACATTACTGTGACGCTCTGATAGAAAACGCCTCAGAAATTCCATTGTAACTAGGTATTTCTTAACTACATATATTGGCAAAGATTTAGAATGCAAAACTGTTTTGAGGTTAACACTTCTATTAAATGCCGTTTAAGTAAGTACGACATTAATTAGGACTTAATGTACACTATAAAGAGTGTTAGTATTTCTTACAAGTTTCAGTAGCATAACCACTTATTTCGTTTAAGTACAACCTAACAATCTAATTTTAGTGGTCTATATGCTATTTTGTAAACTACCTACAAACTTAGTCATCAAATGTCATCAACTGTTAATATCTATCGCTTCGCCTGATTAAATATAGTCAGCTTCCAGTTGAGTTAGTTCAATAAATGTACTGGGAAGATTGAATCTACTACAGTTCCCTAGGTCGAACTGTTACGTTGACCTCCTACATATATTTCTTGTTCAATTGGATTATTTAAATACTCGTTTTGCATGTATTGTTTGAATATGTTTACCATAGTTTTGGCAACTTCAGCAGTTCTTGCTGTCGATATATGCAGATTATGTGATAGTTGTCTTCTTCGGTGATATGTCTTGTGTCAAATAAAATGGTTCAAAACCTTAACATGGAGTTTAAAATTAAATATCCATAATACCAGCTACAGACGTTCCTTGAATCTGATTAGTATGCCATTTATTTCCCACGTTAAGTTATTTTACACACATTGTAACATTGTAATATGATACAGACAGAATATAAATTATTTGAGAAACTATTCAATGTAGATCAAAATCATCGTTAAATATCATCCCTTTGTTGATATTATTGCGTGATAAGAGTCATGTAGTTCTTGTTGAATGAATTAAAGGTATCAAAAAGTTATAACTTAACGGAATTAACTTAACCCTTGGCATGATATCGCATACTCAGTATCGCTACAATTGCGTCAATCAATGGTATGCCGCTTGCACAGCGATACACCTATTTGAATCAAATTCGGGTTTTTATTAGAGGTAGTTTTAAAAAAAATATATGATTAATATCTTTTGATGGCCGAAATATGACGAAAAACCTAAGCTTGTGCAAACACATGTTACAATTCACACCTCTTACTAAATGATTCAACAGACAAGATACATGTTTTTGATATACGTCGAACATAAATAAGTATTTGTGTAAAAAGCATATATTGCTTAGACTATTAATTAGGGATATTAAATTATCCAACCAAACGACCGTAAATACATACACATTTTTATATTGGTATCACCACTTCTGACGACTGGATTAAGGCCATTTATAAAGATCAAATTTCTACACTCTGTCATGATTATTTATTGTGTGCTTATATCATGTGCCTACTGTGTATGTAATATTACTATAGTTCATGTTGCGCATGTGTGGCGCAGTTCATGTATATTAACTTCATTGTTTTGCCCTCAGATTGCCACACTGGAGACTACAGATACAAAAAAAATCAACTTTTCAAGCTTTAATGTTTGCCATAATTAACACAATGTAGCCAAACATGTTTTTGCTTCGGTCTGTGATTAATTAAGTTTTAAAGTTTGAATTTTTATTCAATACTATTTGAAACATATAATGAGTTGTCAAAGGAATGGATCCAATTTGGTTTTAAACAATTGTGGTATGGAGATTAACGGGTGTATTCCGTCAAGATCAATACTACTTGATAGCCTCTTTGTTCTTAACCCAAACAATTACAATAACAACTATTCAACTCATGAAGAGTATTCCAGTATCATCTTGATCCCGAGATAGCTATCAATTATTATTTGCTTCAACATAATAAATTGTAATTAAGCCTATTGTGCTCCATATACACAATGAAAAGGTTTCGGTTTAAGGTTGTTATAAAGAATAAATATAAATCAAACATCGTAATAAATTAAACCAACGCTTAAAACGTTTGACACAGAGGTAACGTTTTGGTATGAAATTGCAGTTTGTCTTATACTATAATTATTTACATATTAATCATAAACGTGTAATAATTATCGCCTGTGTAAGCCTGTTTCTTTAAAATGTGACGAGTGAACTTTTACTGATCTCTAAGCACCAACACGGCCAGTTTTTGCCGTGTGTCATTATGTTTAACACACCTTGAATTGATTGATATTGAAAGTGCTTGGTACCAGCGGCGTCATTAATGGCGGAACCTGACGATAGAATAACAGTCATTGATTACCAATCTTCTCGGAATCATTCTTTGGGATAGCGCCGACACAATCATTGGCTTATCGTGCAAAATTGAATAGTGCCCATATTTGATTTCGTATTTCATTTGGGATTTGGTTCGCATTTGTCCGACAATGGCAGACTTGTAATTGCCTACGCTAACCGATATTGCTATTTTGTCCGAATCCACAATATTTTATTCATCTTTAATTCCTGAATTGATAATCCACTGGAAGGTTCATTTCCCATGCCTCAAAGTTCAAATCTGTGGTGCATCGTCATGCCTCCCTCGATGTATTTTTCCCGGGAGTGTTTGGGGCGGTTGATGTCATGTTATGGTTTCGCATATGGCAGTAACGGCAGTTGGAAACAAAGGGGCACGTTACTCTAGTCTTAAATGTATTGCAATCATTTTTTCTGCTGTCTCTGATTCTGAGTTGACACTACGACCGCGTTCTGCTTGGTGCATTTTGGTCCCTGTATTTGCATCCCAGTGTGGGGTGAGGTCGTCCCCAACTAGAACACGTGCTTAGTCTGCAGTTCCCAATAGATTTAGTCGAAATTCAACCCACTGTTCCTTTCGTATATTGACGAAAACTGAAACATCCTTGCTGTGTGCGCTAAATATAACTCTATTTCCTAGCGATTTAGCTGGCCACTGTTTAATAGGACATTCATTAGCCGCGTGTTTGCTGCCTCCCACTCCTCGAGGTAAATTCCCAAATATGGATGCTTGTATTCCGTCTTAAGAATCAATGTTTCCTGTTTGAATTGGTCTGAACTTAACACATACTTCTTCGACCGGGTTTGGCGACGTCCTTTGCACTTTTTCCGTAAGAAATTGTTTAGGATGGACTGTTCACGCGACGTTGATTGCATTATAAGAATCACCCTTGGATCAATATTGGCGTTAAACATAACGTCACCGTTTGGGCTTGTCAAATTGTTATTTAACAATGATTCTAATGTTTTACCTGCTTCGTGTAGGATGTCGTCGTTGTTCGAAGTGCAGGTTTCGAGGATCGGTATTGGAAAACGGATGCTGTATCCGCACTGGTGTCCTTAACGAAACCGATCCATTTGTTAATATCCTTCATTATAAATTAACCCAGCTACGTGGAACGCCCAGCTCCTTCAGGTCTTTAATCGCAGTATGCTCTTTTGTAAAGTTATGTTCGATCTTTCAATGAGTGTCAATGCCTCACATATAACACTAGCCCACATATCAAAATTAAAATCCATATTTTGTCTGCAACAATTCCATTTTCTTAATTTCCCCCTTTCGCCATTTTCACTGCTAATCCATTTATTTATTTTTATAAGAATTTATTAGTCCGTTTAACGCACACTGAGTAACTGAGAACCCGTCAGGTCAAAAGTCGTTACGGTCAATTGAGTACAGAGAGCGCAGAAGCTCGCATAATGAAATACATTAAGAACCTCAATTCTACGCAATAGTTTTTGTGTGAACCATTCGTAAATGGTCTTAGAATTTTTATTGCTCGTTTTCAATTAAAAAATTCGTGAATAATGTTGAAATATACATTCGTTTCGTTTTTGTAAAAAAGGCAAGGAGGCAAAATACAAATGATATTCTACAAGGCAAATTTAAATCATGAACGCTCACATAGAAATATGTTAAAACTATGTTCTGAGTCTCAGTGATAAAATAGATGTCTCTGTATTGTAGGTAACATGAATTAAATCAAATCCGGATATCTCAAGTAAAATTAAATCCAGAATTATATAAGTATAAACACAAAGGGAATATTGATTTGCTCCATGTTAGCGGGTGTTATCTACATACTACCCTTTAAGGTCTGATGTGGCATGTAATCAAAAGTTATTTATTTCGTCCGAACACGTACAACATCGAAATAAAATCGATCATCATTTGAATGTTAAGTTTTTTGTGTGAAATTAAGGGTTTTTATTGATTTTCAATTATGTGATATCCTATCATGCGCTAGGTTCAATAAAGCAACTATGGCAGTTGTATGGACTCCCCTCGGCGCATATACATCATAAAAAAGAATGACGTTCAAATGTGTACGGAGTAGTGATTTCTTGTATTAAAGGATATGCATAAAATTGGAGATGCTGTCGTTGCAATAATGCGGTTCGAGTTTATTTCGCCTCTATCAGTTGAAGGCAATTAAGCATAATCAAATAAAGAACGTCATACAATTAATGACGGCGTGACATAATAACAGTAAACACATACTATGTGAGTATGATATGTCATGCAAGTATCATGAGCAGTTTAGTACAAACATAATGCCGAAAAAGGAAATCATTACAAACATACACTGTCTTTGAGGATAGCTGCTAATAAGGTTGCATGACTCTTCAACCATGACAGCAATGGCTGTACTACTTTTGATAAAGGTGAATTTGTATAGATGATGATCATCGGAACAGGATGTAGTGTGGCCATTTGCATCAATCTAAATTATACTTAGACTTCCATTACTACCAATTAAAGGTTTAATGACTTCCTTGAAAACAAAGCAAACGATGCTCTGCAAAAACTTAAGTATTTAACGCGGTATTACACCAACATATTTGAAACAAATAATGTTCACAAAGCTTGTTTCTTAATACTTAGTTACACCTAAGCTTTGGAATTTGGAGTTTTTGGCATTCCGCCGCCGCTTTTGAATTGTGGATGAGTCTAATAGATTACCTATGTTGAAGTAAAGCCTCTAACGTGTGTGATTTGGTACAGCATTATTAATGCTAAGGAATATTCAGGTGCGTTATGGTACAAGAAATCAGATGTTAAGGGAAATGGGGAATTGCACAAAATGAAATATCTTACTTAGCTTTTGCATTTGGAAAAGTAGTACACTCTACAAAGCTTATATTATCTGGGTATTCACGGACTTATATGTTTGATCTCTCTTAAACAGATCTCATTTTGACGGGTGCATCAACCCCTGGTATTAATATAATATGAACTAAGGCGCTGCCTCTACGGGCTTGAAGTGTTATTGCCGGAATTGTTGTTCTTTTATGAAACACATGTTGTACAATACATCGCGGCTGGCATTTTTGGCCTCTTGGGCCATCAAGAACAAATAGCTGTTTTATATAAACAAGTCGCAAACTTTTCAGTTCATGTTCTTTCAAGTTTAGCACAGAGCCTTAATTTATGAATATTCATATGGCAAGGACGAAGATACTTTTTGAATGTGCTTTTCAGCTGTATAATTATTTTTATATCTGGTCTACAGTCCAGTACAGTCCATACTTTCAGTGTGTGTATACCATGTGATGAATTGCGTCATAAATGCTACCTCGGAAGGCAATATTATGATTTAAAAACAAAAATCTTTAAACAAAGATGACTTTGCTATTTCATCACCATTGTTAATGAAACATAGCGCAGTCCACGTCGATTACGGAGCCCTACCTTCGTTCTTTAACCAAATTTTGATTGCGGGTTTAGTTTCTTAAAACACTTCGACAAACCTTTCAGCCGTCTCACGGAGCACTGTCAAATCATTATTTTTTACCTCATCAAATTTGGAAATAAAACTAATGCGGGGCGTTTTAAGCAGCATAGACAGCCATTTGTTTCATTTTAAATGGTGTTGTAAATGAAAAGTTATCTTTGATTTAAGTCTTCATTTTAAGCAATTTTGCCTTCCGACGAAGCATAATATATAACGTAACGTGTTTTATACTGGTGATGGGCCGATGATCGCCGATAATAAATTATATCGGTAGACATTCGTAATTTGGCGATCGGCGACCTCATCGTTCCATAATCGAATAATCGAAAAAAAGGTTTGCTTGAATCTAGTAAATTTCCAACTTTATATAGCGCAGTAACTTAGAGCTAAGGGAAGTAACCGATACTTTGAGTTTTTACAGTACTTTCATTTGGTTTTTCTTTGCGTTCAAATAGCTTTATGATGGCGGACGGCCAGGGGAGACATCGATCTAAAAATATTTGATTACCCTGGACATCGGTCGTCCAGGTGCTGGACAAGTGCAAATTGTTCCAGCGAAATGGTTAGGGTCATTCAAGCCCATATTCTTATGAAACTAGGCTTGATCGACCCCAGCTGTGCTCACATATTGAAATGAACGTCAAGATCAATGTAAAAACTGTTTGAAGAATGGAAATGTTTGCCGTCCAACTCCGAGAATACGTGAAAAAAGTTTTGCTTATTTAATTTCCAATTACTTGTTATTTTTAATAGCTTATACCATCCAAAACCAATGTGTTATGTCTCATTTTTTCAATTTAATTTTCAAAACTGGTTTAATTAATGCACCAGTCAATTGTAACAAAGCCCCCCCCCCCCCGATTATTCAACATGCCAGAAATAATACCTGTTTTCTGACTGAAGCATAAGTAATGAAATACACATGAAAACTAAGGTCTTTATTGATATATACATCAAAAATGATGCTTTTGTGATACTGTCGGATAATCGATCGATCAGGGTCTCCGATTAATCGATTATAAAAATCCAAGCCGATTGCCCATCACTAGTATATACACACTGTACTTTGCATGGTCTCTTAGTATTTTGATTAGTAATGCACCAGTCAATTGTAACCACGGCTCCACCAGGTCCAGGGAATAGCGGGGAACTTGAATTTCGGTCCAGCCAACCCCGGCTAAAATCCCCTCCCTGCGGGTACGAATAGATCATGGGTTCCCGCTGGCGATCGCCATTGTCGCCATTTGCGACCAAATCGCAAAAGTGGCGAAAACTTTTCAAATTTGGCGATTTTATGGCGACAACGATTTTTTTCTAAAATATTTTCTTAAAATGACGTAAGTGGTGACCATGCGGCCTGCATGATAATCGATTCTGTCACTGTCATAAATCAAGCGCATCTGCTGGTGCGACAACAAAAAATAATCCGATAATTAGGGCAAGCAGTCACGGCCCAGTCAACACCTCGCTAATTATTGCAGAAGTTTATTGCTTTCACGGATAAACAATGACATCCTTTAACTGTTATGTCTCTTATTAGCAAACAATTTTAACATTTAGCTCAACAGCCTTGTTGTTGCGTAATTATCGTGTTAGTTTTAAATATGCAAATCATAGAATTTTATGTTGCCGGATAGTCACGTGATATGCAAATTTCGTAATGACGTTTACGCGCTAAAAATAGACTTGCTTTCGGTTTTGTCGCAATTTGTAATTGCTATAAATGCAACATTCTAAGAGTTCAAAAAGTGTCAAAAAGATTAACAGAAATCAAATAAATAGGATTAAACCCCATTTGATAAGGCATCTAATATGTTGGCTGGAGTAAAGAGTAGGTATACAAATTTCTATTAGGAAAGTTATGGCCCTAGTTTGACAATGTATATTTCTTTGAGTTTCCATTTATTTTAAATTTATATCATAATTTCACAAATGTTTTCTTTTATTGTATGCAGGCATTAGACTGAAATCAACATATTGATGTTTATGTCACATTTTTTGCAATACATTTTTTTATTTATATACTAGTCCATATACAATGTATTTTGTCAACATAATAACAATTTGCTATTAATATCTGGTGCTTCATGTACAACAAAATGTTATGTTTTTGCACGACAATGTGCTAATTAAATGCAATTTAAGGCTCTTAAAATGCTTAAACCCCATGAGCTTCAGGGGGCTTTGCCCCCTTGGCCCCCACAAGGGCGCTGCTCTTGATCCGTAAGGGGGCCTATCGTGGTCCCCTTAACCCCCCGCGAAAAAGTGGCGACAACTTTTTAGAACCCAGGGGGAACCTGATGGTAAAATCCCCGCCAAATGCCCCGTAACCCTTGGACCCTAGGTAAGGCCAATTCCCCGCTATATTTTAAGCGAAGACAAAACCACCGCATTTAAACGGCACTCCGGGGCCACCCGAAAGGTAATAACACGGTCCATTTCCCGGGCTATCCCCGGTATACATCCGGACCTGGAGGGCGTGGTTACAATTGACTGGTGCATAATTTAGACTAAAGTATCCATTTCATAAACTATTTCGATTTAACTGCAACATTAGTCAAACATTCCTTTGAACAAATACACCCGAAAGGTAAATACATGGCCCATTTTCCCCGCTATCCCCGGTATACTCCCGTACCTGGGGGGGGGGGGCGTGGTTACAATTGACTGGTGCAGAATTAAGACCATAGTGAAAGAAATCGGCTAAGCAGTGTGAAGGAAATGGTTCCTATAACCAGATGTTAATCCTATAAGTATTGGTCTTTCACACCTTTCATAAAGCAAGCAGTAAATATTTCACAGTTTATTTATGAGTCCTTAATTTAAGGTACACTATCTACATACATTTATATACTAAAGCTATAAAATATAAGATAAATATGCACATGGCCATTGTAAATGAGTAAAGTGAAATGCATACAGTTATGTTGCAGTAGACAAATTATCAATTATTATAAACAAAAACTAGGTAGCATATAATTATAATGGGGATAAAACATGAGCATTCAGCTGATACTAAAGACATTTTAAAAAATATAGCAAAATATGAGTTTATATTCTTGTAACAATAACATTCAATACTCATATTTGAAGATTTAACTTCAACCATATCCATTTCATAAAATATGTTGATTTAACGGCAGCATCAGAAAACATTCCTTTGACCAAATGCATGAGTATAATCCCTGATTAACAGTTAACTAGAGCTATCACAGGAGTAACGAATACCCCCAAATGCCGCCTGGACACAGGAATGGCAAACCATTCCTTTGAAAAGAGGCCATAACTCCAAGGTTACTGCACACTGCATCTTCTTTTATCATGCATGTATTGTTTTATTTAAATATGTTGAGTAATTTAGAAGTTACACTGCTGACAAGAAAAACTAGCTGATGCTCTAGCTGATCTCTTCTGGAATAAGACAAAACCGTTTTTCTATTTTCGTAACAGTGCACAAAAACCTTTACTCCACTGGCCCCATTTTCAATCACAAGCATTGTCTTCACAGAGGCTGCCTATACAGCAAGTTTCATCACAATATCTCATGCCCAATTAAAGTTATAAAGCAGAAACCATTTTTCTATTTTTAGTAACAGTGACCTTGACCTTGGCCCCACCAGCTCCAATATCAAACTTGACCTGTATCTTCTGATGTTACACCTGTGTACCAAAAATTATTCAAATCGGTCTAGCCTTTCATGATATATCGTCCGGAAACCGTTTTTATTTTTTTAAGTAACAGTGACCTTGACCTTGGCCCCACCAGCCCCATAATCGAACTTGACCTGTATCTTCTAATGTTAAACCTGTGTACCAATTTATTTTCAAATCTGTCAAGCCTTTCATGAGTTATCGTCCGGAAACCGTTTTTCTATTTTTAGTAAAGTGACCTTGACCTTGGCTCCACCAGCCCCAATATTGAACTTGACCTGTATCTTCTGATGTTACACCTTTGTAACAAAAAAAAATTCAAATCTGTCGAAGCTTTTCATGAGTTATCGTCCGGAAACCATGAAAACCGACAGACCGACCGACAGACAGACAGACCGACCAACAGACCGACCGACCGACAAGCTCACTCCTATATACCCCCTCAAAATTCGTTTGTGGGGGTATAATAAAACAATTATTTTCAATATAACATGTCAAAAGCATTATCACATTTGATAAAAACTATATTGTTTACAAAGAAAAAAAATACAAATAAAACAAAAGTTAAGGAAGTTTTTTTCTTTTAAGGAAGTTTTTTTTTTTTTTTTAAATATGAATGCAATAAATTGCCCATTGAGGGAAGGGTCAAACATAAGCACATTACTCAACTTCATTTTTTCAAACCAAAAGATTTAAGGGGTTTACTTTCAAAAACTAGTAACTAGTATATTTTTAAAGCACATTTCAATATCTGCAATAGTAGAATAAGTCTGTAATTAGAAAATAAATATATGTAAAAAGTAACAGAAAAAATGCATGAATTTGTTTTTATTGAAAATGAAAACAAAAGTGATCTTTACAAGTTTCAAATGTTTTATAATTTGAATGTGGAGGGCAACATAAGTGAATGAATAAGTTAATGTTAAATATAGCTTGTACTAAGAATAACTGATAATCTAATGAAAAAGAATAGATTGAAAGTTACTACTACATGGTCTTAATTAAGCAGTGTAATGTACATGATTGTCAAGTTTAGAAGTTGTTAATAACTTTCCTGCTTGTACATGAACTAAAGCAAGTACTTTTTGCTTTTGATTGTTTTCCTTTAAAGCATTGATATAAAATAAAGAAAAATCCACTTATTTGAGGTTGTCATTTCTGCACATATTTGATTATGGAGGAAAATATCAAAAGGCAGTAAAAGTATTGCTGTTACTTAAGCTGCGCTCTCACAGATTTACTGTTTTGAGCACTTTTTTTAATTTTTGTCTTGGAATTAGATTTTTTGTGTGTAAATATCTGCTTACCAGTTATGAAAGACTGCTGAGAAAAGATCAGATCGCAGATTTTCATATTTCCATTCCAATTTTTAATGTTTTATGGCTTAAACTGTTACTAACGGTTAAATAAAAATGCATAACACATCGTTTTTGGGACGGAAATATGAAAAGCTGTGATCTGATCTTTTGGCAGAAGTCTTTTATCATTGGTTTGCAGATATTTACGCAAAAACTTGTTCGTTTGAAGACAAAACATAAAAAGTTGTCAAAACGTTCAATCTGTGAGAGTGCAGCTTTAACATCAGAAATCACAATAAATGAAGAAAAAAGCAGGTATCACACATGTCAGAAAATAAATTACATAAAAAGCTGTTTAATTTCTGATAAAAATAGGATAGAAACTCTATCCCCAAACTATGACAAAAACAGTGCTATTACTTTGATATAAAGTCTTCTTAAGCATATATGTACAATGATTTTGTCCTGAGTAATATCCCAAAATATGTCATTATATAAATATTTACGCGAATGTTGACAATATGTACTATCACACTGGAAGCCATGCAATATTTATTTTATTATACCGAACTCAGTTACATTTATATACATATATAATATTTTTACCATAACACAACTTTCAAGTTTAATCAATTTATTCTGTAATTATTGTTTGTTCACATTTAATAGCTGTCATTTTGTGGCAAATGTCGTTTAGAAATAAAGCAAACACCGGTTGTAACCAGATTCACAATACATTTTAATATCGCTTACTACGTCAGACTTGGGAAAACCAAAAAAGCCTATTTTTAGAAGCACATGCTATGTGGTGTGAGACCACAGTTATTTTTAATATATGTTTCATTTAGAGTAGACACTAACCTGGCTTCTTACTTTAAAACAGTCCCAATTGAAAAACAAGTAACTGGCTGCTGTAGAACAATCCAAGACACAACATTTAATAACAAGAAAACATAGGGTGGACTATTGCGATTTCTCACAAAATTGAGTAGTAAGACATGACCCTGAGGTCAAGACGGAATAAGGCTACAAACAACCAATTAACAAAGTTCCACAGGCAATGATTTTTCCATTGTTTACAATGAAAACTATCAGTTTTTGCAACACAGTGTCAAATAATGTTAAGCTCTATGCAAAAGGCCACCTGTTTCTTCTCTTTCATTCAACTTTAATAAAATATTGATACTTGAACACAAGCACTCTTCTTCTATATTCACATCCGGATCTTGGTCAGCAGGGGGCAGCTAACTGTGGTATTGAGCCTATTTAAGCAACATCTTTTCAGAATCAGACTTCAAAACTCCTATAGTTCATCTTAAAAAGCTATATGCAACACATACTGAAAGTTTGGCAATGATATATTACACACTAAATGAATGAGACAAGTATTAGCACCTGTGATTTTTTCATGAAAATGCAGAAACAGCCATTTCCCTCAAATGGTAAGCTACAATACTTTGAAGAGCCATTATTTCCTTATGCATTGGAATAATTTGACAAAGTAAAGTTTTCCTTGTAGCTTAAAATAGTGTCTATAGAACAGACCACAAAAATGGCCTGCTTACTCTTTTTAGATTTTTTTCTAAGCAAAATAAAAAAAATCCACTTCATCGGCTTAGTGTTTTATATAAAAAATGACTTAGAGCCAAACTGAAATGCTTCAACTTGTCAAAATTTGGCTTTTCTGGTCCACTTATATACAAAGGTAACATAACTGTTTAGTTTAACAAAAGAAATTTAGTGATTATGTGTTTATAGACTGTCTAAACACTACTATATGCCAAATTGTATGCTTCTGGGACAAATTGCGCAACAAAGGAAATGGCAAAAAAAACAAAACTGAAAGGCTCATGACAACTGCTAGTGTTTTCATGTATGAGGTTGCTACATGATGTAGAAAATGAGAGATAGCATAATTATGCCCATTTAAAAAAAATACTTTAAGTATCTGTTTTGAAGGCTAGATTTGGCATTATTAATTCAGAGTACAGCACTTCTATTCACCATTGTAAGTTGCTTATTTACACCTGATTTGCTATAAATCTCACTCTTTGGAATCATTTACACACAATTAAGTACTACAGAAATGATTAACATCTTCATTCTTCTGACGATATTGGATTCAGACTGCATCTCCTGGATTCAGATTGCAGGACTACAGCCGGGGGTGGGGGGAAAAGCCGCAGCTAACTGGAGCAAATTGGCACATCATGATCTGCAAGCATGACACAAAAGCAATTTTTTACACTTATAAAACTATCTGCAACTACTGTTAAAGTTTGAAAAAGGCCTGTAAACACTCATTTGAGGCATACACAATCTTTTATGAATCATAAATGTGATAAATATGCAGAAAAGTTCATGAATTCAAGGATTTTCAGGACAATTTTATGAAATATGTAGTCTTTTGGACATTTTGCAATCAGTTATAAACAACTCAAAGGTTAATCTCATCTTATTGAGTACCCAGATGCATTTTGAAAGCATTAAAACCAGACATGCTTAGAATTTCTTCTTACTTGGAGACGGTATTCCTTTCTCGAAAATCCTTGCCGAGAACCGGTATGGAAAACCACACGAGACCACATTTTGACCAGCACTGGTTCGTGTCCTTGAAAGTTCCTCTGTGGCTACAGCAACCAGGCTGGCTATTGAAATAAGCAATAAATTAGGGTTTTAAGACATTTATAATGTATTAAGGTTGTTTTTAATGCATGATGGGACAAGGCTCTAATCTTTATGAAAGCGGCTTACTTTTTTATTTCTTTTGCCTTGAGAAATGTCAAGTTTTTCAATGTATAAACTGAATAAATGAATGAATTAATGAATATATATGAATAATTGATATAATTGATTAATGAATTAATGAAAGGTGGCATAATTTCTTTAAACTAGGGATCTCATTGTGTTGCTGTGATTGTGAAGTAGATGTTTTCTTGTCCATAAGCTGACAATCATATGCACACTAATGCTTCAGTCAATTGAACCCACGCCCCCCCCCCCCCAGGTCCGGGGGTTTACCGGGGAAAAGGGCCGTGTTTTAACTTACCAGGTGGCCCCGCAGGGCCAGGTGACAGCGGTGGTTTTGCCTTAGCGCCAAATTTAGCGGAGGTGCGGGGGCATTTGGCCGGGTTTTAACCATCAGTTCGTCCTCGCAGGCCGGGGATTCTACCCTGCGTTGGCTGGACTGAAAGTCAAAGTCCCGGCTATTCCCCGGACCAGAGGGGGGGGGGGGGCGTGGTTACAATTGACTGGTGCAAAAATAAAACATCATTCTGCATTAAATGTGTAGAAAGTTTTGACTAATTGCTTATAGAATTTGCAATTTATGTAATGTTTGCTTAAAAGAGCAAACAAAATGTGCGAATAGATGCACAATACAAACCAAAGACTAATACAAGTCAGCAGCTTCAATAGAAAATAATGTTATGGTCAAAGCCTCACCAGAAATGATTGACAAACAACATGAAATAAATTCATTTAGAAATGGAACAAACAGTATTAATGGGCTTATATGACCAAACTTACTCACTTTATACTTCAGTTTGGGTACAATTTTCCATTATATGATCTTGAAGTGCAAACAATTTTTAGCATGTTGGCATGTTGGCATACACCAAGTACAGCTCGGCGGGGTGGCAGGCTGTCTGGCTGGTTCATCATCATTTCCTCCCGGGTCTGTTTTAAATAAGAATGAAAATAACACAACACCTACCCAAAGATACAATCATTGACACCCTTATAGTATATACAACATAATCAATTAACACATCTCTGGCCTACCAGTTTAAATTGATGGGATTCAATACTTATTTGAGAGCTGGCTGAAATTTCAAACAGTAAAAAATATCTCAATATGTTTGAAACAGTGAAAGATTGTTTTTATTGTTTATACATGTCTATAAATCACCACAAAGCATATATAATAAAAATGTTTTGAATTTTGCTATGCCTATGCTTTACTATATTAGAGCTGGCATTGTAAATGTCTTGTTAATTTTACATAAACAATATCCTTTTTTAAGTAATTCATATAGACTGTATTTTAAGAACAAATTGAGAAGAAAATATTTCTCAGCCATATTCTATCTCAAATCGAAACAGGTGTTAGGAAGAGTAAATTGCACACTGCATGAAGAAAAATCCCTGATCTACAAGCAATTGTTAAAAACGTCTGAAAAATATTGCAAAAGACGCCACCGTTTTTGAGCTGGACTGATGACCCCGCATTTTCTGATTATATGTTGGAGAAAAAACGTTTTATTAACATTGCTTGTCGGGAGGGGTTCTGTCAGGAGGGGAAACCCCTCCCGAACCCACCCCATTTAAATAATTAATTACTTAAATGTCATTTATTTACTTTGTAGGAAAGAATTTGTCTTAAACTGTCTTGCATGATTAAACATGCCTTCTTTCAGCTGATTAATTTTAAAAAGAGGTTAATTTAGTTTAAGCGAGACATGTCAATACATTTCATCTCGCCTAAAGGTATCCTTCTGAAAACCTTGTTACAAAAAGCACCGGTAAGATGCTATAAGCTCTAGCGTTATCATGTAATTCTGCCAAAAAGAAACACTGCCTTTTATACTTAAACCTCCCCGGGTTCATAATCTATAATACTCACGTAATAATGCTTGTTGAAACATGCCAAATTTGATGGTTGTCGGGAGGGGATACCCCTCCAGAACCCTCCCCTGTCAATCACATTATGAATTACTAAACATTTGATTTTTTTGTTTGTGCTGAAGTGGTTTTTCAGTAATTTCATTCATACATCTTTATCGCTTAAAGTATTCGCGAGTTATCTGCCCCACTCCGCCATGACAAAAATATTAATTCGATACTGTCAACTTTTTTTTAATTTTGAAATTGGGCATAATTACACTCAGGTTACCCACCATCGTGGCAGCAGTAAAAGGGCAGGAGAACCTACATGTCGACCTAAATGGTTAAGGGACTGTATCACAGACCGATGCCAAATTAATGATAGTTTTTGACAATTTTCTTTTCTTTTCATTATTTTATTATCTGTGAGACAGCCCCTTCAATGGCCGGACGAGTCTAGTCTGTGTGAGTTGAAACCAGCTGCCCATTTCACTCAGTTGGCAAGAGCGCCGTGCTAGTGTTCCTGCGGTCGTGAGTCTGAGCCCCACACCAGGCTCACTTTTCTTCTCATGTTTACCATAAGCATGCACAATGATTTTTAATGAAAAAGGAATTGTTTTTTAAGATTTAGTTTTCACTACCTAAGTTTTAACATTTTTATTCAATACTTTAATTTTACAATACAATACAACGAAGTACACAATCGCACAGTTAACAGTTAGTTTGGCATGTATAGTGATGAGTCATACATTATAACCTGAAAGTCATAAATTACGACCTGGAGGTCATATCTGGATACCGATTGCATCAATTTAGCTTGTTCATCATCCGTAAAAAACAATAAAAACAATGTCATTATTGTGTCCAAACAGCAAAATATGAACGATTGAATTTACAATAACAAGTATAATTATAAGTACAACTCACCGTGAAAGCAACGTTAAATCCGTGTTATTGCATCATGATGAAAGTTTCAATATAATAGACACACGCTTTATATGAACAATGCATGACGAGCTTTTCTGGTTCTCATTTTTATGGTTCAGTGGTGCCCAAATTTTGTAATGCCTATCACTCCGGAAATAAAGAAGTAGTCCCTAGCATACACGTACAAACCGTATTACAATATTTTAAGTACGTAATTTGGGTAAATGAAGTTTGATACTTAAGTTTGTTTCGCTTAGTTTATTTCGGGAAATGTTGTCACTTTATCTCCCGTTGTATACTAATAAAAGTGTTTTACTTACATAATAGAAGGAAGCGATATATGCAAAATGAAGTTTATATGTAAAGCTTTTTAATCTTAAACTCTTCAGAGCCGTACCTTTGTCTTATATTTATTGTATAATTTTCTATACGAAAACATAAACTTAGGTTAAGCAAGTTCTTTATATATCCTGTAAGGGAGGCGTTAATTTATATCATCAATTGAAAAGTGTGAAATCCCCTTAAGTGCTAAAACATTAAAGAGTTGGAACTGACTAATTAAACCTCATTGTTATCGATGGCAAATAAATAATAATTAGGATGGCGTGTTTGAAAATTTGACATGCAAAGCTTTGTTCTCAATATAATTATGAAACAATTCAAACCTTACGAAATGATCGCTACTTTAGATACTCATTGTAAATCAAAAGGCAGTTTTGTATTACCTGTTCTTATTAGTAGTGGTGTGACTTTACCTTCATATTCGAACAGATAGGCTAGTTGTCAATTACTGGAGATTTACATATCTTATTCAGTAAAATCATTTAAATCATTTTGTATTTCTGCTTGGCTTAATTTAACACAAATATGTTTTGTTTCTGTACATGATTTAATTAAAAAGGATCAAACTTTTTCACGCTGACCGTGTTAACTTGGAAGAAATTATATAAGCTGACGCCCTCGGCCAAAACGCGATGAAATGAAATGAAAGTGTCGTGAGGACAAATTATTGTGCAGTGAATATCCTAGACTTGTTCTGCCTTTAATTCATTTAACTCGGATAAACGATTAAGTATTATAGTTATACTTTTATAAAATGAAACTATTTAAAATATGAATTGCAAAGTTTTGTTCTCAAATTAGATATAAACAATTTCAAACCTTACATACGATATTATGAAGAATGCTAATTGTACTGAACGAATGTAACTATTCTTGGGCCTTTTTGTTGACTTAAATTTACAAGCTATAATCAACGGCATACACATGATGAACTTGAGTTGATAAGTGCTGTATAGACTAGTTCTTACGTGCATATTAGTCAGTTTACATGGAGACGACCTACTCCTCTACAGCAGGCCAGACTGGATTTTTTTTCTTGTTTCTGATGCTTTATTGCCAAATATTAGAAATTGTGATATACATATAAGTTACAGATCTGATCATTCTATTGTTAGTCTTGATTTAAAACTACAAGAAGTTAAGCATGGGAAAGGCCTCTGGAAATTTAATCATTCGTTGTTAAGTGATATAGAATATTTAAATAGTATTAACCAAAAGACTGAAGAAATCAAACAACAGTACTGTTTACCTGAATATTGCTTGGATAAATTGTCCGAAATCAATAATAATGAAATTCAATTTGTGATAAATGATCAGCTTTTTTTAGAAACATTGTTAATGGAAATAAGGGGTAAAAGTATTTCCTATTCAAGTTATAAAGCTAAAAGTAAAAATTCTCAGGAAAATGATATTTTAACAAAACTTGGAAATATAGAACATAATTTGAATGATGAAAATAAGGATAGATAAGAGGCTTTACAAAATGAATTAAGTACATTAAGAGCAGAGAAAATAAGAGGACATATTATCCGATCAAGAGCAGAATTTATTGATAATGGTGAAAAGCCAACAGGTTTTTTTTGTCGGCTTGAAAAGAATTACTCTATTAGTAAATGCATTCCTTTTATTGAAAAGGAAAGTGGTTGTTTTGTATATGAGCAAAATGATATTTTAAAAGAATCATCCTTGTTTTATGAAAAATTAAACTCTAAGAGTACTTCAGAAGTTGACAATAATATTGAAAATGACTTGAATGAATATTTTGTTCCTAAACTGTCAATTGATCAGGCACAGTCTTTAGAAGGTCTTATAACTTTTGAAGAAGCCTCTTCTTCCTTAAAAAATATGAAAAATGATAAAAGCCCGGGTTCGGATGGATTCACTGCAATTTTTTTTAAGGCTTTTTGGTCTCGTATTGGATATTTTGTAGTTAGAGCTGTAAAATTTGCTTTAGAAAATGGATCAATGTCTATTACACAAAAATAAGGTATCATTACATGTATTCCATAAGATAATAAACCAAGGAAGTTTCTTAAAAACCTCAGACCTATTACCTTGCTCAATACAGTTTATAAAATTGCATCTGGTTCCATTGCAAACAGATTAAAGACTGTATTAGATTTTTTAGTTTCAAAAGACCAAACTGGTTTTATAAAAGGAAGACATATTGGTGAAAATACTAGGCTACTATATGACTTGATGAAATTCACTGAGGATAATAATATACCTGGTCTGTTAATGATGATAGATTTTGAGAAAGCGTTCGATACTTTGTCTTTTAGTTTTATTAAAAAAACTTTTTCTTTCTTTAATTTTGGACCAATGTTTATACAGTGGATTTCTTTTTCTGAATAATACTGAAACTGCTGTTCAAATGAATGGTTTTCTGTCAAATTTCTTTATAATTGGGAGAGGGTGTAGACAGGGAGACCCGATAAGCCCTTATATTTTATTTTGTGTGCTGAAATTTTATCAATAAAAATAAGAAATTGTAAATCTATCAAGGGCACTTCAGTGGACGGTGTTGAATACAAAATATCTTAATTTGCAGATGATACATCTCTGTTACTTGATGGATCAGATTTATCATTGAATGATACCTTAAATTTATTACATGATTTTTCTTTATATTCTGGCTTGAAAATTAACTTTGATAAGACACATTTAATATGGATTGGTTTCCCTAAAATATAGCACAAGGTCAATTAAAACAAAATATAAATTGATCTGGGGAGCTACACAGTTTAAATTATTAGGTTTAATTTTTGATGTAGATCTTAGCAAAATGATAGAATTAAATTTTACAAGCAAACTAGAAAAGGTGAAGATATGTATCAGTTATTGGAAAAGAAGGAAGTTAACTCCAATTGGAAAGATCACTGTTGGAAAATCATTGTTATTACCCATTTATACACATCTTTTTATGTCATTAAGTTTAAAATTTGCTTGGAATATTTATGAAAAATAAAATATTAATGATACAGAACTTATAAAATGGTCAGTTATAAAATTGTTTATCTAGACCACGTACGTTTTAAAAACAGTAAAAACTAATATACTTTGTACAAGAACATACTGTTTATATTTTCTTTACATTTTTTCACCTTTTTGCTTTGTTTATATATATATATATATATATATATATATATATATATATATATATATATATAAATATAAGACTATATGTCCAAATACCTTTGACTTCCTCTCCTCTACAATTGTATTCCATTTATCATTTACTTCAAACAAGTAAGCAATCACATAGCTTTCATTGATGATAATAATGGCAAATGAAATATATCACTGAATATAAACACCAATGAGAGATAGAAATATAAACGCTTATGACAAAGGTATTCTAACACTTTATTGGGGTAAATTGAATAATCAGAGATATTATCACAAATTATACATCTTATCAGCGTCAATTTAAAAATAAAATCAGTATCTAGTTGAAAACATGGTTCAACAACTACATGCGCCGACTTATACATATCGTGTTTGTTACATTGTTTTAGTTTAAAGCTGCATTCTCACAGATTGAACGTTTTCATTATTGTATCCTTAGATATTGTCCGAAATAAATCATTTTAAAGTCGAGTAAAAAAAGGGGATTAAAATAGCATGGCATAACTGCTGTGAGAAGCAAATGGATTATCGTAAATTAGGAACACATTCATACAAGCTATTCCGCATTAAAGTTTTGTCTAACTAGCCATCGATGTAAGGTAGGTAAATCCTCGATACAGTTGAGCAATAATCGCCGCAAACCCTTTATCAATATTCAGAAAAGACTACTCATGTAAATCATTTACCTTATCTTTATGCGAATTGTAACAGCAAACGCGTTTTATTATTGTAGTAGATATACTAAAAGACCAATATCTTTGATAGCAACGCAGTGTCAATGTAAATTCCCATTTAAAATAAAATATCTTAGAAATAGAAGTAAATTGTTTTTATTGATATTGGTAACAATCGGACATACTACCGTTGAAGCAGTGGCAAAAATGAAACGTTCCTGTGCAAAAAATTCCTCCCTATGTGGAATATAAGGAACAAATAACAATTGATTTGTAAATATTTTTTTATGAAATCCAAAGAAATCCACGACCGGACCTTTTAAATCTAACGCGTACGAGTTTCGCCTCGGACAAAATTGGTGTTCGTCCTATCGAAACGGTTTCTCACGTCTGTAAGAGGACACTTTTGAAGAAGAAATGAGTAACTGTATTTGACTTATACGACGATAAGTGTATTGCATATGTTGGTGAGCATGTATATGCATAAATAAATAAATAAATACATATTTATAAATATATAAATAAAACATTTTTTTCGAAAGATAAACATGAGATAATTATCATGGCCTTTCAAATACAATGTATCGGCTGGTGGGATTTCTTAAAATTCTATTACACGGTCCGCTTTTTCATTGGCTCTGCTTGACGTATAGTCGTATAATTATGATTTGTAAATAAGTGATCATAAAATCGTGCATAACTATTTTCAACCGCTACCATCATTCATTTAACAATATTTTAATAAGTTTATAAATCAAGTTTACTATTCAGTTAGCATTATCTGAGTTATCTTACATCGTAGTCAACATGTAGTTACCTACCGAAGTTATATCAACCTTGATAACAAGCTATCAAATAAGATTACCCGAACGACATTTGTATGTATGTTAATATATTCAAAATAACGTTATCTGCTGATATAAATGATAACGTGGTATACAGATAAATTCAGCTATTGTAATATTTGATAAAAAATTGCTATTGAACCAACCATTAATCCAAGCTTATAGGAACGCAGTGTATTAAACACAATCTAGTCATATCCAAGTGTTATTAACAAAATATAGTCTTATCCAAGTTAGGTTTACAAAATCTAGTCATATCCAAGTGTACTTTACAAAACCAAGTCATATTATATTGTACTTTACAAAATCTAGTCATATCCAAGTGTAGTTTACAAAATCTAGTCATATCCAACTGAAGTTTACAAAATCTAGTTATATCCAAGTGAAGTTTGCAAATTCTAGTCATATCCAAGTGTAGTTTACAAGATCTAGTCATATTCTATTGTAGTTTACAAAATCTAGTCATATCCAAGTGTAGTTTACAAAATCTAGTCATATCCAAGTGAAGTTTACAAAATCTAGTCATATCCAAGTGTAGTTTACAAGTTCTAGTCATATTATATTGTAGTTTACAAAATCTAGTCATATCCAAGTGTAGCTTACAAAATCTAGTCATATCCAAGTGTAGTTTACAAAATCTAGTCATATCCGAGTGTAGTTTACAAAATCTAGTCATAACCGAGTGTAGTTTACAAAACACTGGTGAAGTGATAAGTAGAGAGTTTTTCACTTTAGCGATAACAACACAATATATATCGTACCTCTATATGTTCGTTAATTCATCGCCTTTTCTTTAAATAGCAAATAAGTACAAAGTTCTAGAATGCTGTGCATGTTTATAGTCTTTGATAATGCTATATGGTATAAGTTTAACATTAAATAACCAATATAATCATGTATTGATTACTTTTGTACATACAGCATAGGACCCTTGAAATATCCTAAATAAATTAATTGAAAACTATGCCTCGTACGTTCTGCATTGGACATGTTTCATAAGCAATTTGATACCCCTCACTCTACTGATTCAAGTTATCAAATTGTTATAAGCACATTATAATTCATTTTAACCATGTGTGATGTGTGAAATAGCTAACACTTTAACCATTTGTAAAAAAACTCAATAGTCTTCACTTTAACCATGTGTGATGCGTGTTATAGCTAACACTTTAACCATTTGTAAAAAAACTTAATAGTCTTCGCTTTAACCATGCGTGATGTGCACGATAAGTAACACTTTAACCATTTGTTAAAAAAACTCAATAGTCTTTACTTTAACAAATTGTAATAAGAACAATATGCTGTACTTTAAATATGTGTGATGCGCACGATAGGTAAAACTTTAACCATTTGTTAAAAACTCAATAGTCTTTACTTTTACAAATTGTAATAATCACAATAGGCTACACTTTAACCATGTGTGATGCGCACGATAGGTAACACTTTAACCATTTATGAAAAACTCAATAGTCTTTACTTTAACAAATTGTAACAAGCATACTAGGCTACACTTTAACCATGTGTAATGCGCACGATAGGTAACACTTTAACCATTTATGAAAAACTCAATAGTCTTTACTTTAACAAATTGTAATAAGCACAATGTGCTACACTTTAACCATGTGTGATGCGCACGATATGTAACACTTTAACCATTTGTGGAAAACTCAATAGTCTTTACTATAACTAGTTGTTTTAAGCACAAAAGGCTACACTTTAAGCGCTCGTGATATGCACAGTAGGTTGCATGTCAGCCAATTGTGATATGTATTACAGTTTTAACTTTTAACAAATGGTTATACGCAAAATAGCCTCTAATTGAACCAAGGGTAATACGCATAATGTGTTTAACTTAACCAATGATGATACACGCAAAATAATTAGTTTTCACAATGCTATAGTATATCATTGAGGCTCAGTAAACATTGTAGTATTTAAAGTATGAGTTATGGATATATGGTAACGAAAGCTTCGACGTTGTAGATGATTGTAATTGTTGTAGTTATCACAATAAAATATACTAGTAATTATAATCTTAATATACGGACTTTGCACGGGAAAGAAGTGAAAGCAATGAATACGTTTATGAGTAAGCCTGAACAATGCTTAAGTTTTAGAGAGAAATAAAACGTTTTTTTTAAATCTGTACAGTCACTGCCATCAGAAAATAATTCAGAAAGATTTATGTCAATTTATTATATATTCTTACAAAGCTTCAAAGGCACATTCAATACTTTTAATGTAATAAGATATTTTATCAACATGTTATACCACTATTTGCATTATGTTATTATTCACTATGTTTTGAACTAAATACTCTATACACCAATGTTATTTGTAAAGTGAACATACTTTATATAGTGAATTGGTTTAAACTTATATATTCCTTATAAGATATTCCTTTTGTGCTATTACCTTATGTATCATAGTTTGCTTGATTAAATCGTTAAACTGTTCTGTTCTGTTCTGTTCTAATACGATGTCTAATTATTAATACTGGTGGCCAGAAAATTGATCCGATCGCGCGAAAAACTTGCATTCGGCAGGCTGTTCTGGATAGCTCTCTGTTGTAACATTTGTCATGCTGTGTGAACGACCCACACTTTCTGGCGAACGGGATAATGGAAGCCCTATGATTGACAATGTGTATATATAATAATAATAATAATAATAATATCTTTATTTTAAGAAGGTGACATATTAAGATCATGTACAAAACTACAGAATCTTATTTTCGATATGGCCCTCTGAAACAGAATGCAAATATGGCAAATAATCATAAGACAAACATGAAGACGATGCTAACAACGATGACGATGATGATGATGATTATAAGTATGCTGTTGATGCTGACGATAATGATGCATATGATGACATGATGATGATGTTGAATCAATATTAGACAGATACTCTCAGTTAAATATAATTATGAATAAAACATCACAATTTGTATAATCACAAGTTTCCTATGAGGTACTGTTTGACCTTTATTTTATACGTATTAAAGTTTTTTGATTCTCGTATTTCCAAAGGTATATTATTCCAAACAATTCTGCTGTAATATGTAAACGATGCTTTCATATAATTAGTACGAGGTCTAGTTTGTAAAACAATATCTTTGTGTGCCATTGATCTTAGCATATATACATTATTGTCTGAAACTGTTACTAATTCTGACATATATGATGGAGCCATGCTATTCAACGTCTTGTAAACTAATACTGCTGCGTGGTATTTACATCTATCCGAGAAGTTTAGCCATTTTAGTTCTTTAAATAGATTTGTTGATGAATCTCGTTTAGATTTACCAAGTATGATTTTTGCAATTCGTTTTTGTAAGTTATTTATTTTATTCACATATGAATTGGTTCCCTTGCCCCAGACCAAGCAGCCGTAATCAAAATTTGGCAGAATATATGCATTGTAAAACATTCGTTTTGTATCAGGTGTGAGGAAATATATTATATTTTTTAGAAGTGCAATTTTCTTATTCAGATTTTTACAAACATAATCGATTTGCACATGCCAGTTTAGTGTATTATCTATATACAACCCTAATAACTTTTGCACAACAACATTAACTATTTGAACATCATTAATACAAAGTTCAAGATTCCCAGTGTTTTTTAATTTATTTGCAGACCCTATTAACATGCATTTAGTCTTGGAAGGATGCAATGACATGATTACTCATATTCGTATATAAATGATCTATTATAGTAGAGTTATTTTTTGAAATTCTTGTTGGTGATTTGATTAATTGTTCCAAGCCATACTTCGTGGTAAGATCTGCCCATTTAGTGTTGTTATATTTGCCACTTTCCGGCGAATAATTGATATTAAAATCTCCAATTAAATGAAACCCAATATTAGAACTATCAGCTATTTCTAACTGCTTATCATATAAGTCAATCCATTTTTGTTGGGAGTTCGGAGGTCGAAAAATGAAATTGATTAAGAACGATTTGCAATATAGACCATTAATTTCAAGCCAAATAAGCTTCTTTTTTAAATTTCTTAAAAGATCTATATTGTATAACTGTATGGCTATTAGGGGCCAATTTTGGTAATTTGTCTGTAATAGAATGTGTGAAATTTTTTGACATAATATAACATTATAATATGACATTAAAGCTTTATATCTGTGCAAGCAAACATAAGAAATGATTTTGTATAGTTATAAAGGTAGTGTAATGTGTCAAGTATGTAATTACATAATATTATTATATCTTGCTGAAAGAGTTTATAGATCCAATGATATTCTGCAGCATGGGATAAAGTGTGCATGGACTACAGCTAAAATGATTTTGTATTTTTGTTCTGCGTTAATTCCAAATTAACTAAAATGGTGTGATTAAAGCTTTCCGCCATACTACATGGCGTGTGTGCTTTGGTATTATGTAATAAAACAGAAACCATGAAATCGCTGCTGTAATTATGTCACTCACAAACTGTTTTCGTGAACAAAGATAATTTCTGAAACGAATTTCTTACTCCAATAGGCGAAAACAGGAACTTTGCTGGTTTTTTAAACAACCCAGCAAGTAAAAGTATCATTAAGTATTAAGAACACTTCAATTGGACAATAAATGGACAAGTGCTTCTTGAGTTCCGGTTTATTTTTGCTCTTGCTAGCTTATTTCATGTATTTCGCATTTTTTGGTACATATACATTGTTAAACATAGTTAAAAACTCGTGTAATTCAAAACAAGGCTTTCTGTTTGTCATATCATCGTGGACTCATGTACGCCACTCATTTCAAATTTCAATCATAATGTCATATCATGAGAGTACCAGAACACAAAATGGAGCACCAAAAAACAATGATAAAAGGAAACAAACCTTTCGATTAGCGATAACATTGCTGTTTGTTTTATACTTTTGACTCAAGTGGGCGAAATAGTTCGATAGTATTTTTCACACGGGATTCAGGTTGAAAAGGGGTATTCGGTGCCCAAGGAGTATAGCAGTTAAATGCTCATGTATATACCGATTTTTCAGAGTGCATTTTAATTCAGTTGAAAAACAACCAATAACGCCATACATATACATAAGGTAATTAGACATATCGGGCCTCAAAACAAGGATATTGGACAGTATTCACACTTGACCCATCATAAACCCAAAGATGTAATGCTGAACACCAGTCATAGAGATACTGGTACCATATTCAAATATATTTGGGTACGACAAAGTTAAAAGTCATTAAATATATATAGAAGGAGCCTGATGAAATTGATTATAAACGAGACATTGCGAGTTTTTTGTAATTTTATTAAATGCGATTCATACGTTACTCTGCGATGATCAGAGTAAACATAAGCGTGAGGTTTTCACTCCACGCAGATCGAAATGCTCAGTATATTTAGACAGCCCATGAAACATTTAAACCGTAGCATAGCTATTCGTGTATTTTCGCGACTTCAGAACTGAATCGATTCCTGCAAAGCAGGCTGACAATCTCTTCTGTAACTGGTTGCTTGGTTCCTTATAATTACCATGTTTTCTACTTACTTATATATAGTATATTTACCTCACTTGTGATTGCTAAATCAACTTAAACGTACACACGAAAGATGCTAGTTGCATGCAATACTACACTACCAAACACTTACTTATATTAATGAATTAATTTATATTGCTTTTGGTTGTTTATTGCTTAAGCATTCCAGTAAGTTTAATTATACATTTAAATCGGGTACGAGACATCTGTTACACAATATAACACGCTGCCAATTATGAGGTGGACACAAACTGTCTCCTAATTCCTTACTTCTGAATACAGGTTTTCTTCAAATACCCTAAGACATTCTAGACTTATATATAACAGCATTCGCACTGTTGTTAACAATGTAAGGCGTTACGATACGTGATTTCCGAATGAAATTGTCCGACTGTGCCAATCAGGCCAAAGATGAAAGTAATGTTGCTAAAGAAGATGCAGATCCGACATTGAAAACAAATACGAGAGATGCATACATCTAATCAATGAAATATAGATTGTGGCTGCAAATGCAAATAATGTTGCTTAATCTGCTGGAGTTGATAATTCCAATACACGGAAAAATGATCGAAGTTCATATAGTTTTCCATAATGAGTTAACCGTTTTGCCGACATATATTCAAAATGCATGTTAAGATTAAGCTGTATCTTTAAACGTCATGATCTTCAAAAAGTCTATAGTTGTATAAAAGACTGATAAACATATATTATTTACCAACTCTTGGACCATATAACTGCAATTTTAAAAAAAATCGTGTTTATTTTATTGTACATTATATATCTCCGAAACGGTATTGAAGAATTTACCAAATAAAGGCTTGATATATAAATAATTTTAGAATAGATCACTTCTGTTCATCACTTGACAATTCGTCCGTGCAGACAATATATATATCCTCAATTTAGAAATGCTGGTTAATACCTTATTGTGTCCAATCTGTCATACTTTCTTGTATGGGCAGTATAATTGAAACAAATGTTTAGTGCATGAATGCTTGTTTAATATTTTGCTTGCTTGTAATTTTGACAAACTTTTGTACCAAATCAACAAATAGCTAGTAAACAAATTACAAAAAAATCTAAACCTATAAATGTTTATCTCAACTTGACGATGCTGCTGCTGCTGCTGCTGATGATGATGATGATGATGTTGATGATGGTGATGATGATGATGATGATGATGATGATGATGCTGATGTCAATGATGATGCTGCTGGTGATGCTGGTGATGCTGGTGTTGCTGGTGCTGCTGGTGCTGCTGGTGCTGGTGCTGGTGGTGATGCTGGTGCTGGTGCTGGTGCTGGTGCTGGTGTTGCTGCTACTGCTGCTGCTGCTGCTGATGATGATGATGATGATGATGGTGATAATGCTGCTGCTGCTGCTGCTGCTGCTGATGATGATGATGATGATGCTGTTGCTGCTGCTGCTGCTGCTGCTGCTGATGATGATGATGATGTGGTCACTGTAGACAAATACTGAATTAGATCACTGAAACCCAAGCGCTGCTCATAGCGTTAAAACACAATCAGCTAGTGCTTGCCCTGAAGCCCAAAGCCTTGTTAAAATAAACTGACTGTTGACTGATTTTCTGTCTGGGTTCAATCGGTTAATAAAACAATGTTGAGGGATTTGTTGAGTACAAGGCAAACAGGGGACACGACCAAATTGTATAAAGGTTTAGCATTAAATGGCTAAGCTACCCTACTTGTTTGGAAGTCAATTTTAATGTTTTTGCATCACAAAATATAATTGCGTTATGCTAAAAATAATTGCCGCGCATACAGCAAAATCATAAAAATATATTTTTGCGTGTTTCGGGCAGCTGAGTTTCTTCTCCGTGTTGATCCCGTCATTTAGCCGTAAACGAGCTCTGTTTGAACGTTTAAACGAGTATTGCAGCTGCTAATACTTGATTTACATATCAGAAGGAGCGGCGCTGAATACGATACACTATATTTTTTTCCCTAAATTCCAGTTAAACCTTGTTATGATGGATACTATAATTAAGAAATAAGATATTTTCCAGTGATAAAAAAGATAGCGAAGTTTGCAGATGAAATGCAAAGAAAGAACATTTAAAAACACCGTGCAACTCGCGTAACCCATAACATCTACACATATTCTTATTAAAATATTTCAATTCCTTGACTTCTTTTAAGAAATGTCTTACCTCTGGTCCTTTTTTATTCATTCCAAAACCAGCGTTATAAACCAAGGGCACCTCCACCACTTCAAATTAACCGTCTCCGTGGCCTTGTGGTTACAGCGTCCGCCTACGGTGTGGGAGGTCGTGGATTCGATTCCGGGGTGCGTCATATCGAAAGACGTTAAAAGCTGGTACAAGTGACCCCTTCCCTTGCGCTCGGCATTTAAAGGGTAGTGCTTGAAAGTAGTGTACTCAGTACTGGTTCAACTCAGGAAAGTCGTATCCCGTGTATCGGTGCTTTACACCGAGCATGTTAAAGAACCAAGAGGTCTCTTTGCAATGAGCTGGGGTATTGCACCCGTATATCTTGTATCTCACTCTTTTTCTTCAAGTCTTCCAATCTCTGGAATTGATTGCAAATTGCTGTCAATTCTATCTCAAGTCACTTATGGGATATAAACACAATTTAAGTTGTGATGGCGTCACGGCGGGGTCAAGCCAATGGGTGCGGGAAGACCTTGATAAACTCAAATAAACAAACAAACACTTCACATGTTATCGATTGGAAACTTGCAGGTAGCTTTATTAAGTACAAAACATATCTGCTTAGGTCTTAAAAGTGGTTAAAAACCATACTATATGTAGCAAGGTGCATATTTCAGTATTTTATTAGTTTGTGTGTTTGGTATGGTTCTATATCGTATATCGTTTTGTATTGTTTGTGTATCGTCGTGTTTAGTGTTGTGCTACGTAGTTATTGTCCTCTGTGCGTTACTGTCCGTCTATGTCCGAGTGCGTCAGAGCGTGAATACTGGTTATGCGAATTTGTCTAAATTTATAGAGTGAGTTATTGGTTCATAATGCCTTTTCCCCTTTTTCCCGCTTCATTGCACACGCCCTTATTTATATAAACACATAAATCATTCCGTTCTGAATCATCATCGACGCAAGTCAAGATTTCAATTGTAACAGTTGTTACTATATTCTTACTTATTTAATATTCGCTCTTATCTTTGAGCTCAAATATTCATTCATATTTAATTATTATTTAGACGTGCCTGGTTTCGTTCGACTACGTATAAATAAATATTCGAACTCCGAAGTTGAGTGGTTTTGTCTTAGTACACCCACGCTACATATATATCATGTGTAGTTGTTTTTTTAAATTTTAAAATAGATGGACGAAAATGCTACTGATAAAGGTTTCTTTAAAAAAAACGTTTATCAATAATTACAAAAATGAAATATGTTTTATCGGAGCCACAATCAACTTGTAAACAACAGAGTATAAAGCAAAACTCGCATCATAACAAAGAACATAAATACTTATGTGAAAAACTACAAAAAAACCTAAAGAAACACGCTCAAATGTTTAAACATAGATCCCGTTTAATGGCACATTGCAAATGCCAAAGACATAAAACACAAACACAACAAATCACAAACTAGAAACATGAAACAACAGCACAAAACTCCACAAACAGCACAGTGCATATATACTATATTAAAAATAGGTATTTTTATCAAGGGTTGTTAGGTACCAAAGAACTCATCTTCTGGATATATAAATCACCTCAAATTGTATAAATCAAGCCGAAATAACATATTCAACTCTTAAAAAGTGAAACGCAGTCTGACATAGGTTAGTTATTTAGCGGCGAGTCATGCCAGTTGGCTAGTGAATAGACAATGTTAATGAAAATGTTTAAGAACATGTTAATGTTGTTTTGAGTTTCTAAACCTATACTTAGTTATATAGGCTGTACACTATAACTTTGAAATCGTTTAAGTCTTGCAGACAATATTTATGGGGTTTAATCGGTCAGTTGATTCATTACGAGCGATGATATGACGCCTAATTGATCAAGCGATTAAGAAGATAATTAGCTCAACTTCCAATGCAAAAAAAGATACCCGGGCAATTGAATGACGATAATGAGCGATAGACCAAGATAGGTTTATACGTTTTAGCGTACTAAACATTACTTGATTTTTTTTCAATACATTAACAATGGACGAAATGGATATACAATATCAGTCCTGACATTTATTGAAAACATAAACAATTGGCGATATGTGTATAGCTTGTGATTTTCTCACAACGATTTGCGCTCTAAACAAGCAAGACCAAAACCATATCACTATTAACCCCCAGATTTAAATCTCACCGAGTGTTGGCTTAACCAGTATTTATTGAATAACATATTGAACAAAGTAAATAAACATTTGATCTACCGAAATGCGTAGCATACATACAAAATAACGAGTAATGAAACGCATAAACAGTGAGTATATCACAAAATTGAAAATTGACCATAATTAGTTTTACTAAATCTCTCTTCTGGTTTCATTGTTAGAGATATGGTGGGTAAAATAATTGTAAAAACTATTTCTTGAAGTGTTTTATACACTACTGCTGGTACGAAATAGATAGATAATGGATGGTCAATTATATTCTTTAAAAACAGATGTTCATGTGATGTGAAGTCGTGAGTTTTGAGTGTATATGTATCTGGTTCCAGCATAGAAAATGGTCTGAAACAACAAAGTTTTTTTTTAATTGAGTGAATGCTCAAAAGAACAAAGCGATTGTGATTCTCTTGTTGAATCGGACAGAGAGTTCCATAACGAAATGGTTAAATGAAAAAAAGGATAAGGCGAGTGATTGAGAGTTACACTGAATATTGCGTATATTGCGACCGTTTCTTAATTTGTATGTCGTTACATCACAAACAAATGGTGGCAACATGTCGTTTTAATAAGTAGGTGCAAGTGAATGATACATTTTAAAGAGTAGACAAAGTTTGCCTGTAAAGATTGTTTAGCGACACCAACTGTGTTGCTCCTGATATTATTCTAGCTGCTTCAGTTCAAAGTCGTTTTAGATCTTCTGTTTCAGCCTGTGTTATGGTTTCTCACACAATGTCGGCATACTCCAGAGTGGGCCTGAAAAATGTTTTGTAAATAATCTCCAATGGTTTTCAATCGAGTGTAAACTTAAATTGCTTCATGATATTGGTACGTTGCCATGCATTCTTTTAAATGGTGTTTATATGTTCACACCAGGTTGCGCTCGAGGATAATGTGATTCCAAAGTGCTTACGATTTTCGAGTGTCTGGATTGGGATGTCGTTCATAAAGAGAGGCGGGTGATATGGCCTGTTATGTTTTCGTGATAGGAGAATTGATTCGGTTTTTGGTGAATTAAAAGTGACAAGCGAACGTTTAGCCAATTCGTTTATTTTATGCAGGTCGGAAGAGTGATACCTGCTGCTCTATGATTGTCAACAGCAATAGATCAGGTAGAAACATCAGCAAAAAGCTTAAAGGTATTTCAAGTACATGATATACATTTCCTTCGTTTTATTTCAATATTATACCCTAATGTCTCTCGACAAAGATGATTTCTTAATAATATAATGAAAACTACAAGGACTTGCACAGTTGTAAAACGATAAGCCGGTGCTCGGTTGCACAGAACAATGTTGTTCATTTAATAAATATTATTATATATTAAGAATGCACATGTTTACGAACGTGGTCCGAATATACTATATTAACTAAAGTACTGGAATCCATACGCGTATTCGATTTTTCATACGACGGATGTTTTGGTAATTATATACTACTAAGATTGAGGTCTGGAAATGATGTAGAACACGTTTTACAACGTTAAAAGGATGACAACGTCATTGGTCGGTTTGTGCGGTTTGCAGGTGTTCAGTCATTTCGGAAAAATGATGACTAAGGCGTCAATAACTAGTGAAACTAAGAAAAGAAATATACTATATCATTATTCTGATCTTTCTACCATATTTGCTATCAATAAGAATAATTAACAAAAAGGGCCTCGGCATAAGGTTATGTTTAAATGTATGGTATTTCTGCATGCATTGTCAAATATATTGCATTAGTTAATATTTACACCTCAACTTCCATTCCTTACATGAACTGCCTTTCGGCAATTGCGTTCATCCATCGATGAACGCAACATCTTCGGATATGTTCGGATCGCAATTCATCGCATAACAATAAACATGAAAATTTGATCTTGTTATTGTTTGTATTCTGTCAGCAGGTCCCGTAAAATATAAATCAACATTTTAGAAAGTGCAAAGTTATTATATTTGAAATGTTTTGTTTCCGAAAGTGTTTCAATTTTACGTTTAAAAGTGATTTCAAGTGGTTGATCTTTTCCCGCGTTATTATGACGTCATTTGAAAAAAAGGTCGGGTCGTCCTATTTACAGAATGGGTAAGAAAGGATTACTGAAATGTAATCCGAAATGAAATGAATATTTTTTTAACGTTTCTTGAATAAAATAATGAACTATTGGTGTAAATATAAGGAATGAATTGCGGGGTTGATGTCATTATCGGGAATATGAACGCAATTGTGCTGGTCAAAGTACGCGTGGAGTCCTTCGGACTCCACACACTTAGACCAGCCCAATTGCGTTCATACCCCGATAATGACATCAAGCCTGCAATTCATTCCTTAAATAAATACTCGGATTACTGTATATTGGATGGTTTTGCGTTTGGTTAGTATTCATTAACCTTAGATTAAAGACATTGTGGTAAATATATTAACAAAAGGCTCATCGCTAATCATAGATCTAATGATACCGTTTGCAATCAATACAAATTATTGGTTCATTTTAAGAGTGTCTGCACGCAATAAATAGCCAGTTTAATTATTCATACAAATACTAATTGCATCTATCATTGGTATTTCAGATTAGGACGGACTAAGTATATATCTTTCACAGGTAAAACATTTTTATTACATTTTAAATGAATAAGATTTCAACAAACCATGATTTTTATGTATTTGAAAATATGAATTGCAAGAAATAAACATACAAATGATTACGAAGATTTGCGGATTTTTTTCCCACCATAACTGAATTTTCGAACTTATATAGTATATGCTAATTGCGTTGATTTAATTTTGTCGATTTGCTTGACAAGTGAACAATCAACTTTTGTTAACAACACCTTCGTAATAACTCCTGAAGTCGACATCAACAAATCGACAAGACTATAATGCCATGGTAACTTTTTGTAGATTTGTATTAACTAATCAATGGAAATTTGCCTACGATAATATTCCATTTCATTTCCGTTTGGAAATACATTGGAAGTACACTTATAGTTCCAACATATATATTCCTTTAGAATGTGATAGCATGAACTATTATAACTAAGTGGTATTTTAATAGTTTGGTATTTGCTAATATACTGTAGTTGTAAACTATATTCAGTGGAGTTATGTTGACACAATAACAAATGCTAAAACGAAACACATTAGGTCACAATAATCATTCCATTTTAGAATGTATGTCATCAAGTTGACAGGATTTGTGAATATAAGTGATGTTGATCGCGTATTGCTCTAGAAATCTAATGAATATTTTGCAAAAATGAATTTGAAAATGAGTTATACATTACATGTCTTTTCAGGCAAAATAAAGTTCATTATGGTTCAGTTAAACGAAAGGAAAATGATATGAAATACTTTCTAAAATACAAATAATATAATCTCTTTAATGATAATCCAATGATTATCTGTTAATTCAGTCGCTGATGCTCATTTCAAAAATATAAGCAATGTTTGGGAATGTATATCAAAGCCATAAAAGGGACATGCCAAACTGTTATAAAAATGCCACATTTGTTGGAACACAAATGTTGATATGTTCAGACGACAATTTCCAGACGGCACTAATAAAGCATGCTGCAATTGCACTACGTTCATTGTCCCATTTAGCAAATTATTAATTAAAGCAGACCGTTTGAGAATCTTTAAATATCTGAATTTTATAATGAGATGTGGCATGTGCCAAAATAATTTTGGTTTAAAACAATCTTTGTATGAATACTTAAGGGTGTATTCTTTCAAGATCAAGTATATTATATACCTACTTAGGTGGTGCTTTACATAAACAATTGCAGCCATGCAATGAATAGGCCAAACATTTATCGGGTGAAGCAAATAATAGCCTTATGCAAAGAATGATCAGTATTAAATTGATCACTCTGCGTTGGGAGTTTTATAATCCATAAATCCAATGTTCATACCTTATCAAAAGGCCATGCTTCTAATTAATATAATGTAATAAAACCTCAAATTGAGTCCTTTTTAACAAAAGCATTGCAAACATACCACCTAATAATAAGAGATAACATTGTATAGCTGCTTTAATTTAAACCTTATTTATTTTACAACGTTGGTGAAGATTTATTTTTACTTAATGCTAAGTCAATCTTTTTAACGATGTCGAGCGAGATTATTGCATTGTGTTGTAGGGTAAACAATAGAGCCTGGAGAAATAGGGAATACTAGATTAATTAAATAGAAAAGGATATATGAAAAATATACAAATGCTTTGGACATGAATTAAACTTTTAAAGCATATTTTGCATAAGCATATTTGCTAGTGAACGATTATACTTTTAAGCGCACCGGCTGTGAATATTTTAGTGTAAGATTGTATGCATTTTACGAGCGGTCTGTGGCGAGGTTCATTTCATTTTAGTAGACCCCTAACTTAACACACTGAAGTTTGAGATACACAAACACATTTTAAACATTCTTTTAATTGTAATTTGTTCCAATATTAACAAACACAGACCTATTGTTATTCAAGGAATAAATCCAGAAACAATGTAATATTCCAACAATATTTTGTTTATTTTTAATAAAGGTGTTTCGATGTTAAATCTAATTCAAACTAGTATAAATATCGTCAATTAAGTCCAAAGGAAGACAATCCCTCTTCCAATAGAAATTGCACCGCTTTATATAACGTAGCTATTTCCCGCCAAACCAGGAGATACCCGAGGACAAACTCAGTTAACCGTCGGAACAATAGACTTATGCAAAACCTTAACGGAGAAATTGAATTGAATTATATTTGTTACGGTGCAATTGTATTATAGTATACTTTAAAATAGTCGAAACTGGTAATTAATTCATATCAAAACAACATTCATAAACATAATTAACGTGATGTTGATTGTACATAATAGTTACACATTTTATAACATCACAATTTATAAATAATCTGATATTTTGCGTTGTTAGCGACAATCCCGCAAGATTGTAATTGCAAGGAAGGAAGTAGTAGTAATACTTTTTAAATCACAAAAAATGTTGAAACATACTTGGAATCATTAAATGGTACTCAGTATATAGTTATGGTTGATGCACATTATTAAAGATAATAAAAGGTTTAAAAAGACATGTTTTGTCAATGGACCTTTTTTGTTCTATACATTTAAATCTGATTTTTAATATTTCTTCAGTGATTCACAAAACATAGTGTTTAAACAGGGTTGATATTGGAATATTTGACTTCAGGGTATGTCTTTGAAGTTTTCATCGTATGCCTTATACTAAATGATAATAAAATCCTGCTGGGTATACACGTTCGAGTTTCTTTATACAAAAGGTCATAGCATCTTTATAAAATTACCATATCTATTGGAGGCTATGAATGAATTATAGTGAATAAAGACTCGCTATTTGAATGTTATATCACAAACAACATGTGGTAGCGTCAAGATAATACGAAATTTCATTCTAAACAAGGTTGTCATTTAAAAGTAGCTTACATAGTTACTTTTGTATTGTTGAAATAACCATGATGCAAAGAAGCTTTGATTTCTTATTTCAGAGATAATTATTTCAAGTAGGGAGCGAAGAATGTTCAGAGGCGACACAATGCAAGACAGGTATTTCACTATTTAATAGAACTATACCAATGTCAGACAGACTGATGCCCAAATAAACATAAATATTTTATTTTGCATTTGACGTAAACTATTGCGGTATGTAAATCATGGTCTGTGTCAGATTATAAAATTACCTGTATTATTTGATAAAAAGAATAATAGAAAAACTGTCCTTAAGTAGTTAAGAAGATGGCGAGGAAATAAAATGAATCAATTTGCAGATACGATATAATATTGAATAAAGTTTGATTTTGTCTATTTGCTTAAGCAAAATTCTTCTTATTCTGTTTTCTTTTTCTTCTTCTTCTTCTTCTTCTTCTTCTTCTTCTTCTTCTTCTTCTTCTTCTTCTTCTTCTTCTTCTTCTTCTTCTTCTTCTAGCAGTAGCAGAAGCAGCAGCAGCAGCAGCAGCAGCAGCAGCAGCAGAAGCAGTAGCAGTAGTAATAGTAGTTGTTGTAGTGAATTATATATATTTATATTTTTATCATAGCAAATGTTTTCTTTAGGGAAACACAGACAATGGACGAAACAGAAGAGGAAGACCAAGCGTCTGTCAAAGAATTTATTCGTCATACAGTGAAACGGTTGGATTTAATGTTTTCAAATCAAGCAATATTATTATTATATTTTAAAGTCGTTTACCCCTGGCATACCTGGTAGGTCGAACTTCTATAGCTTAAAATCTGCTTTGAAAAAAATGAGTGAAATTCACCTTGTATTACTGATGTTTCTTTTAAATAAAAAAATAAACAAAAGCACAAAAAGGATTCTTAATAATATAAGGTTTAAAATCATGTTTGTTTATGATTAAATATCATGTGTTAACATTCAGAAGAACAAATACTAAATTATTGCGATCGTTTCTTATTAAGCGTTATAACAAATCATTTGTTTAATTATACTCGGTTACCAAACATCATTGCAAAGAATTGAATGTTCTTCAAAAATCGATAATAAAATACATGAGTTGTTGCGCTTATACGTTACTTATATTGACAGACAAACAAAAATTATTGAGGCTAGGAAAAGGGACAAAACACAGCTTTTGGAGAGGATACAAAGTCAGGAAGAAGAATTACGAACAGCTAGGTGACGTAGTTTGTTAAAATCTTCTTTCAATCTAAAACCATGTCTAGTACAACTATAAACTTTTCTCTACAATTTGGCTATCATAAAAATAACCATGAAACAGCCTATTTCAACCAAATATTTAGTGCATGGAATCTCACAAAATTTATTGTCGAACTTGTGATCGCTGCTTAATCCGGAAGTAGTAGTTTATGTTTAACAAGGCATAAATACATAAATTTTATGTTTATTGTGTCGTGTAGAGAAAAAGAAACGAAGCTGAAAGAGAAAATAGAGAAACTGGAGAAGGAATGCAACCAACTTAAGTAAGGTTACGGTGTTTTTACTTCTTTATCGTTGTTAAAAACGTATTTAATATTTGTGTTTTTTGTATCTCACTAGTATTTATTCTTCAGAATAACTTTTGTAGTTTGTCTTCACTTTAACTAAACGATAATACTATAGAACTGAAGTCTTCAACAAGTAAAATGTTATGTTGAGGTCTTAAAAACTCGATAAATTAATTTTTCATACTATTTGCAGGATAAGTTTAGATGATGCTCTAGCAGATAAGGAAAAGGAATTAAAAGGAAGAAGACAAGAGTTGAAAGAATTGCAGGAAAACATTGAGTAAGTGTTAAAACATTTGTACGTCAAAACCTAAATTCATTAAATGACATAAGGTTTCGCCTGAACACTCGATTTCATAAATATTTGTTTTAAGGCAAATTTAAATGAAAACTTCAGACTTGTGACTTTCAAATTTAGTAGTAATGTTGCTTGCATCGAAATGGTAATAGGGTGCCTGATACATTTTGCTTGGATAAAGTTATCAGGATTTGTACAAAATACAATTACTAATTTGCAGTATGAGTGAGTGATCTCGTTTGTTTTTCGAAGGGTATAATCCTTAATCCTATATATAAAATCATAAATAAGAAATATGTTTGCATTTTCTATTTAATGGAATAATATTTTATCCTTAGAGACAATGAAAGAGCTTTAAGGGAATCCAAAGACGAATTAGGGTATGTATCACGACATTTCATGTGTTTGTATAAGTAAATTGAACGACCGTAGTGTACTTCAAATTTTAGTGATGAATGTATGCATGCGTTCCGTTGAAACTAAGCTTACTCTTCTTAAAACACTCTTTATAACTTCAAGATAGCATAGGTTTAGTCAAACTTTGTAAAAACACAAATCAATCTGTGACATAACATTGTGGTTAAATAAATGAACATCAAGTACTCAAGTTAACAAAAAATAAACTGTCTCTATAAAATATAAATGAAATCAGAATTATATTATAAAATACCAGTATTGTATTCAAATTCGAAATAATTTAATAACATAGCTTAAGGGATAAAGACACACCAAAAATCAGTATGTATAACTAAAATGAAAAATGAAATAATATTTATTTTATACTTAGATTAAAAGAAAGGGCTTTAGAGGAATCCGAAGAAGAGTTACGGTAAGCCAATATGTATCACATTATATTATGTGTTTTGATATGTTAATGTTTTACAAATTGCGAGTTATCAATCTTAGTAAACTCTCCCCGATCTTGAAATAAGACAAGAAATAGTGCCCAGTTAACTATGTGTACTCTTGTAAAGATCGTCACGGAATGTTTGTTTTATAACTACTAGTCAGGACTAAATTTGTAAAAACAATACCTAATTAGTTACATGTAAATGTATATACTAGTTATAATAGTGTGATATGTTTCTTAATACAACATAAAAAGGTTCCGTTAAGATAACTAATAATACCTTCTTGCATAATTTTACTACAATAGTAGAAGTTGCGCATGCTATACATATGTATATTTGTATCACATTATCTCAATGTTCCAGCAATGACTACATATTAATCAAGAACATTTAATGTACATTACCAACCATTTTAATTTTTGACCGTGTACTCAACATACTTGAAAATGAAATAATTCGGATTTTGGCGGTTCCTATTACTGGTCAAATTACTTTATCTCGAATTGATCATCATCTTCTGATTAACCCACCTGAACAATATATGCCCATTACATTGCCTTCTAATCAACTCATATACTCTTGAATAGTTTATCGCATTATCTTCTGGTTATCCTGAATGCCCAATATATGCCTATTGCATTGTCTTTTGATCAACTCACAAACTCTTGAATAGTTGATCGCATCATCTTCTGGTTTTACCGACTACCCAATATACGCCTATTGCATTGCCTTCTGATCAAATCACATACTCTTAAAACGATTGTCGCATTATCTTCTGGTTATACCGACTACCCAATATATGCCTATTGCATTGCCTTCTGATCAACTCACATACTCTTGAATAGTTTATCGCATCATCTTCTGGTTTTACCGACTGTCCAATGTACGCCTATTGCATTAACTTCTGATCAACTCACATACTCTTGAATAGTTTATCGCATTATCTTCTGGTTATACCGACTGTCCAATATACGCCTATTGCATTACCTTCTGATCAACTCACATGCTATTGAATAGTTAATCGCATCATCTTCTGGTTATCATGACTGCCCAATTTACGCCTATTGCATTGCCTTCTGATCAACTCACCTACTCTTGAATAGTTTATCGCATCATCTTCTGGTTGTACCGACTGCCCAATATAAACGTATTGCATTACCTTCTGATCAAATCACATACTCTTAAATAGTTTATCGCATCATCTTCTGGTTTACCCACCTGTCGAATATACCCCTATTGTATTACTATCAATTGATCTCTTCAGCCAAAAATGCCTATTTTCTTTCATGCTTTTCGACAATATTGTGTTTTAACAGTGAAATAACAACAGTGAAAATTTGATATTTTACTGCAAAATATTTCAGAACTACTTTTAAATTCCTTTGTAGTTACTTCCGTTGATCAAAACAAAACACTTCACTTTGAACCAGTAAATGTTGGCAGAAAATGTTTAAAATTTAAAGAAATGATTTATAAATTTAAATGATTTTTTATTTGGAAATTAACAACTAACCGTTTTTTATCGATTAGCCCGTTTTTTCAAACATTTTCTTTATCTTGAAGCTGATAGTTCGAACATTTGATTTCATACCAAACAAATTAAAGAGAAAACAACTTTTCGAACAAAAAATATAATTTTATATCATCGTTCAACTGTATTTTTGAACAGTTTGTCGTTGTAATCGGTAAAATGAGCTTCCCGGAAAATTCACACAACAATTTACAGATAATCCAATATTGTTTACCCCACCAACACCACCAAATTGGTCAACAAACTAGCGTGATATTCACACTTTTCCTGAAAAACAAACCTGTTTTCAAGCCAAACAGACTGGTCTCTGACTGCAAAATAACTGAATATTCATTTATCATGAAACACATGCAGTCTTAAACTGAGAAATATTTTTTAAAACCCAATGAGTATCCACATATGTTTTGCTGACACATTTGGCCTTCCAAATTTTCATTCATTAAATGGCAGCTTAGTAATTTGGTTATGTATTCATGCCCCATTCAAACTTAAAGTGTTTCCTTTTTTTTAGGAAACATATGGGCACGTATAAAACTTCATTAATTAGTGTTCATAAAAGCTTCGTCACTCGTGAAAAAATGTTTTTCTATGACACTCGTGAAATGAAATACGTTTTTACACTGTAATAAACAAATATCCACAATGCATTTTATTTTACCACCCTTGTTTATATAGATACGCCTATACTGGCTAAGGTCACAAATCCGAACACTTTTTGAGTGTTTTTACAATCATCTTGGAGAGTTTTTGTTGTAGTAACTTCAAATTTCGTATGAAACATTTTTGGTTCATGTGGAAACAGCTGCCAAAGTACCGATTCACGATCTCATCAATTTTATGCTGTAAATCGTTCATTTTATGGACAGTAAATCACCCTTAAAATTATTCTATGGAGGGCACAAATACCGAACACCTGAAAAGCGAAAAATACATGGTCATACAATCATAATTAAAAAGTATGCTATGTTAAATAAACACTTAGCTGTAAAGTGATTTATTGTTTCCGATGTTTTTTCAAAACATTCACTTCAAATGTAAACCGTGATTTCTATTTATAAATATCTTGAATGTAGGTCAACATAACTGCAAAATCTAAAGATGCGCGAGACCCTCTGACCTCAATCCCCCATGTGCTACATTTTGATCTTTAAGCGTATAAACATTGAATGGCATTTTTTAGAAAAATACTCAACAAAACAAGATAAAACTTCGCAAGGGTGACCAAGGCAAGCCTTTGTATTGATCTAGATCATCGAATAATCGATCACGGTAAACAAACGCGTGTTTGAGCTGGTGTTCGGGATTTGTGCCCTGTTCTGAAATGTACCGTCAACCAGTATACGCCTTATGCATTGTCTTCTGATCATCTCATTCTTTATAGACACCCTTGTTTGTGTAGTCTAGTTCAAAGGGCCATAAGGTCATACAAACAGAGGTCTTATACTCAATTATATTTATATGGATGTATTTTACAGTATTTTACAGTTCCCAGCATAGTGTGGCGTATGTGATTATCGACACATTTTGATGTAACTTATACACTAAACAATTTCTTTACAAAATATAATCTTGAAAACTAGTTTTGAAATAAAAAATGAGATGATCACTTTTATGTCTATGCATAATTTTAGTTTATGATATTCAAATATATTTTAAAAACAAAGATAATAGTTGCATAGTTTAGTTTGCTTGTATACTATCAAGTAGGATGATACATTTCACTTCAGATCCGAAGAAAGAGTTAAAAGGTTGAATGATGAGAACCAGAGGCAAGTGAAAATTATTGTTGTTAGTGTTTTTAATCTTAGAATTTCGAATTAGATTTAGAATAAAATATTAAAACACAAATGTCCATAATTCTGGCTTTCTATTACAAATAATAGTAAATCCAGACAACATCCACCATAATATCAACAATAATAAAATTTGGAATAACAACAACAACAACAACAACAGCAGCAACAACCATAACAACAACAACAGAAATAACAACAATAACATCAACAAAAAACAACAACAAAAGACACTGCAACAACAATAATATCAGCAACACTTGCAACAAAAAGTTGATGGTTTACATCCTGATGAACCCTAACATGATTTCATAGATACACTCTCAATCATCTCATTAAGCAGCTATTTGTCAAATTATTCAAGGAATGTCATAAATAATAGCGTCAGAAACAAAAACAATATTAAAATTTTCTAATTTGTTTCAGTTTAACTATGGAACTTTCCGAAAAGGAAGAGGAAATACAAAGGTTTGGGATTGTATACCTATCTTGCCTTATGTAAATTTTGGTCTACTGACGCGAGTAAACATACGACTCTTATTTTATTTCATTACTGTGGAAGCAATATCTTACTGAATTTGAATTCGACGGCACTTACCAAGCTCACACTAATCAGTCGATCAAAACAAAATTCAAATATTAGCGCTACTTAGCAACTTTCAGACCCAGCTCTCCGAAACCAACTTAAAGTTCATTCGGTCCACATTTATCGTACGAAATACTTTTATAAATACATGTTAACAATAGTCATTTTGTATGTGAAATCGTAAGTAATGCAATGCAATATAAATGGACAGATTTGCTTGATAATGCAAACAAATCTGAACAAACAATAGTAAATAATACTTGATATTCTGTACTTTTGCTTAATTTGTGTCATTAAGTTATGGCACAAAGGCCCGGCATTGTATAAAGTTAGTTCAATAAGTACCATTTAATGTCCTACACTATGCCCTCAAAGTTATGATAATATACTAAATGTTCTCTTGAATGATACAATTCGAACTTTGGATGTTCCATTGTGGAACACCAGTCCATGTTGTGCTCCTTTTTATTATTGTGATCGTTAATCTTACTTTTTAGTGATTCATTATTTTTTAACTGGCCAAAATGTCACATCATTTATGTGTTAAACAATTACATTGTGTTTTTAATATGAATATGTTTTGTTTTAATTAATTAAAGCCACTGATTTGAATATTATTTTGGGATAGAATATTGATTGAATTGAATTATAACTTTATCTAAAATGAAATAATTAAAAGGTGAAATATCGTTTGCAGCCATTAAATATAGTTGTTTTATAGTGAGCCTGATTAGTGCAATTAAGAAATTATTTCTATTATTGATACTTCTTTAGAATATAACCATCATTTGAATGTTAGGTAAACAGTTTCGCTAGCATTTTACAAACAGGCAACGGCATTAAAGTTGCGTTAATACTAAATTTAACAGAAACAAAGAAAAACTCGAGGCTAGTTCAATGGAGACGATACAGCATATGGAGCGGATTAGAGGTCAGGAAGAAGAACTAGTAAGAGCTAGGTAAGTAGTTTTGTTGAATTCTTTATTAAATCTAGTACAAAGGAAGAATAAAGAAGTTAAACCTTTGTTTTATATATGTTGTATGTTGTATAGGAAAAACAGACTAAAATAGTAAATCTTTAGTCAGAAGAAACATATTCTCTTTAGACCGTTTTGTTATTAGTAGCAGAAGCAATGAAACGTTCTATTTCAATCTAATATTGGGTAACTGGTAACTAACTTATATTCTGGCCAAACTTGTGATCGCTGCATTAATGCTAAAGTTCAATTTGTGTTTAACAAATTAGACATATATAACGCTGTATATTTTCTGTCGCATTAAGAGAAAGTGAAACGAAGCTGAAAGAGGAAATAAAGAAACTGGAGAAGGAATGTACTGAACTGAAGTAAGGCTATGTATATCATTTTTTTCATTTTGATTAAACTATTCTTATATCAATCAAAACGACTACAATGTTTAAAATCTAAGGTAGGGGTTTGAAACTAGTTTAAACAGGATATTGCCCTTAAGCTACTTGAAATAGCGTTTTATCACTGAAGATACCATTTCTTTAAAACAGTGTTGATAATGTTAACAATTAAACGTGAAATTTAACAAATACAGCTCAATAACTGTCTTAAGTTTTGTTTAAAATGCAACAGACTACAACTGAATTAATCAAGCTTCCAGAGCAGGAACGTTTTAAAGGTTAACCGTGACAAAGTTAGCAATGTTGTTAAGTTCTGAGCAATCGGTCAATGAAGTATAGTTCGTATTATTAGCAAGATTTAGGGGGTGGTGTTGATTATTCATGTATTATTACTCATTTTTCAACGTGTTTAATTATAAAACGAGTAAAATTAATATTGATTAAGCCCTCTCTTCGAACGTTATAATTAATCTAAATTGAGTGATTGGTACAAAAAAATTTCCAGGGAAAAAGGCAAAAAGTTTTATGACACTCTAGCCGCAAAGTCAAACAAATTGAGAGAAACACGAGAGCAGTTAGAAGTTTTGCAAGACCAAATAGAGTAAGCATTACATAGGTACACGATATTGTTAACATTCTATACAAGGTTTCTCATATGAAGTCGATTTATTAAATATAAATATCAAGGTAACATTAAAAAAAAAAAATTCAAACATTTTACCATTGCGAATACTTACACCAATTTAGCAACAATGGTATTATTTCGCTTGAACATAAACTGGTGTGTCTGATGCATTTTGCTTGATCAGGTCAGTCGAGTTATCACGTATATTATTCAAAGTGTATCATCAGGGCGACTTTGTCATAGTCACCATCGTGAATAAAAGAACAAATAATGTTGAAAAAAAAAACAGAAACATATTTTCATTTTCATTTTAACGGCATGATACGTTTTATATCCTTAGAAACAAGGAAAAAGCTTTAAACGAATCTAAAGAAGAATTAAGGTAAGTAGACATGTATCTCGATTATTTTTTGATATTTTATTAGAATGGCTATAATGCGTTACAAAATATAGTGATGAATGTATGAGTACCGTTTAAAGTCCTTACTACTGTAAAAACACATTTTCAAGATACCATAGGTCAAGATCAATTTTGTAAAAAACACAAATGATAACGTTTAACGTTTATGTACATTGTAGTTAAATACCTGAAAAGAAGGTTTTCTAGTTAACATATTTTCAAAATACAAAAGCCAAGACAATACTAGATTATACAAGTATTGTATTCAAATTGGAAATAACAACAATTAAAGGACAGCGTTATAGGGATTTACTCGCGCCGATGAATTAGTATGTAATACTTTAAAATACTATGCATTTTATACCTAGCTGCAAGGAAAATGCCCTAAAGGAATCCGAAGAAATGTTAAGGTAAGCCAATACGTATCACGTTATTTGATGTGTTTTTCGATATGTAAGTTGAAGGGCCATAATGCGTTAAAAAAGTATAGCTATGAATGTGTGAGTACCGTTAAACTCTGTTTTCTCTTCAAGAAACAAACTGTAATAACTTTCAGATAACACAGTCGAAGAGTTTTTTTTTAAAAAACAACAACAGACAAATCATGTCGTTTCATGTGCATTTGTATTGTAGTTTAATACCTAAGCATGAAGTTCTGAACTTAACATTAATACACCTTTAATGAATACATAAAGTCAAGACAATACAATAATATACTTCTTTTAATATTCAAATTCGAAATAACAATCATTAAAACACAGAATTATAGGGATAAAGACACCGTGATGAATTATTGTCTATTCTTTAAATATAAAACACATATGATATGTATTTTATCCCTAGATTAAAAGAAATGGATTTAAAGGAATCACAAGAACACCTAAGGTAAGCCAATATTTATCACCTTAATTGATGTGTTTTGATATGTTAATTGAAGGGCAATGATGCATAACTCATTTAGAGTTTAAAATGTACTCTACCCGATTTTGAAAAAGACAATAAACCTTATTCCCTTTTAACTTTGTGTACATCACAAACTGTATCCTTTTTTAGTTACAAGTCAATGCTAATTGTGTACATACAAATTAATTCATGTGAATGTAAACACTAGTTTTATAATATGTTTTTCTATTCTTTTTGACTCCACTATGATAATTTTTTCATTGAAGATGATTAAATGTTCCGTAGTCTTATTTAATTGCATAACACTAGTAGTAATCGCGCATGCTAGAGGTTTAATATAGATCAGTCACAGTGCTCCGTCAATAAAAAACATTTCATGCAAAAATATTTTTAATGTACATTTTCAACCCTTTGATTGTTCGGGGATGTACTAAACGTACTTGTAAATGAAATAATTCGGATTTTGGCTGTTCCCTTTTTTCGTCAAAATACTTTATTTCAAATGTATCAACACAAACACAGCTTTTATTGTTCAACTTAAAAATAATGTCATTGAAGGGTTCAAATCTCTCTAACAAGAACATTGAACATTTTGCAACAAATAACAAGAGTGAGCTTAGCTTGATTTTGTATTAAGATACTTATAAGTGTTCGAATAATGGGGTGCATATTTCAAATATTATATTCAACGACAAAGAGCATATTCTTCATATTGAACGTAGCATGACATTTGATAACAATCATCGCAAGTTTATTTTCAAATTCCAATACAAATCGATATACTGGTCAACAGTCTTAGTTTATTTCACAGAATAATTAAACATGATGGTAAAGTCGTTAGAATTTATACATATCTGACAATGTAAGCATTTCTTTATATCAAAGCTCCTTCAAAATTGAAATGAGGAGAATATAGAATTCACTACTAATAGGAATGAATGTATTAAGTTATATTCCAAGGGAAATTTACCTTAAGACAAATGGAGACGTACAAATTATTTATGTTAGTTCCGTTCTCAAGTGCATTTTTTTTCGTGGAAATGCTATAAGACGTAAATGCGTTACATGTATTGCTATACCAACTTAATTTCAGTGGCCTGAAAGAAGACCTGGATATAGAACTACATCTACACGTGCAAAAACTTCATAAGTATAACGTGAATTACTTTTCAATCACTTTTAGATCATAGTCAACAGTGTGATAAAAGCATTACTTGCACAAAAACTTGCAAACAAGTATTCTTGAAGAATCTTCTGGTCATCTCATTTCATCAAGAAATACAATCATCTCATTTCAGTAAGATACGACTATTGCGTTATCGTCAGATCATATAATCTCACCAGACCACTTATTAGACAAACATATTGCATTTTCATACTATCAATTATTAATTGCATTATAGTTTGATCATCTCGTTTCCTCTATATACGCCTATTGCATTGCCTTTTGATTACACCATCGCCTCTAGACACGCCCATTGAATAACTCTCTAACTACCTCATAGCCTCAAAACATGCTATTGCGATATATTTTGATTATCCCATCGCGTATTGACACGCCTACTTGATTAAAGTCGTGCAAACAGAAAACTTATTATTTTCAGTGATATTCTTTGGTGCATTTGAAGCCTCCCCTCATAGTTAGGCGTTTGTGATGCAACGGATGCACATACACTTTTTAATTATTTTAAAATTATGATGTTGAAAACTTTGCTGAACTTAGATTTATTAGGGATGATCACTGTCATTTCAATGCATAGTTAAAGTATATAATATACAAATATCTCTTTAACAAACATAATGTCTAGTTTAGTTTACTGCTATACTATCTAGTAAGATTATATCTGTCTCTTCAGGTCGGACAAAAAAGCTAAAACGTTGGATGATGAGAACAAAAGGCAAGTAATAATTGGCGTTGTTAATATTTATTTTTTATTTTTGTATATCCGTATAATACGTAAAATTATTATTATAAATGGAAGTGTTTAGACCTTTGGCTGTGTTTATATCATCGTATTACAAGTATTCGTAATAATTAACAACAACAACAATAACAACAACAACATACATTTGATAGTTAACATCCAGTTGAACTCGAATATGATTGCATAAATATACTTTAATTATAGTTATCAATAGTATCATATTGGTCAAAGTAGTAAAAGAAATGTCATAAATATTAGCAAAGTCATAAATGAATATTATATAACAATATTATGATTTGTTACAGGTTAAATAGCAGACTTTCGGAGAAGGAAAAGGAAATACATAGGTTTGGAAATTTATACCTTTTCTGCCTTAAAAAAAAATGTTTGGTTTACAGTCGCGGCTTATCACATGAATTAAATCATATCCTACGTCTGTCGAAGTAATGTCGAACGAATTGACTTCGAAAACACTGACCGATTTCACATAACACAGTCACACTACACACTGTGTAGTTTATTTATATTGTCGTTATGATTTAGTTAACTATTAGAGATCAAACACAGACTTTGAAATTATAACTTTAAGTGTTATTATTTTCGCCGGGAGAAATTATCTTGGAACCTACATGTTTTATGAAAAACTGCAGGCCCAAACTTGATGTCATTATCACCAAATGCAAAGTATTTATTTTGTAAAACTGTCAACTTTAATTGCGGCCTTAAGAACTATTAAAACATCATAACAACACATATAAGAGAACAAAGTGAGCCCTTTATGAATTGTCTCTTTAAAGACATACAAGAACTTTGATAACAGATCTTTTAATAATATTTTCAATGTACCGTTGCATCTAACCCACATCCTTGAGGATATGGGTGATATATATTGGGCTCACGGACACCTATATAAACAAGTCATTGACGAGCATGTCACAGTAAAACTGAAAACACCAAAATAGAATACTACGTCTTACATGAATTTATTTACATGGCTCGTTATGCAAAAACCCCAATCACAAGGAAAACTGGTTAAAATACACACAGATCAGAAACATTGAAACATAGTTCAAAAAAGAATCTATAGCTGTTAATCTCCAAGAAGTGGAAGACCAAGATCTAAAGACTTCTTGACGACAGTCTCTCATAAATACCTTTGAGAAAATCGGAAATTGATTTCTAATCTAAAGCTGGTGATGAATAGAATGAACTCATTTTACATCAATATAGCCAAAAATTATGTAATATCCTAAAATTTACTTAAAGATCAACATCCTCGTCTTGGCAAAATACAGGAAAAATGCCAAATGTCAAATGATTTTTTTTTCATTTCAACTCGGTCACCAATAAATATATTGGAAAATATATTGATAGCTTTAATACGGGCTCTAAACCCAGCAAAGCTTGACAGAGCCCTATTAAGGTCTCATGTATGCGCGTATACACTAAGCACTACTTTCTTTCAAAAGTGCAACAACAATCAGCCTGAAAAAAGACGTAAAGGTGATGGAACCAGTATTTTTCTGTTCATAAACCATATTGAGCGCGAGAATGCCGGACATTTCATCAGAGCGTGACGTAACTGCGTTCGGTAGTTTTCGTCATCGCCAGGTCGCCGTTTCCGTGAATAATATATTCACATGACAATTGAAACTACGATATGCGAAATAGCGCCCCGAAATAGTTCAAGGTATGTTTATAAACAATTACCATGAGTTTGAATGGCGTTAACAACGTTAACTACAGGGGATTTATTTTCATTTCAAACTGATCTCACTTCTTCTCAAAGTAGGCACCGGACCATTGTAAACAGCCTTCGTGTCTCTTTGGCCATTTGTTGAAGATGATATCCCGATAGTGCTCTGCCGGATACTGGTGTATCAATGCGTTTGCAGCCGTCTGTAGCTCCCGTAAACTTTCAAATCGGCGACCTTTGAGGTGGGACTTCAACTCCGGGAAAATAGCAAAGTCGAACGGAGCCAGGTCAGGTGAGGACGGCGGATGTGGAAAAACCTCCAGTCCTAGGACGCTAATCTTAAGCTGAGTGGTCGCCGCAGTTTATGGTGGGGCATTATCCTGATGGAGGATGAAATTATCAATCAGAATGTCACCCCTCTTCTTTTTAAGCGCCCGGATGAGATCACGGCCGAGTTCCTGTTCACAATGTTAAAACCGTTTTATGAGTCATACTGTCACATTATAGTTAGAAGTGTGATAAATACTTGTGTGTGACACATGACAAGTGTTTGGCAATTACAAGATCAATATGATTATCTCTATTATGAATTAACTATTTGCGCAAAATGGATTTACCCCAATTGTTGATATATTGGATATGTTATACAATATGTAATATGCAAAGTAAAATTAATTGAACTTCTTCTGAATGTATATTATTGGTATTTACTTTAAATGAATATTACCTTAAATAATACTCCGCGTTTACCGTCCTCCCAGGCACCGCGTGACACAGGATCATTACTTGACAATCCGCAAACATCTGTACATCTGTTTACCGGCGGAACGGTGGCGGTGACCCAGCTCTCTTCCATACAGCCGACTGTGCCTTGGTCTCTGGGTCTCTCAGATATAGCCAGGTCTCATCAGTCGTGATGACGTAGTTCAGAAAGTCATTGCTCTTTCTGATGCGCTGTAAAAACTTCCCCGACTCCTTCACGCGCCTGTCTCTCTCGATGTCGGTCAGGATGCGTGGCACCCAGCGCGCGTGCACCTGCAAATGCATGTACATTGGCTATCAGAGTAATAAAGAATGATTTTGAATATGATAAAAATAACTGTTTGCGTTTCCTTACTTGGAACAATTTATAACATTTTAGTGATCATCACAATAATTTGCAATATTCCCCAATCGATCCAACATTAATGAATTGTTATACTACTGTAAATTAAAAATCATTATGCAAGATAAGTGAATACTGCTAAATACATTCCGCATGTTTAATTTGGTGGTCAAAATGCTGTGTTCGGTTCCATAGCTGACATTGGCAGCCTCTGACAGCTCCCGTACAATCATTCTGCAGTCCGCTTTCAGTTTCTCTTCAATAAACGTCATAGCTGACGGTCCGATTGTTGACTTCCGTCCACGACCTGCAACATCTTCAAGGGACTGTCGGCCATCAGAAAAGCGTCGATGCCACTTGAAAACCAATGCACGACAAACGTAATTGTCTCAGTTTTAGTAGCTAATACGTTTCGGATGGTGTTTTCCCTATTTCTTTGTACAATTTAATGTTTGCGCGAATTTCCAAACGTTCGCACAAACGTCGTCAAACATTCGCGGATTTGTTTAAGAATTTCTGCAGCTGATATTTATTTCATTAAGTTTTTAATTCAGCATACGTACGACAAAACGTCACTTGTGCCGTTAGCGCGTAACTATGGTTGCATAATATCATGTTGTTCGCACTATGCTAGGTCATGCTATTCTTATCAAGGCAGTAAATAGGAAATTTAATTATAAAGTTAACTCTTTTAAATGGTACCAATTTCAATATGTTGCAAGTAGTATGAACTAAATATGGGACAAGTCTACGTTATTATTGATCATCCCTCGTACATATTAAAATAGTGATGTACAGGTTGAGTGTCAGAAAAAAGTAGAGTCTGTGATAATTAATTTTAAGAATTTTTTTGTACTCTTACGTGCTTTTATGATATCCAGTATTGTGATAAATACTTTATTGTTTTTGTATATATGCGATATTTTAACCATTAAAATATATATTTTGCATTGCCTTTACCTTACCTGTTATGCACCTAAATGATCTTATTGGTCATAGTCAAAGTCGTGGTATGTCCTATACAATCAAATTTGCCATTTGCACTTGTATACGTAGGAAAATTGTTCGTCATAAACAGTTTTTTCTGAAGTTGATAACATTCATAGAGCCCGTCCAAGGCAGTGCCTTATTTGTTTAGGGGTAATTTAGAAGAAAAGTTTAACTAATACATGTCGTTTTTATTTTTATTCATGTTTTCTTTTTTTGTTCCCAGTTGTTGTAATATGATGCTTTTTATTATGAAATTATATGATCACATAGTCTTAAAACTTATTTTCTAAAGCAAACAGTGTAATGCTCATATGTTCAAACAATGACTGCATCGTATCTTTGGAAAGTTGTTGCATAAGGTACTCTGAATTGTATTTTTATTTGCAGATAGAGTTTGGCTCCCAAAGCATAGAAATAATTGGGGTTTATCGATTCATTACTATTATTTGTTTTATAATTAAGATTCCTCCAAGTAATGCATACTTTGATAAGATTTACCTTTTACGTTTTTACGTTATTCCATATTGTTGGAATAAGAGTGAGGTTTGTGCACGTAAACTGGTTTAAACCTCATGTAAACTTACATTTTACTGACCGTTCCAAGACGGTACCTTACTATCCTTGATAAACACAACTAGTTGATTTGTATGTAGAATATATGTACTGAATTGTTTTGTGCTGTTATTCCATGTTTCTGGTTTGTGATTGTTTTTGTGTTCTATGTCTTCGGCGTTTACTCTGTGCCATTAAACCGGGTGTATGTTTAAACATTTTGCTGCTGAGCTTGTTTCTGTAGTCTTTCATATAAACATTTACAAAGCTGTTCTTTATTATATTCATGCATACAATTACAAAACTGAATTGGATTAGGGCATTTAAACAGTGATAGCATCAACGAATTTTCCCGGCTGTACGGGTAATCCACCCGCGCACGGTTCCGTTAGTTGACATACCACTGTAAAATGGTTAGTTCTTTCAAGAGTATACCTACAGGATAAATCATATACATCTGCATAGCAAAACTGTAATATTATAAACATGAGAATTACAGCATGGAATGTTGATGTGTAGTAAGTAAAAATGTGATAATTAGTCTTGCTTGATAGTAAAAAAAACTGGTTAAATTGTGTTTAAGCAATAAAACAGTTCATAAAAATTAATCACGCAAACATGCATTGTCACAGGTTTCTGTCCCCTTTCAGTATTTATCATCAAAATAACGAGTAAATCATTTCGATTCTTATTAAACTATCGAAGTATTTAAATGTTGCTAGTGATGCTCATGATGATCCTTCCGGTAACCAAATTACTGTATTTATTTTAGACATCAAATTGACGATACATCCTGTGTTACTGAAACATGTGAAGTCTGAATCTGTGAACAGTGGGGTGTACCAGTACCAGTGTAATATGCAGGGGCGGTTCCAAAATTTCAATTTTTGTTAGATGTATTACGCATAAGTACCCCTCCATGCAACAAAAAGGTAAAGGCGTTGCCCTTGACTAGTCCACTGGCCGATTAAAACAACTTCCATATTTAAAATACTAGCACGGTAGTGCCATGCAAAGGATTTCAATATAATAGTGTGTGGAAGTAAAAACCAGCCGCCCGGTTAGTTCAGTGTGTTAGTGTCTCTGCATAGCCATGAAATAGGTAATTTGCAAGTCAACGCGTTTAATGTCAACCACATTTGTAATTCGTTTTACAAAATTAAACCTGCAAAACATGTAACAAAATATGAAACATTTGTATATCACACAGAGTAATTGTTAAATTCGTAAAGAAATACTTATCTTGATCAAGCTTATTATGAGAGAACTTTATTCAATCTATGACCAAAGGCATAGAAATTTGCACATTAGTGACACTTACTGAAAATTAAATGAACATGACAAGCATGCCATAAATTACCTATGCACTGGCAGTTCCGAGCCAATGCATTTCTATTAAATGGTATGCTTTGTTGCAATATGCCTTTTGCGGATTTTGACAGAAGTAATACATATAAACTTTAGAATTAAAGTAATTGCGATACGAATTCAAGTTACAGTAAAGTTATTCCAATGCATGTGAACAGACACATTATTACTGTCTTTGAAGAAATTGAAATTATAATTAAACTGAAATAAACATTTTTTATAACGTCAATGACCCATTTAATTTCAAAATATATGAACCTTAAAAAAATAAAACTTAAACAGCTGTAGAGCTTAGCAAAATATTCAGCGGAATTGCGTGTGTATATTAACTTATTCAAATGGTTGAATTCATATGGAAATATTTCGGACTAACTTGCAAAATATGTTTGTTCTAATCAACAAATTGACCAAGTTGATGATTTCGTCTGATAATGATTTGAGCGTAGATATATTTTCAAGAAAATAACCGTTTTACTATACTAATGGATTTTGCACCTTATGCGCATCTTATGAGCTTTTTATAATGTTGACTTATTGAAGTTTATCCAGTCAATAAAAAAAGCATACTGATCATACACTATAATATAAATACTATACACAATCAACAATACAACTGTCGCTTGTTATTTATACACAATGTTGAACAATATACTGATAATTACAAAATATTGATTTTCATAATCTAAAACTGCATCACCCTAAGAAATCAGCATCTGTGTTTGTATTTGCTTTGTTTACATGAGTCATAACTCATTTTGTGTGAATGTGCTCAATCATTTTCAATAGAAACCGAATGTTATGATGTATTTAAATTGTAATACAATTCTTCAAAAAAATGGTTAAAATTCACAAATTTCATAACACGATATACACAAAAGCACATTTGACAGTCAGTGACGAGTCATCAATTATGACACTGAGGTCATCGAGTATGTGTATACCGATTGCTTGTTCGTTTGAAGCCTACAAGATAGAGTCGTTATTGTTCAAATAACATGTATAAACATGTATAATTCCTTATTTAATTTACCTTTAATCCGTTTGCTGGCACAATGATCAGCGTTTCAAATCGTTTGTTTACTTAAGCTGTCGAAAATGCGCATACAGTAGTTAATTTCTCGTCAATACCGCAAGGGGACCTTTACCCAACTGCGCGCACATCAAGCCTGTATAACTCCAATTACATTTATCGAAAGTAATAATCACTTAAAACAATAATTGTTAAGATAGTCAATGAAATGCTATAAACTATAATGGAGAAGTATGTAAAGAAAATAATAAAACCTTATTCTAATTTGTTTCAGGTTGACTGAGAGACTTTCGGAAAAGGAAGAGGAAATAAAAAGGTTTAGGAATTTAAAGCTTTTTGCTTAAGATCAATTTCGGCCTCCTGTTGCGAGTAATCATACGACTTAATTTTATTCTACGTCGTAGCAATATCGTTTGACTGACAACGACAACACTGACCAATTTCACACTACACAGATGCACAACTCATAGTGCATATGTTGACGCTACCATGCAATTTTCAAGCCCAATACTCCCAAATTAACATAAGTCCCCTTTGTCTGCTATAATCGTACGGCAGCAATATCATTGTATTAGAGCAATGATGCACAATTCTACTGAAAATTTTTGGATGTACGCAATAACTTATATAAACCAATACTCGTTCTTTGATTTATTTAAAGCTGCACTCTCACAGATTTACCGTTTTGTCTTGGAATTAGCAATTTTGTAGATATCTGCAAACAGTTATGAAAGACTTGACAAAAGATCAGATCGCAGATTTTCATATTTCTAGTCCAAATTTAATGTTTTATGACTTAAGCCGTTACTAACGGTTTAAGAATAATGCATAAAACATCAATTTGTCAATCTTTTATCCCTGGCTTTAAGATATTTGTTCTCCATTATGTATTATGTAATTTATATTAAAATGTTGACCTAATTGTACAGACAACGTGTTTTGCCTCAGTCAAAGCTTTGTATGTGTCTGGTAACTCTAGTTGTCGTGTGAATAGTCACTAAACCGATTGGTGTAATGCATTTTCACGCTGATTATAAGGTTACGCTTTCTGCAATGCATTTCAACCTAATCATTGGAAAGTGAGGACATTGGTAGAGATAATTTGATTAACGTAAATCTGTATTTTGTATGCATCGCTTGCCAATATTCTAATTGATATTAATGATCACAATAGGCAATTTATGTAAGATAAAGATGATAAAATAAACAATATTCCGACAATTGACATTCATCTTTATTCATTCTTGTAAACTAAAACAATAGAAAAATATATTGTGAAATATGACAACCTTCGCTATACATTTTGAAATGGCGTTTTTTAAGGTCACACCGCGGATGGGTACGATTTCAATATCTATGATAAACATCTAGACGCAAACCAGTCTTTTCTTAGTCAAAATAATAAAAACAATATTACGCCGGTTTAGCAGAAACACAGTACTTGACTTTGGAAGGCTACTACTACTACTACTACTTCTACTGTAACTACTACTGTTAATGCTACTGCTACTGCTACTGCAACTACTACTACTACTACTACTACTCCTGCCACTGCCTCTACTACTACTACTACTTCTACTACTACTATTACTACTACTACTACCACTACTACTACTACTACTACTACTACTACTACTACTACTACTACTACTACTACTACTACTACTACTACTACTACTACTACTACTACTACTACTACTACTACTACTACTACTACTACTACTACTACTACTACTACTACTTCTACTACTACTACTACTACTACTACTACTACTACTACTACTACTACTACTACTACTACTACTACTACTACTACTACTACTACTACTACTACTACTACTACTACTACTACTAGTACTGTACTACTACTACCACTACTACTACTAGTACTGCTTCTACTGCTATCACTACTACTACTTGTACTGTACTACTACTAGTACTACTACTACTCCTACAAAGTATAAGCTGTGCATCATCTATATCTGTATAAGATGCTGTCATTTCTTTCATTTAAGAAAGAACCGTCATTCGCTGCTCTGATATAAGTTTCACTAAACCTAGTTGTATAAAAGAGGCAATAAAATATTATACCTTTGGTTTATTTTTTATTTCTAACATCAATGTTATAACAAACATTTCTTCATTTTAGACTGAAGGAAGAAATTGCTAAGTTCAAAGGAAGTTTAGAAGATGTTAAGTAAGTAAAGGCTTTAGCTTGATAACACGTATGCTAGTTTACTTCCTAGGCTGTTCGGGTCGTCATGTTCGGTATAGGTGATATGTCCTAGATGAAATGTCCAGAACATACTATCAGAGTGAAAGAAGTCTGTTTCTTAGCCTTACATTTGATTTATTTCAGAGATGACGTCACGGGGAGCGCATCAGAGTGTTCCGAAAACAGGTTAGTTCATTCTGGACCAATATAATGGTTTTGCTTATTAAGTGTCAGTGCGAATGGCCTTTACAATTATCAACGCGTAAACGCGAATTAAATAGTTATGATGACTTAATTTGCAAAGTATATGTTGCGACAATGTAAGGTAGTCTACAAGCAAGTTCCATTTGAAGTGTCACGTGGACTATTTTAGTTTAAACCTTTTAGGCTTAATTTCAATCATTTAAAACAAAAGAAATGGGGACACAAGTTGATTCTTTTATTTCTTTAACTTTGTATTCAGTATTTAAGTCAGGTTATATTACAAATCATGTTACTACAAGTAAACTGTTATCATATTAAGCCTATTTTTTTATAAAGGCTATTACAAGAGTTGGTCTTAATCTCTTTGTTTTGAAATACACATTCAAGCAAGCTAAAATCTAATAATGCTCACGGTTAACCTCTTGCAACATTTAAGTTGTACAGCATGGACTAACGTTGGAATAAGGCTGTTACCATTGATATGTGTTTACGGAATTAAAACTCCCCTATTTGTTAACCATGCTGCGAGTTCCATCTAGGATATGTTTTGCCAGTTTGGATTAACGGTAATTTTGGGAAAATATTTTATGGCAGTATACATTTCTTGTTGATTATTTAAATTACTTTTGTTGATAATATCACATATACATACTCTAAACATATATTCGACCCGTTCCTTAAAAGTTCTTTAAATACGTAACGTCTTAACGTCATGACTGCTTTTACATGTTCATGCGCAATTACATACGTTATGTGCATGGTTAAACTAATTAAATCTTGAAGTAAATGTTGAGATTGATAAGCAACAATTATATCAGTATGTGTGCTGTGCATCATGAATTTCTGTATATACAGCTGTCATTTTTTAAGAAAAACATTCACTGAGTCCAAATAGGTTTAAACTTATAAGCCATAGGCATCAGTATAAAAGAGGCAATTATATAGTTGTCTTGAAGATTATATAAAGTTTGAACAAAAGTATCTGAGGTATTACTTGAACAAACATTTTATGTGTTATGTGTTATTCAATACATATGGTCTCTTGAACTGCCAGCATTTGTGTTTGAAGTCAATCCTTTTCTTTGATGATGGAAAAGCTCGGTTTAAAGGAAGTTCCAAAGATTTTAAGTAAGTAAATTCTTAAGCTAGACTACACGTTTGAATGTTTAGCTTCAATACTATTTTGTTTGGTCCGGTTCGGTACAAGTGATACGTCATTAATCAAATGACCAGAACATATTTTCATAGTGGAACATAGGCTTGTTTCGTACCCTAAGAATAGGTGAGACATTTACCATGAGCTTTTTAACGGTCTTCGTATTGGTTGAGCTTGTTCATTATATGTTATTATTGTTACAGGCGTTACTTGTATTCGCTATATATTGAAACACATGTCACTGAGTTGTTTACCACCTTTCATTTTAATTAACAGTAAACTTACACAATCTTGGTTTTATTGCTTTTGGATTTAAAAAAAGTCGCTCATGCGAATGCTTGTACAAAAGTCTGTACAAAATGTTATGAAGCAAGATTATTTAGTATTTTATATAATCAATGATAACGATGATAAAAACAATTGTCACTAAATTATTAAATGAAAAGCTTTGAATATTACAACAATATAATTCAGCGTAGATTTCGCTAAAAGCGATTTATTATTTCCGTAATTTCTAAACATGACACTGCACATAAAAGTCATGTTTAACATATAAAAATACTTTCAAAAAATAATGATGTTAAACGAAATAGGATCAAGCTTTATTTAACACAAATTTAGACATACCCGTAAGGGTTTGAATCTGGCTTTGAAACGCCGATACTTCCCTTAGTACGGTTATTAGCCTTCATAAACGGTTTGTCTTTGACAATATGCCAATCTTGGCATACTTGTAAAATCTTATTTCATTAATAATTTGTTAGAATAAAAGTGAAAGAATAATAACGTCGGAGAGCGTTGTTGTATTATAACTCTAACAATCATGTTTTTGAAGCATGACATTTTTTCCAGAGATGACGTTGCACAAAGCAGACCAGAAATTCCTGAATTCCGGTAAGTGTTTTACGGAATATACTGTATTCATAACAATATAATAATTTATTGTTTAGTTTTGCTTCATTGAGGTTCGGTACGAATTGCACTTACACTTGGATGCGCGTTGACACGATTGGAATGGTCATGCCAATAGTGATGCCGATTGCAAAGCAAATTTAATGATTGTAGTTTGCGACAATATTAACAAGTCATCGGACAAGTTCAGTTTAAAATATTACAAGTACTCGTTTCATTCAAGGATCTTAGTCTTAACTTCAATCAACGAAAACCAAACAAATGGTAACACAGGTCGACTAGTTCCCTTTCCTTTAATTTGTGTTCATGAGCTAAGTCAGGTGACATTACCAGTCATGTTTTTTTTATAAGTAAACTGTATTTATATGAAATTCTTTGTATTTGTATGAGCTGTAACAACTTGCGGTCTGATGAAAATCTGAAAAGTAAAAGTTACTGCTTGTGGTCAAGACACATTTACAAGAAAGTTAATCTAGTTTATTTAGAATAGCATGCATAATATTAGAACTGCCAAGCAATTAATCATAAGAAAACTTGCTTTGAAACTCCGAGAAAATACTTCCCCCCATCAGATTTTTGGAAACCTATTCAAAATAAACTAGTCCTACGTCGTCCAAACACATTCCCACTCTCATCCACGACGTCATAGTCTACGAATCGAACATTGACAAGGCAATTTTTTGAATAACATTTTCAACCACAAAGTCATCTTACTGTTCCTCTTCCTTGTGTTTCTGATGTCCCACTTCTGAAGGATTTTGATTTTACAAGATGTAATTGACTCAATTTAGGATTTAAAACAGGCAAGGCAATTAGACTGATTTATGTAAACAACTTTGTTCTAACTAAGGGATATAGCAATTGAAAATTAACAGCCCCTTCGATGTCTTTATAAATACTAAACTGGAAACTGGCTCATGTTAAACAGTCACACTGTGTGACGTCACATAACTCACAGTTATACCAACGAGGATCTCGTGGAGAGCATGGATATTGTTATGCAGGATTAATGTGTCTGGGTGGTGTTTTCGATTGTAACTGAAGTATTGCATTTTTAACTTTAATTCATCACATTGAATAGTTACCTGTATCATTGAACGTGCTTTTTTACTGTTCTATTGATGTTTCAATGAGTATTACTGTACGATTCTTGCTTCATAAAGTATATATTAAAAGTGTGGTACAAGTTTCAAAGTTTATTGGCGGATCGTTTTACAAACATGTCATATCTGTGTTTTCTTAATCCCTTGATTGCCCTTGTTGTTTCTTAAATCCTCCATTATATATATCACACTTCCTTTTCAACAGGCAATAACTCGTTTAGGATGGGTAGTAACTAATTAACTTGTCACATTGATATATACTGTTAGAGAATCAAGCCAGGCAAATACCTTCAAAGGATAAAGATCAATAATCTTTGTCTGTGAGACTTAGTTACTGTAAAAGTCATAATTGATGTCCTTTGGGTGTCGTAAAATTAGGTAGTCACTAAGCAAAATAAATTATTTTTGAAATAATTAATGGGTGTCCAAATATTTAGAGTGTCCAAACTCTAAGGTGAATTACTGGTAGTTTGTGCTTGTGTGACAGGTATATTTCAATACTTGAACTTTATTTTCTTGTCAGATACAAATGTGTCAGATACTGACTATCGGATTGATATGTCAGACTTAAGTGTGCAATTTTGGCAATAAAACCTGCATGTTACTTGTTCTTCAAAACCTGATCCCCAGGACCTCTTGACAGCATTGAGGTTTCCTTGGCTGATGGCTTATATGGTAAATTTGCTGTCCCACTCTCCATGTAATTATGTAACAGGCAGGTGAGCAGGTGATACTACAGCGGGTGATTGAAAGCAACAGGGTGCATAAAGAAAGGTAAAACCTCCTGGAAAGTCTTTAATAATAAAAGAGTGGTGTACCATAACTTAGTTAAAATCCAACCATCATTGTCAAAGTATTTAACCAGACAAATAAAGATTATCTCTGAAGCATGGAACATGTTTAAAAACTGCTGATAAACCTGAAAATTGATGACTTTTATTTCTGGTACAGTCTGAGTCAACAGCTACTGAAATCGATATAAAAAAAATATATATAAAAAACAATAAAAAATAGTCCAACCTACCTACCTTATTTTTTTGGCAGCGTTACCTGAAACGCACCTATTTTTTTATTTGGCCTTAAGGGAAACGCAACAATAAAATGATAAAAATGGATATCAAAGTCACATTCATTGAGTTTATAACTTATTCATAAAAAGATGAGAAATATAATAATTTTTCAAAGAAGAACTATTGAAGGCACACTTTGAAAAACAGATTCCAAAATTGGGCTTATAATTGGTCACATTTATATATGAGCTTGCATCAGCAGTATCATGATTTAATTTATGTAAACGTTTTTGCTTCACGCCTTCATAAGTCCATATTGTAAACAATATAAACAGCAAGACTCATACTTATGGACATAATACTAGAACGTGTCGTGTTATAAAGAATATAGAAATTGGCAAACACAACAAATTATGACAAATATGTAGGCATAGACAACTTTCAGTTGGTGAATCCGGAATGTTTCCATGCATATCTTGGTTATTGTGAACAACATTTATCGGAGAAAAGATATCAGCCAATGAACATTTATTATTTGTGACCCGCAATGGGTGGTATCATGTGATAAAGGTTTAATAAAACATATTTATCGTATCAAATATATGTGATAACATTCTACCGGTAAGTATGTTTATAGTCAAATAATGAATTCATCAATGTCCAATATAAAAATGAAACAAAATTCCAATTATTGTTCACATTAACAAATCAGAACGAAACAAATTGAACAATTAACGAGGTTTTCTTAAATACAAGTCAACATTAGCCGTAAGTCCGCATCTCAAGGTCGACTGCTTGTTTTTATACACGCAAACAGACCACTCGTTGCAAATTGGTGTTACCAAATATATTTTATTAATTAAATTTACAATATTTTATTCAGCGTGATAAAGTGTTAAATTCATTGGAAAGTATTGTATATATTTCATAAACAACAATGACTTTTTAAGGTGTAGTTTCCTTTAAAAGTATACCTTCATCTTTAAGCATTTTGTACTTGTATAAACCTTTTCAGATTAGGAAATACTGTTGAGCTGTATTATAACTCCTCATTTTGTAGTACGAAAATTATTGTTCCGAGCAACTCCTTAAAATTCCTTTTGTAAATTAAAATAATTGCACAACAATAATGTACTTACAATTAAAAGGAATACAGAAAGTTAACGCTTAGAAATTTTGACAGGCACAGCAAGCAGAAGGACCAAAAAATGGACCATTGGAAAAGGCAATACTTTGACCGTAGGAATTACAGACGTAGACAAGACATTTCGAAATATAGGTATGTTATTTATACTTTCATGATAAATACATTGACCTGACTTACAACAACCAAATGCGATCGATACTAACACTGTGTTTTCAAGTTCAATTCATAGAAAAATTAAACACGAAAAAAACGTCGTTTCCATTTATGAAAAAGACATTTTATCAAACAAATATTTTTAATTTAGCATTAGTTTCAAAAATAATTCTCACATATTACGTATTCGAAAGGAAATATAAGAACTGAGAATACCACTCGGATAAGAAAACTGGTTGCTTAAGGAAAACTTAATTGTGCATACAGTCAAAACAAACAAAAGTTTGCAGAGTTTAAATTTGATTATTTACAGTAATACTGCATTCGTTGACTAGTTTCGAAATTGTTATTTAGACTATATTTTTCAAATATCATACTTCATTGTCGCATTAATTGGTAAAATGCAAAATTATATTATTAATCAGACAATACAATGAGCGAATGTAAACACAATCTCTGGCTATAATGGATCATACTGTTTAATGCGAAAGTAAAAGCAGTAGCAAATTAAAGTTCCTCATTGTTTGACAAGATACACTTATTATCTGTTTTCCTGTTCCAAGTAGCGAAAGTGAACGGATTTTGAACGAGACAATAGGGCAACTGGAGGAGGAATGTTCAATGCTGAGGTATGGCTTTGATTTTTTTCCAGTAAAAATATTTTGTTTTGTTAAATGACTACGCTTCTGAAAAATCAACTGTAACTGTAGCAACTGAAATGTATTCTAGGACCATCAGTCATGTAGCATATACAATTTCATCCTTGGCACCCCAGCGTATTAAAACCTATATGATACCCTGGGCAAATTAGCTAGGGAAACTTCATAAATCATGAATATTCATAAGCATTTTCCGGCCAGTAAAACAGCCGATAATAAAAAGGAATTTTATTTATTATTAATTTGGGATATGATATCGGCATATTTAACAATATCCTGCCTAATACGATTTGTCAGCCAGGATTTCATTAGATTATTTCGAAACTTTTCGGTCATTTCCGCACCGCATGATGTAGGTCTCATTCGACCAATCAAGCGGCTGGATTAGACCTTGTTCAGTACAGTATTTGCTCAGGGATACGCTGGGGTGCTTAGGATAATACAATTTAGTCTCACCATTATGGCGTTTTTTGATAGTATAGCATATAACTGTCTTTAAAACATTTATTGCATATGATTAGAAACAAATAAAGATAATTGGTCTTATAAAGTAAAGGTTAAAATTGCAAATATTCTTAGCCGGCAAAATTGAGTCCGTCTGTGAATCAAATCGTTGATACCACGTTTTTGTTTCAGGATACACTGTACATCGCCCGAAGTGCTAAAGGTTAAAGAAAACGAATTGAAAGAAAAACGTGAACTATTAACAACTTTGCAAAAATCAATTGAGTAAGTATTATGGTTTTACAATGTGTTAAGTTGTACGCGGTGCGTATACACAATATTTAATGAATAAAATAGCATTTTGAACTGTCCGAGCAGAGTTTCTGTTAGTAACAAAAGCAAACCTAAGTCTGTATCTGTTACATTGCTCAAATATTATGACTTTGAAACATTGTCTCACATTCCTACAATTCTACCTGAAACTTGTTGTTGCGTAAAATATAGTTGTATTGTTTCGGAGATCCATATTATCCGTTCTAAAAATATACAGTCGTATACATATCTGATATCTAGATAACTTGGCTACGCTTTTGAAATAGATTTATCTAAGGTTATGTGTGTTTTCTTCTTATGGGTTGAAGCATAACTCCGAAGAAGAATCAAGGTAATCAAATAAGACTAAAATTATGACCTTAACTGAATGTAAATTTGTACTTATGTTAGTTTAAAAAGGCTTTTTACATTTTGAGTTATAACAGTTATTTCACTTATATTTAAGAAACAGGTAACGTTTTTGGCTTAAAACTGCTGAAATTTGATTGTTTTTTGAGATTGCATTCGTAAGGGTAACTATGTACAATGCCGTTAAGGTCTAATACTAATGCAAAGTAACACAGATATGGCAAAACAGCTATAATTGTATATAATTGTATGGTTGAGTCAGTTATCTATGCTATTGGAAACCCAAAACGTGATTTCTCAGTTTGAAACCATCAACCAACGTGTGTATCAATCCGCCAACTTTTTTTCTTTTCGTATATATCCAACACTGCACTTGCTTCAAAATGTGTTGACTGCCTCTTGATATAGGCTGACGGCTATCATAAATATCTTGGCCGCCGTACGCCGTACAGTACACTTGTTCATTTCAAGAGGTTTTAGAAATGTTTTTTTTATGCTTAGTGCATTATAAAATGGGTTCTCTTAATAGAGTGAAGCTCGCCATTGCATATTTCAGGATACATGTATGTTGTTTTACTGTGAGGAATACTCTGTCATGCTATCTTATGGATTATAAAGATATATTCGCTTAAAAATAATTGATTGTTGTAAGCATGACTTGATTTGTTGACAACGTATCAGTTAATTAAATATAAGAATATATGTAATGTATTTAGTCGTGTTTAAGTATTATGCCCATGACGGATATTTCCGACGTTATTTTATATTAAATGTAAATATCAATTCCAACCAAAGTAGATTTATAAGCAATTAGCAAACAGGAGATTTAAAGGAATATCTAAGAAAAGATTCCGAAGTTGGGCTTATAAATGGTCACAAATGGATTAAGTGTGCATCTGCAGTATCATAAGAACGCTCGTCTTATTTGCAATAGATATGTTCATGGCCGTGTCGCTGGTATCGAAGTCGGCGTACAAACACATTTACATAGGACATGACTAGAAAAGCAATCAATATGTGTGCTATATATAGAGACATTTCAGGTCGCGGGATGAAAAGGCACCGATAGAAGAACGATGGCGAAGGTAATTTGTGTAGTATAATGTATTTATATTATCATCAGTTGTAACATTTATATATTCAACAAGTAAAATAAGTATGTAATTTTGTGTGCATTTATATTAAGCGAGGTAGAGACTTTTATAGTGGTGCGATACGTACATTAACACATCTTGAAGCAATTGATAAACACTGAAATTCTTCTAAAATATGGAAATATTTTTTTGCAAAGAAGACAATGTACATTCATTTCAGTAACTTGGGTCTGTCCGGAAGATATGCAAGTCCTCTTCATAAGCATGAAATACTGCTTGTACTAAAATTAAATTCAATTGGAAAGTATTCATATCAGCAGAAATCAGAACGGTGTACTTAAAACTGAAAACTCTTAAGTACATTTATAAACCACTTGGTACACATCTTTTAAGTGACACAATTCATCAAATATGTATACAGCAATGCATCAAACTCTAAATTTAGTGATATAAGGATTATGTCGCTCTTTATACTGAAACCAAAAGCGTTAGTTGACGCTCGTTCCGCAGCATTCTTGCTTTACTGAAACTAACGAACCCCGATCAACGTTCGTTCTGCAGCACCCTTGGTGTACTGAAATTAATGCATTTCGATTGACGTTCGCTTCGCAGCACTCTTGTTGTACTGAAATCAACGGGTTCCGATTGACGTTCGTTCCGCAGCACTTCTGTTATAATGAAATCAACGGTCCTCGATTGACGTTCGTTCCGCAGCACTATTGTTATACTGAGATCAACGGACTTCGATTGACGTTCGTTCCGCAGCACTTCTGTTATAATGAAATCAAAGGACCTCGATTGACGTTCGTTCAGCAGCACTCTTGTCATACTGAAATCAACGGACTTCGATTGACGTTTATTCTGCAGCACATTGGTTATACTGAAATTAACGGACTTCGATTGACGTTCGTTCCGCAGCACTCCTGTTATAATGAAATCAACGGTCCTCGATTGACGTTCGTTGCGAAGCACTCGTGCTATTCTAAAATTAAAGGACTCCTAATAACGTTCGTTCTGCAATACTCTTGTTGTACTTTAATCAATGGACTTCGATTGACGTTCATTCCGCAACACTCTTATTATACTGAAATCAACGGACTTCGATTGACGTTCATTCCGCAGCACTATTGTTATACTGAAATCAATGGACTTCGATTGACGTTCGTTCAGCAGCACTCTTCTTATACTGAAATCAACGGATTTCGATTGACGTACGTTCTGCAGTACTCCTGTTAACTGAAATCAACGGATTTCGACTGACGTTCATTTTTTAGCACTCTTGTAACTCCAAAACCAACGGATTTCGATAAACGTTCGTTCCGCAGCACTCTTGTTATACTGAAATCAACGGACTTCGATTGACGTTCGTTCCGCAATACTCTTGCTGTACTGAAATAAACGGGTTGCGATTGACGTTCGTTCTTTAGCACTCTTGTAACTCCAAAACCAACGGACTTCGATAAGCGTTCGTTCCGCAGCATTCGTGTTATACTGAAATCAACGGACTTCGATTGACGTTTGTTCCGCAGTACTCTTGCTGTACTGAAAACAACGGGTTCCGATTGACGTTCGTTCTTTAGCACTCTTGTCACACTTAAATCAACAGACTTCGATTAACGTTCGTCCAGCAGCACATTTGTTATATTAAAATCAACGGACTTCGATTGACGTTCGTCCAGCAGCACTCTTGTTATATTAAAATCAACGGACTTCGATTGACATTAGTTCAACAGCACTCGTGTTATACTGAAAACAACGGACTTCAATTGACGTACATTTCGAAGAACTCTTCTTATACCGAAAACAACGGACTTCGATTGGTGTTCGTTTTGTATTACTCTTGTTATCCTGAAATCAACGGACTTCGATTGACGTTCATTCCGCAAAACTCTTGTTATCCTGAAATCAACGGACTTCGATTGACGTTCATTCCGCAGCACTATTGTTATACTGAAATCAACGTACTTTGATTGACGTTCGATCCGCAGCACTATTGTTATACTGAAATCAACGTACTTTGATTGACGTTCGATCCGCAGTACTCTTGTCATGCTGAAATCAACTGACTTCGATCGACGTTCGTAAAGCAGCACTCTTGTTATACCGAAAACAGCGAACTTCGATTGGCGTTAGTTCTTCATCACCCTTGTTTCTCCGAAATCAACTGACTTCGATAAACGTTCGTTCTGTGGCACTCTTGTCATACTGAAATCAACAGACTTCGATTGTCGTCCGTTCAGCATCACTTTTGTTAAACTGAAATCGACGGACTTCGATTGACGTTCGTTCCGCGGCAATCTTGTTCTGAAATCAACGACATCCGAATGACGTTCGTTCCGCAGCACTCTTGTTACACTGAAACCAACGGACATCGATTAACGTTCGTTCCGCAGTAGACTTGTTATTCTAAAAATCAATGGATTTGCACTGTCGTTCGTTTTGCTGCACTTTTGTTTTTCTGAAATAAAAAGACTGCAATTGTTGTTCGTTCTGCAGTACTCTTGTTATACTGAAATTAATTGACTTCAAAAGATGCTCGTCTCGCAGCCCTTTTGTTTTACTGTAATCAACGGACTCTGATTGACGTTCATTTTGCAGCACTCTTGTTATACTGAAATCAACGGACATCGATTAACGTTCGTTCTGCAGCACTTTTTTGTACTAAAATCAACGGACTTCGATTGAAGTTCGTTCCGCAGCACTATTGTTGTAATGAAATTAACGGTATTCGATTACACTGAAACCAACGGACTTCGACTAACGTTCGTTCCGCAGTAGACTTGTTATTCTAAAAATCAACGGATTTCGATTGTCGTTCGGTTTGATGCACTTTTGTTATTCTAAAATAAAAAGACTGCAATTGTTGTTCGTTCTGCAGTACTCTTGTTATACTGAAATTAATTGACTTCAAAAGATTCTCGTCTCGCAGCCCTTTTGATTTACTGTAATCAACGGACTTTGATTGACGTTCATTTTGCAGCACTCTTGTTATACTGAAATCAACGGACTTAGATGGACGTTCGTTCCGCAGCACTATTGTATACGAGTCCGCATTAGCAGTATCATAAGTTAATTAATGTAGACGTTTTTGGACTACGCTTTCATAAGTTTATATTGTAACAGGAAGACTCATGGACATACTACTAGAACGAATCAGTATAGGATACACATGTCGTGTTATAAAGAATATAAATATGGGCAAACACAACAAATGATGACAAATATGTAGGGATATACTACTTTTTGTTTATGAATCCGGAATGTTTCCATTCATGTCTTGGTTATTTTGAACAACATCTATTGGAGAAAACAATATGTCTATAAACATTTATTATTTGTGACCCGCGATGGGTAGTTACATGTGATAAAGGTTTAATAAAACATATATATCGTATCAAATATGTGTACATTATATCGAAACGTATATTTATAAAGTCAAATAATAAGTTCATCATTGCCCAATATAAAAATTAAACAATATTACAATTATATTTCACATTAACAAATCACAACCAAACAAATTGAACAATTAACGAGGTTTTCTTAAATATGAGACGGCATAAGGTCAACTGCCTGTTATTATACACGCAAACAGACCACATGTCTGCAAATTCGTTATACCAAATATATATTGATAATTAAATGTACAATATTATGTACGGCCTGATTTTTTTTTTTAAAGTTTTAAGTTCAGTGAAAAGTATTGTATTTAGTTCATACACAGCAATGACTTTTTAAAGTGTAGTTTCCTTTAAAAGTATACCTTCAGCTTTATGCAATTTGTATTAACCTTTTTTAATTTGGAAATACCGTTGAGCTGTATTATAAATCCTCATTTCGTATCGTGTAGGGTTTTTTTCCGAGCTACTCCTTACTATTCCTTTTGTTAATTAAAATCATTGCACAACAATAATGTACTTTCAATTAAAAGGAAAATAGAAAGTGATCGCTTTCAAATTTGACAGGCACACTAAGCAGAAGGACCAACAAATCGACCAATGGAAAGGGCAAAACTTTGACACTGGTAAATACAGACGTAGACAAGACATTTCACAAGATAGGTAAGTTACTAAAAAAATTATGATAAATGCATCGACCTGACTTAATACAGCCAAATGCGACCGTTACTTTAACTGTGTTTTCAAGTTCACTTCTAAGTAGATTTAAAAACGAAATAAAAAAAAATCACGAGAAGACGTTAAACTATATCTTATCCATTTATGAAAAAGACATTTTATCAAAAAAACTATTTTTAATTTAGCATTGTTTTCAAAATGCAAAAAAAAAATCACACAAAATTACGTACTTGAATAGAAATATAAAAACTAAGAATACCACTCGTACAAGGAAACTGGTTTCTTACCGGAAATGAGTTGTACATATAATCAAAATGAAACAAAAGTTCGCAGTGTTTTAATATTATTATTAACAGTAACACATCTTTCGGTGACTTGTTTCGAAATTGTTAATTTAGCTATTATTTTCCAAATAATATATTTCATTGTCGAATTGCTTTGTAAGAATGCAAACTATGATTAATCAGACTTTACACTGTGCGAATTTAAACACTATCTCTGGCCATAATGGAGCATACTGTTTAATGCGAAAGTAATAGCAGTAGTAAGTTTTAAGTTCCCCTTAGTGTTTGACCAGATGCACTTATTATCTTTTATCCTGTTCCAAGTAGCGAAAGTGAACGGATTTTGAACGAGACAATAATACAACTGGAGGAGGAATGTTTAATGCTGAGGTAAGCCTTTGAACTTTCTCCAGTGTAAATATTTTATTTTGTTAAATATGTTTTTTAACATTCAACTGGAAGACTATCAACTGAAATGTAATCTAGGACAGTCAATCATTTAGCATATACAATTTCGTTGTCGGCATCCTGGAGCGTGTTATAACATATATGATACTCGGTACATGGCTAGGGCAACTTCGTAAATCTTGAATATGCATAAGCATTTTCCGATCAGTCCAATAGCCGATTACAAACAGGAAAGAATCCCCTTTTTAAAGAGCTATCGTCATATTTAACAATATCCTGCCTAAAACGATTTGTATGCCGTGATCTCATTGGACTATATCGGACCGAGATTACATCCGTAACTTCTCGGCCATTTTCGCACCGCATGAGGTGGGTCTCATGCGACCAATCAAGCGGCTGGATTTCATTTTATTAATTATTCATGAGTACGAGATTTTTACAGCTTATTTGGAGGTGCAGAAAATAATACAATTGAACCTCACCATTATGACATATATTGATAGTATAGGACATAAATGTCTTTAAAATATTAAATGCATATGTTCTAACAACAAATAAAGACAATTGGTCTTATAAAATGAAGGTTTTAGCCAGCGAAATTGAGTCCGAATGTGTATGGAATTTAATCGTTGATACCATTGTTTCTTTCAGAACACATTGTACATCGCCCGAAGTACTAAAAGCTAAAGAAAACGAATTGAAAGAAAAACGTGAGCTATTAGCAACTTTGCGAAAATCAATTGAGTAAGTATTAAGTAGTACGCGTAGCGTATACAATATATTTCTTGAATAAAATGGCATTTTGAACTGTCCGAGGTGTTTTTTTTCTTTAGAAACAACAGCAAACCTAAGTCTGTATCCATTGCATAGCGCAAATATTATGACTTTGATACATATCCGCACATTACTACAATTCTATCTGAAACATGTTCTTGCGTAAAATATAGTTGTGTGGTTTCGGTGATCCACATGGACTGTTGTAAACATATACTTATCTGATTTATAGATTACTTGGCTACGCTTTTAAAATAGATTTATCTAAGATTGTGTGTGTTTTCTTCTTTTAGGATAAAGCATAACTCCGAAGACGAATCAATGTAATCAAATAAGACTAAAATTGTTTTCTAAACTGAGTATACCTATGACTGTTTAAAAAAGCTTAACACATTTTGAATTATAACAGTTACTTCACTTATATTAAAGAAACAAGGAGCCTTTTCAGCTTAAAATTGATTATATTTGAATGGTTTCTGAGATTGCATCCGTAAGTGTACCTATGTACAATGCAGTAAAGGTCTGATCTTGATGCACAAATAAGGCAAAACAGCTATAATTGTATCGTTGAGTCAGATTTCTATGCTATTGGAAACAACAAAATGTATCAACCAACTAAACTGGTCCTCTCAGTTTGAATTATATCAACCGACGTTTGTATCAGTCCGTCAGCTTGTTTTATTTTTCGTATATATCCACCACGGTACATCACTTTAAAATATGTTGACTGCTTCTAATATAGGTTAATGGCTACTACTGAAATCCTGGCTGCAGTACGCCGAACCGTACACTTGTTCATTTCAAGTTTTAAAGAGTTTTTAGAAATGCTTTTGTATGCTTAGTGCATTATATAAAAGGGTCTCTTAACAGAGTGAAGCTCGCAATTGTCTATTTCAGGCTATATGTATGTTGTTTTATTGTGAGGACTACTCTGTCTTGCTATCTTATTGATTATAAAATATATGTTTGCTTATAGCTAATTGATTATTGATTAATAAGAATTAATTGTAAAGCATGATTTGATTCGTTGACAACGTTTAAGTTATATTAAAGTTATAGAACTGATTAGATTGGGAAAATACATATGAGTGACGTGTATTGTATACTATATTGTATTTATCTTATTAAAATATCTTTAATGTATTTAGTTTAGTTAAGTAATATGCCACTGAAGGATATTTCCGACGTTATTTTGTAAACGATAGAACAGTAGAAATAGTACAAAGATTACGAAGTTGGGCTTATAAACGGTCACAAATTCATACAAGTCTTCATACACAGTATCATAAGAACACTCGTCTTATTTGCGATAGGTATGTTCATGGCCTTTCTTGTCGTTGGCATCCTAGTCGGCGTACAAACACATTTACATAGGACAAGAAAAGCACTAGATGTGTGTTATATACCGAGACATTTCAGGTCGCGGGGTGAAAAGGCACCGATAGAAGAACGATGGCGAAGGTAAGTTTGTGTAGTGTTATGTATTTATATTATCATCAGTTGTGAAATTAATATATTCAACAAGTAGAATAATTATGTAATTGTGTGTGTGTGTGCATTCATATGAAGCGAGGTAGAGACTTTTATAGTGGTGCGATACGTAAATTAGCATATCTTGTAGCAATTAATAAAAACGCTGGAATTGATCTAAATATGTTTTGCCAAGAAGACAATATATTTTGATTTCACTAGTTTGGGTCTGTCCGGCAGATATGCAAGTCCTCCTGAAAAGTTTGTAATACTGCTTGTACTAAAATTAAATTTCATTGGAAAGAAATAGAAGGACCAATCGAAATATGCGTTCGTTAATAAAGCTAGAATTGTATATCATGACTTCGTATGATTACAACGTATTAGAGTTTTATTGATATCGAACTGATAAGATGGCAAAATACATACGTGCGAAATGCATTACACATTGTACTGCATATATAATATACTAATATATGTAAGCCATTAAGTCACGTGTATTTATGAATGTCATATCAGGATATTTCCGACGTATTATTGTAACAGGAAAAGCAACAATAAAACGTAAACATGAATATCAAGGTCCCATTTATTGAATTTATAACATATTCATAAAAAGAAGAGAAATGTAAGAATGTTTCAAAGAAGAACTATTTGAGGCATACTTGATTTTTTTTAAATATGGGCTTATAGACAGTCACATATAAACCAGTCCGCATTAGCAGTATCATAAGTAATCATGATTAAACGCTCGTCTCTTTAATAGAAACAAATCAAGGTATTTTCGTTGTCACCGGCGTCGTATTCGGTAAAAAAACACATTAACATTGGACATGACATGAAAACCGATAACGACGTTTGCTATATAAAGACACATTTCAGGTCGCGGTATGTACAGGATGTGATTGAAGAACGGCGGCGAACGTAAGTTTGTGAATAATTTATATTATGTTCGTTTGTGAAATTAATATATACGACTATCTTTTTTTATAATACTGTGTGCATTTATATGAGATATGCATATATAGAGAGGTAGAAACTGTCATAGTGGTGCGATACGTACAATACATATCTTGTAGCAATATATAAACACTCAAATTCTTCTAAAATATGAACAGATATTTTGCCAAGAAGACAATGTATATTCATTTCATTAGCTTGGGTCTGACCTGCAGATATGCAAGTCCTTTTGATACTTTTGTAATACTGCTTGTACTTAAATTAAATTCCATTGGAAAGTATTCATATCGACGGTTTTCGAGTGATGTTCGATCCGCAGCAATTTTGTGTTACCGTTGAAATACTGTGTGGTGTTAATGAGATTAAAATGATAGTTGATTTAGGCTTACCTTTGAGAATAATCAAAATATGCGTTTGGTAATATAACTCGAATTTTATACCATGACTATTTGATGTTAAAAATACATACGTGCGATATGTATTGCATATTGTACTGCATACATTCTGCACGAATATTTGTAAGGCATTACTTCGTGTTTAATTATGAATGTCATAGCAGGTAAATGCCGACGTTTTATTGTGAAACGAAAAGCGAAACTGAAACGATCATAATGAAGATCGACATCCTTTAAAAATGTTCCAATGTTGAGCTTATCCATTGTCTTTTATATATATATATATATATACGAATCTTCATCCGCTGAATCATAAAACAGCATCCGTATTAAGTTTGCAAATCCGGAATATTTGCAAACTTATTGTCTTTGTTTTTCACCCAATGTTGTTTTATTTTAATTTGCAACTGCAATAAGTTCGGTAATATTAATATGATATATTTTTGTTTCCTGATAAATAAATATTTTTTTATGTATTTAAAGTCAATGGTTTCCATTTGGATAATGGCCTTTAAGTTGGAAACTGCTTTTTGCAATTGGAAAATCAGCCAAAGAATTTTGTTGGAAAATGTTTCCACATTTAAAAAAAAGTGATAAATCACAATCATTATCATCAATGGTTATACTGTTCACTTTAAAAATTGCGTTAAGAGTACTGTTTATCATTTTTTGTAAAAGCAAAATCCCGTCGACCATTTTTTCCAATTGGAACTTTCCCATGATTCAATATCAGAAAAATCAAGAAATTGAAAATCTCCTATTGAAATCTTCCAATTGGAAACATATGCGAGTTTTACACTAGTGAATATTGCATTACAAAATAAACGATAATGGTATTGCCATATTGTCACTTTATAACATTGCAGTATCTAAGCCGATCATACTAAAGGATAACATAGGAGCGAACAAACATATGATGTATACTGATATGTAAATCATGAAATTTAAACTTGTAAACTAGCTGAAGATTGTAGATATTACTGTTCACGTCATTCCAAGGGAATCGGTTATGTCATTATCTTATCTTATCTTATCTTGTCTTGGCACCAAATAATCATTTTCCAGGTAATTCATCTGAAAACACTTTAGTAAGTTAATTCTTTGATACAGAATTGCAGAGCAAATAACAATGAAAAAATGGAAATAAAAATATGGACAATAACATAATTTACGGGATACTTTTACATTTATCCCTTGAAAGCATCAAGTGATAATGTCAATTTACAAATCACGCTTCATGTGTTTGCTGTTTTGCTGAATTGCGTGAGCAACTGTTTTTGAAATGGTAAATTCAACGATTATATCTTAGTATATATGAAAATCTGTTGAAGGGTTCCAGATGTCTGTATCTTAGTTTTAACATTTTTAAACACTTTATTTGGTATTTAAAAACAAAACTCTGTAAAATATAGGGGAAACAAAGTAATATATGGCCCAGAATTCGGGTCTTGGATTTATTTAAAACCAAAGTCAAAGTCAAGAGGTTACGCACCTACATGACACTCCCTCTAATGGCACTTCTGGAACCGCCCCTGAATTTGTGCATTAGCTGAGTTTGCGAATGACTGCGCCCACGCAATGTCTTGTATTGCTGAACCCGTGCTTGCAGGCGTTTAGTTATTGTGTTTAAAAGTCACAAGCAGAAAGAAAAATAATTGATAGAAAAAAGGACAACTCTTCTGATTGTAAAATTCCGTAAATTTAATTAGTTATTAATACTTGAGTGAATGTACCTTCAAACCAGATAAACACAAACATGTCACAATAATTAATACTCTCTGCTGTAATGTGTCAAGGGAACTATTTTGTTTTATTGAGCTTTGTATGACGCTGAATGGCACTTAGGTTTTGCAAAATGGATATATCAAACATTGGTAAGTCATATATATTTGTGTTGTTTGTTCTATAAGGACAGTCAAGAAGTAGGACAACTCGTCACTAAGTTCGTTCATAATAGGCCTGTTCTTAACCCTACTTGCGGCTCGGGGTGGAGTGAAACGGGGCGTACTCCCCTAAAATCGTCTAAAAGTTTGTTTTGAGCAGGTGCGAGTAAATGCTTCAACTCTATTGGATAAAACAACCCATGTGACATTCATTCATTTATCCATGAAGCATTCGTGTATGCAAATCAGTTTGTGAAAATAACTTTGACTTCAAGACAAATTTGTTATATATATAAATACCGTTTGAACTTTTAGTTTTTTTTAACATTAAATTTTTCACTTAACAAGTAGATATTCTATTCTATAAGTACTACCCTCAACATTGTAAGGATCGTGCCAGATGGTCGTTATTACCCTAAATTACTCAAAATACGTTTAATTCAAAGAGTCTACTTAGCTACTATTCGGCAGATCAGGTGAATGTTCAAACATCAATAGAGTTTTTAAAATAGCAATCCATCTGATAAGGCCCAATTTAAGGAATTTGTCATATGACTGTTTAAAGCTGCTATCCCACATAATTACTTATACAACTTTTTTTTTTTTTTTTTTTTTTTTTTTTTTTGTCTTGGAAAGGGCAATTATTCCCATAAATACTCGTATCTGCATACAAATAATATAAGTCTGCTGACAAAAGATCAGATGGCCGATTTTCATATTGCCGTTCGAAAATAAATGTTTTATGGCTTAAACCATTACTAACGGTTTAAAAAAAACGCATAAAAAATCAATTTTTGAACTTAAATATAAAAATCTGCGATCTAAGTGTTTGTCAGCAGTCTTATATAAATGGTTTCCATGGATTTTCAAAAAAAAATGCTCGTGCAAAGACAAAAAGTAAATAAGTTGTCAGAACGTCAATCTGTGAGAATGCAACTTTGAACTCTACCTTTATTCGAAGTGAAATAACTTTTTTATAAACTGTGAACATTAATAAGTATATAAGTACACTCAAAAAGACACCTTTGTTCTACACATTTTGTACAACTTCATCTTACACATTAATTAATACAGAACGTAACTGTTGGAAGTATATTATATCGATATTGATATCAAACGCATTTTAAATAAATAATAAAAAATGAATACAAATATGAACTTTTTGTGTTACCTGTTTGTCAATAGGATTAATAATTCAATGGCTGAGTCTTGATTTAATTTCTTATAGGGATTAATAGAGGTATATGTTGAAGCAACTGATTAAGTAATAAAATAGTTTCTCTAGTGTTTTGCAAATCTTATGATACAATTCATCGACTGTTTAATCTAGGTTTAAATGCTGCATAAAAAAGATCGGCCGTTGTTACAAGTAGCAAGAAAAAAATGGAACGATCTTTTTTATTTATATACAAAATTATGCAACATGTTAAATTCAATGAGCATACAATCTGAATCTTTTTTTGTACCATCGAAGACAATATTAACTAAGTCCATTTTTTATTCGAATGTGATGCTGGAAATCATGGCTGATAAAATTTATGGTGCAATAATTCTATGCTATAAGAATTTACTTATTATAATGAGTGAATGTGCTAGGAAAAGTTAAAAACATTCCATAATATTTTTCGTTATCTAATGCCGGTGCATTATATATTGATGCTGTAAATTGACAATTTATGATTTTAGTATATAGTGTTTATTTTTAATTGTATCTATATTAGAGCAATAAATAAATGTTTGTAAAGACGCATTTATATTTCTGTATTTAATCTTGAACTAATAATGTTGATTTTGTGCTAACTTTCGCTGTGAAAGATCCCATGGTCTAAAATCAAAATCAAATGAAATTCAGACCAAAATCCACTCGAACTATGACCAGAATCCCCTGCTAAGCCTATAATAAATTTATGACTTTCATTGCAAAGGTTTGTGGTTTTATCTCCACCAGGAACATTTTTCTTGCCTTTCAAAATAAGGACGAGAAAAAAAGACTCGAGGATGATAATAAAAGCTTATGGCTTTTCACCATTTTAAAACAAAAAGTAAAGAGCTATCCGCTAAAATTCCTCTTCATTTGATTATGCTAAATCTTAACACTACGCAGGGTTGTGATCTTACGGCACGCATATAAACAACGCTGTGGTGTACGAAAATGCAGTTAACTCTTACTGGTAGTTTTCTAGTGACATCTAGGTTTATTCACACCAGAAACAGCAAGCTATTAAATAGCATCAAGCTTGTCGAAACATGGCACCTCATCCAATATCATTGAGCTACATCGTTTCAATTACTTGTTTTAACTATGGCAGCTACATATGTTCATATTACTTTCTGGGGTTTAAATGCGACATCTGAATTGACTGTAAATATTTCCACTGACATAACATTCATAACTATTTTTAAGCGGCCTACGCATTGCACATGGTACCATATTTCTTGAGCTACCTTGTTGGATTTACTCTTTTATGGGTTCGACTTGATTTCATATTACATTCTGGGATTGGAATGTAATATTTTAGTTTTCTGTTAATATGTCCACCAACATAACACTTGCGGCCTGGCACATTGCATCTCATCAGTCATGGTGGTATTCTCCGGTTTCATATAACACATAGCACGAAAATATGACAGCATACGCGAGTTGTTAGTTACTAAATTTAACTATGCATACCATAAATTAAGTATTTTCATACATTCTCCCCAATTACCACCTCTCCCACTCGTTTATAATTTGAATCAGCATATAAAAATAATCATGTCATATTTAACAAACATAAAACTACAAGTGTAATTTATATATTCGTCTTCATATTTCATAAAACTGCAATAATGGCTGAAACTGATCCGTTCGTAACATACTATTAAAGGCAGGGGCATAGCTAGCCCTATATTCATGTGGATTCACCATTGTTCTAGTGGGGTCTAGGAGCATGTTCCCACCCCCTGAACATTACGAAAAGGATGGTACCATTTTATGCATTGCGGGCGTTCTGTTAGTCCAAATTATTTTAATAACGTCAAATGTAAGTTTATTTTCTGTTCTTTGGCCGTTGAACTTTATAATTTAACTTTCAATGGTCATGTGTGTTTAACAGCATACATTAAGTCAATGAAAAATATGATAATGACTGCTGGACTGTACTTTGTTGTCAGAATTATGTGGAATCAACGGCGTACTCGCCTATAGGCACCTTTTCGCCTGGGGCTTTTTATATGATACTCGGGACTCAAGCGATAGGTACGCAGGGAGGTACTCCAAATTTTGCTGACCAGGGCCCCATTCCAAAATGCAATGACAAAACGGTAAAAAACAACACCACATCTTCATAATGTAAAGTATTACATTATTTTTAAGAATGGTAACTCTTGACAACATTTTAGTGGCCTTTAACCTCGCAAATATTCGGTTAGATGACAAATATAATTAAACTTAACTACACGAGTTTTATGGCATTTATGAAAAGTATGGAAATGGATTTGTTTTGGTTTGTGTTTTGTTCAATCGGATACAATTATGTACATATATATATACATATCTTAAACATGGTTAATAAAGAATTTGCGATGTTCAAGCGTCATGCTAACCATAGAATAGTATAACGGCGATAACTGATATGGATTATTAACAGTTTAAACAAAAAAAAAAACATATTTCGAAATCAACTTTCGGGAATCAAAAATGTATTTTAATAGTATCACCGAATCGATTTCAATATGTAAAAAATATAAAACATATTGCATTAACAAAGGAAATTCAATTTGCAATAATTCCGGATTTGCAAACGTAATCCGGCTGCTGACTTAAGTTATCATGATTAAACGCGCTTCTCTTTAATATAAACAAATCAAGGAAATTTTGTTGTCACCTGCGTCGTATTCGGTAAACAAACACATTAACATTGGACATGACATGAAAACCGATAACGCCGTTTGCTATATATGGAGACATTTCAGGTATGGACAATCAGTGGTGGAAGAAGAGCTGCAAAGGTAATTTTGTATAATGTTATGAATTCATATTATCGTCAGTTGTGAAAGTAATTTATGATACTACCTAAATAATTATGTAATTTGGAGTGCATTTATACGTAGCGAGTTAGAAACTTTGATAATGATGCGATCCGTATATTTACATAGCTTGTAGCAACATATAGAGACAATGCAATTATTGTCAAATATGAAAAGTGGATTTTGCCAAAAATACATGTATATACATTTCACTAGCTTGGGTCTGTCCGGCGATATGCAAGACGTCTTGATTAGTTCGTTATACTCTTTTACTGTAATTGGATTTCAATTGAAAATATTCATACCAGCAGAAATTAGAGAGATGTACTTACAACGGAAGACTCTTTAATATTTTTATAAAACACTTGGTACACATATTTTCAATGACAATGTTCACACATACTGCAATGTTCCGTACACTGCATTTCGTGATATATGAGTTACGCCGTTCTTTATACTGAAAACAATTGAAGTTAATAGACTTTAATTCTGCAGCACTCTTAAAATACTGTTGCAATTTAAATAGAGTAGGAAGTAAAAATGATTATTGACTTAAGTTCATGTTATCTATAACTTATATTTGCACTTATATGATTTTGATTATTTCAGGAATTGTTAATAAAATACTAAATATAGTTTAAAACAATCATACGCTAATGTTTTTACACCAAGTTAGGAAATGAAACGACCCGCCTTAACCGCAAACAAATAAATGGTTGACAATGGCTTTAAATTGACAACTGTACCGGAGGTAAATATACTCGCATGAGGGTCGGTTGAACCGGTTTTGAAAATGATATTATGAACAAGTGTATACGGTCACTAGCATTAAGTCTTAGTGATTAAAACATCAGACTGACTATTGATTATAGGATGTATAAACTGAGCTCCATATTTACCATGTACCCCTTTCGTCGTTGTGTATATTCATGCGTTGTACTTAAGTAGTTTTATCCCCTGGACATATCAAACATGTGTGGTTTATATAACTTTGCATTTCTTTGCTGCTTAATATTGTAGTTATACATTTACATATACAAGTATGCTAATAAGGAAGATATTTCAGAATAACTAGTGCAGCTTCAAATATGAGAGAACAAGCCGAAAGGTTAGTTTATATTATGTTATGATTTTATATGATCAGCTGTTGTAAATTTATTTTTATTCGGCAGTGTTAGAGTTTAGTGTGCATTGAAACGAGGAGAGGAATACTCTTTAATGAATTATTTTAGTGTTTAACAAGAAATGAATAGCTAAAATATATCAAGAATATGATTTTTCTGATTTTGTTCTAGAATACGCATTTACGATTCATTAGCCTCAGTGTTGAAATCCACTCAACTATCTGACAACTTCGCAAGCCATAAATATTCTTAAATGTTGTATTGCTATTACTAAAGGTCGTTTTAAAAGGAGTATTAACAATTTGAACTGACCAATTTCCTTCATGTTATTGTACACTACACAGGACATTAAATAGTTTGCTGTGTGTTCATACACTACTCGAGGACATCGTTTAGAAATTTTGATAGATACGATTTTTACAAATTCATCAAACGCTTTGCAAATATAATTTGTATCTGTCGATGTAGAAAAACTTATATAAATGCTTAAAAAACTATAAATAACATATATCTCGTAAGCATCGACCTTTAGTGTATATAATTCAATTGTTCTACTCCAGGAGGGTGGTGGCGACGTTCGAAACTGCCCAACAATGTCGCTTATCATAATGCAAGTCATTGTTAAGCCAGCAGGACCATAAATAAGTTTCAATCGTCCGTATTGTACTTCCTTTTTCAACTTCATAAACATCTCAACAGGACGATAGTAAGCTATCGTGAGAAAATCAAAAAATAACATAATTCTTTGTTCGCGTTGAATGTGTGCGCTATCGATGAATAGTTCAATTCGATTGGTATGGATCATAACAATGTGGACACAGGATAACAGTGTGCTAGCAGCTGCTCTCACAGCGATAATTTATCGAATATTACATACCAAGGTACAAATACGAGGACATCATTTATCCAAACCTAATAAGGATAAAAACTCATTGATTATATTTAGTGATAATGATTGTAAATGTTTCGTGCAAAAGCCATCTACAACCTGTTTCAATGTTTCTTATTATATAGAACTTGTCTTTTTTTTCTTTTATAAAATGTGTTTTGTGGTACAAGATTACGTTTTTACAACTGCATTTAACAGTTTCAAGACTTAAACGTTTCCAATTTATACCTTATCGTTATGTTTTAATTAGTGTGGTTAGGAACCCCTATCATTTTGCATAATTTAGATTTATCTCCCTTTAAAAGAGTCCTGCATAAAATGTGTGATGTTAATATGACATCAGATGATGTTTTTAAATAGGCTTTATTAAGTATATTTCTAAAATTTAGTATCTATGTAATTGTGTATATAATTATTATCAATCAGTGTTTCACTTTGATGACATTAAAGGTTGTTTTAATGTTAAAATGTCAAATTATTATTAACTTCATTCTCGATATATCGTGTACCTTTTATCCTGATTTTTTTTGTGAATGCGTCTTTTTAATATTTATAGTCAAACATGTCAACCATTCTTGTGTACTTACTTATGAAATTTGAATAATGATGTTTTAAGTTTTTATATGTTATGTCCATAGATGTGATAAGAATTGTGTACAGTGTTTTTGATCGTTTAGTGTATGTATAACAAAAACTGCTATACACATATGGTATTAGAAATTAAAACGCCTCATTAAAATGACATTTATCATAAGAACATGGATGTATTCAAAATGATTTTACCAGGAGGGCATAAAATACAAGTGTTATTGATACTACCTATTTATCAGTGTCGTATTCGACTCACAGGTATTTTTGCAGGTTTTGAGTTGACTCGATTTGCGCCTCGTGAAATTCTTATGTGCGACAATCCACTCGAGTCGAATCCAACCTCCTCATTATTTTTGTAAATATAATGGTCTACAGATTTTTCTTTGTTAAATTAGTAAAGTCTATGTTTAGTCAAAGCCTATAATTGGATTTATAACTGTATGGAATGATGGGCGAAATTTAGTTATGTCCCATGCAAAGTGGACAAAGAATGTCAACATTTTGACGATACAAAATATTTGCGTTAGTGTAATACGATTATGTAGTATATCCAAAGGTATTTGACAGATACTGCTGGAAGTTTCAAGCAGTATGATAAGAGTCGTAACATTGCGTTACTATGGTTATGTTAAAGATTGTTCGTCCAAATATCTGATTATTTCCAAAAGTAGGAATAAGCTTATGTTTTGTATTAGTTTATATATGTGACTCCTATGTGTGTATGAATTGTATGAATGGTAAAAGTGTCTAAAAGTAAATACAAACAGATATGACTATTTATTTTTAATTAACAAACGAGTTATTTGTTGTAAGGCATACATTTGAAGTATAAGTATTAGGTGTATTTAGTAGAAAAAATCCTGCTTTAGGTAACATACCGAAAAAACAAATTTGATCAAAGTGTTAACTTTACTTTTGCTATTTAATGACATTGTGAGGAAGTTTGTATAAATAAATGAATAAAAAATAAGTGTCCCTAATATTTCCTTAATGTTTCAAGTATGTCGATATTTTGCAAAACAATGACACATGCCCGTTTAATGACCAGCGACTTCATCCGATATTATCGTCTTCGGAAATATGTACTTCAGTGTTTAAACACATTTTGAATGTTTCAATACTTTTGTTTTTGTTTTGTGAAATGGTATTCATTTATATGATGGGTGGATTTACAATTGGAATTTGAAACTATACGGTCAATTTCGAGTAAGATTAAAAATATATGAATCATGTCAAAAATGTTTACTGCTGATTGCAATTTTTGATATAGAAAAATCGATTGAATACCACCTATGTCCACAAATGCATCAACGCTTTTGAAAACCTATCAACACTTTCTCTAAAAACTCTTGACCCTTATCAAGTATCGAACCCGTATTGGCTGAATGAAGCGTGCCGTCTCTAGGTTTAATTTAAACATTATACATTTTAACGATTGTGAAAAAAGCTATGATAGCTTATACTAAGTCACTCTCGTTGGCACGATGTAACGCGAGAGTGTGGTCTTGTGTTGTGGGCGAAACCGGAGTACCCGCAGAAAACCCACTTGTCCTGCTTGGTGACCCCTAACCAAACTCATATACGCCCAGGCCGCGAATGGAACCCGGGTCGCCTTGGTGAGAAGCGAGTGCGCTAACCACTGCGCTAACCGGACAACCGTCTCTAGGTCTCATGCAGGAAACGACAACAAACGTTGTTGTTTTACAATTTTACGAGTTGAGTTTCTTTCGAATCGTGTTATGCTATTCTAAACTACAACATATGTAAAGCAGATCGAACATTGGTTAGAAATATTTGAATCCTCTGTTAAACATTTCGACCTCCTTAAATTTCAATCACATACGAAATGATCTCCCTTGATGAATATATACAATACCAGCCACAACGTTTAAAAACAGATCGATTTCAGTTGTCAGTTCTAATTTAAAAAAAAACAAAAAAAAACAAAAAAAAAAAACATCAATACGTATTAGTTCAATATGTTTGTAAATGTGCTTAATATTACATTGTTTCCGAAGTTTATAAAAAATAATAAAGTGAAATACAATTGAAACGTTGTGAATAACGTCACGTGATTTTGAACATCACTATCTCATATGTGTGGAGACAGTGCTTACTGTACGACATAGAAAAAACCTTCTCTGTGGAATTTGTCTAGTAGTACTGTTATGTTTATGAAGTAAATAAATAGTTTAATATTTATAACATGAATAAGATATACCACACCTACATGGGGCCAGCAGTCATTAACTTGTAGCATTACAGCTAATGAAATAATATGAAGCACACATATATGTGGCCACCGGTCATTAAATTGTAGCATTACAGCAAATGAAAAATATGTACCACACATATATGGGGTCACCGGTCATTACTTTGTAGCATTACAGCCAAATAAAAATATGTAAAGCGTTTCCAAGCATCTTACACCCTTAGATTCATATTTTAGCAAGCATAACAACACACTATTTGATACTTGTTCAGGTGTATAAACAGAGCTTTGCAAAAAAAGGAGAAAAAATGTATTATAAAAAAGAACTAAAATAAACATTTGAATTCAAACGCATTATTTCTACAAAATACAATATTTATGTATGTAATTGCAAATGTATCAATGCAAAGAACAATGTCAACAATTAGTTTAAACCCACAGTAGCCTTATATTTCACTGACCGTTCACAGGCGGTAATCCCATCATTTATTGATGAAGCTATATTGATGAGTGTGTGACCTGTTGGTTGTGTCTGTACACTTGTATTCCACTGACCGTTCAAAGGCGATAATCCCATCATTTATTGATAAAGCTATATTGACGCGTGAGTGGTCTGTGAGTGGTGTCTGTACACTTGTATTTCACTGACCGTTCACAGGCGGTAGTCCCATCATTTATTGATGAAGCTATATTGATGCGTGTGTGGTCTTTGGTGGTGTCTGCACACTTGTATTTCACTGACCGTTCACAGGAGGTAATCCCATCATTTATTGATGAAGCTATATTGACGCGTGAGTGGTCTGTTAGTGGTGTCTCTACACTTGTATTTCACTGACCGTTCACAGGCGGTAATCCCATCATTTATTGATGAAGCTATATTGACGCGTGTGTGACCTGTTTGTGGTATCTGTACACTTGTATTTCACTGACCGTTCACAGGCGGTAATCCCATCATTTATTGATGAAGCTATATTGACACGTGTGTGACCTGTTGGTGGTGCCTGTACACTTGTATTCCACTGACCGGTCAAAGGCGGTAGTCCTATCATATATTGATGAAGCTATATTGATGCGTGAGTGGTCTGTTTGTGGTGTCTGTACACTCGTGTTTCACTGGCTGTTCAAAGGCGGTAATCCCATCACTTATTGATGAAGCTATATTAGTGCGTGAGTGGTATGTTGGTGGTGTCTGTTGTTCTCACTTGTATTTCACTGACCGTTCACAGGCGGTAATACCATCATTTATTGATGAAGCTATTTTGATGCGTGTGTGGTCTGTTTGTGGTGTCTGTACGGTTGTGTTTTTCGTTCAGGGTCTCTTGAGCCCTTATCGTGTACATCCAAACAGGGTTTATATTTTAATATAATACTAAAGGGCTTGTCCGTGAAGTTTTCATTGTACTATTGTAAATTTGATGTGGTTGCTTTTGTTTTATTAAAATTAATTTAAGTCATTCTGTTTCAAAAATAAATCATACTCGCAAAGATATCAAGAAACAATTATAAGATTGAATGATCGGTTCACAACATGTGTATATTAAAGAAAATTATATTCTCGCTAGACTTAATATATGAGTACCATATAATATATATACAAAACAGATACATATACAAGAAAAATGTAAATGGTTAAATGTTTTACATACATACAGCAAAATTCATTTCAATAACACAACAAAACCTATTGCAAGTTATAAACAACATACAATTCTCACATCATCAAGTTAATGAGTTACTGAGAGGTCAAATACAATAAATGCAAATCAAACACCAAATTACGAACTATATCAAATATATATATTTAAAAAATCGCCGGTACCGCTTCCGGTTTCATTTGAATCGAGCTCATATCACGATGTGTTGATGGACTGAAACAACAACGGTAAGCTATAATATCAATTAAACAAGCTGTCATGTGTTTACCAGTAGGCAAGATATCAGCTTAAAATATATTGTATGATTTCTACAAACCCCTATTACATGTCTTTGTTGGTGACGAAAAACAACAGGGAATAAAAAAAAACTTTTTCGGCTCAATTATATAAGCATGGAGATTTAAGTATCCTCTTATAATAGATGTATTACATGTGGGCACACTTTGAAAGTCTGAACGTTTCGTAAAAATCGTCGGGGACTCCCTCCTCGTCTGTGTACGCGATTTTACGAATTCCTCGTGATGCTGTACAGTTAATGTGTACACCTGATAAGCGTATGCTCACTTTCGATATGCATTCTGAAACCTGTTTTACTTAGAAACATATCTTTAATGTGTATTCGATATCAACTGGACGTTTAAACATGTACAGTGTACACACCAATGACGCAGATCTCCAATAAAAGCCCACACGTAAATGTATCTGATGCAGATAACACCTTCGCCAGTTAAGTACTTCAATCCCTTTAGTTTGACCCAACATGGTATTTAATGACCTGATTAATGCCTCTCAATAAATTATGATCAATTGTGTTCTTTGATTGATGTAACAGGCACATAAGAAATCGAAATCGGGACTTCCCGCTCGCAAGTAATGCGCTTTACAAATTGAGCTAGCCGATCCCGATAACTCACATACTCTCTGACATATATATGCGATTCAGTACCTGACAGCAGACAAATATATAACCGTTCTAAGGCACTCACGTTGCGCGTTACAGAAAGGTATGCGGCCAGTTCAGGAACCGAGCCCGCGACTACTAGTGTGTAGGTCAGGTGGTCTTCCAACTGAGCGCACCGCCAGAGTAACTCACATACTATCTGACAAGTGCGAATCAATACATTGATTCAGATACATTATAATGACAGTTTTATATGTGAAAACCGTTACCCCGTTATTTATCTATTTATCGATATAGATAATATTAACGCTACCAAAACTTTGATAATCATTACTTACACAAAGGTTTGTTTTGGGCATCAAACAATACAATGTACGGATAATTGCGGCTGCCTGCCTGTCAGACAACCAGGGAGGTCGGCGTCACACACACTGAATGCTAGCGAGGTAGAGGGATCGGTTGACTGATCATCCTTCATTATTGTCAAAAATTGTCCAGGCAAGTCAGAACTGAAAAGGATAATAATTATCAAAAGAGGCGCCTCATTTGCCCATCGTTCTAGTTACTACCTAAAAATCCTCTGAGTAAAGCCAATAATTCATTTTTTTATAGAAACTAGATCATCTAATTTAAACATGTTGAATATATTTTTTTCAAACACTGTGTTCGATTGTTCACAGAGGGTTACGGTGGATACCAGCGCAGATCTATCTAGCAATGCGATGCAACGTATTATAAGCCGTAATGTATATTGATCAGATCATAGATAGCCCATGAATATAAAATAGCCTATTGATATAAAAAAAGACAATACATATGCTATGCACTTATACCTAATAACGCGGCCGAGATCTCCCGCTTCTAAAGCAGACGCTTTGAAATAAAGGTATCAAGCGATGTCGAACATATGAATAATTACAATAATCTGTTCAAGACACTGATAACCTGGGTGTGCCTTTTTAAGTCGTTATGGGAGCGTACACAGGTTAAATGATTATTCCGTGTGTACATAAGTATTATAAGTTCGCATTGCTTTTACATATTGTAGCCATATCACACACTCATCAACATATCTTCAATACTAAATGTTGGCGCTACCACTTTAAAGCGGCCATCGGAACAAGACGTAACAAGGGTTTAACCGGTGACAAAACACTTACTCCCACTTGTCCCTACGTTACCAAATAATTTAACGTGCGTGCGTGTGTGTGTGGGGGGGGGGGAGGGGTGTCTGATACTTAAAATTATACGCATGTATACAATTCTGCATTTTAACTTGGATTAGCTTTTATGAACACTTGCATGCAAAATTAAATAACATTTCATGAAATCATACACATCATAGAAACGTTGGCTTCGACTAGATGAAAAAAAACAACATAGGTGACAAAATACCTGTTGAAATGTTTGAAAGAAGAAGCACGTGACAGTCCATGATGTGACGAATACAGGCGCTCCATCCCGTCTTCAAACCAACTCTTCTTTGTTGAACCTTTATAAATGTCAGCGCATGCATGTACATGAACTAGAGATTAATAAACGGCGCCGGTGTGCCGTCTGTCCATTATGACATCTGTCTATAATTGCTAAAGCCCTCAGGCCATTACACACCAGGTGTGCCATTATATGCAGACGGCACACCGGTGCCGTATTTTAAACTTTATATTGCATATGTTTTTTTTATTTTATAAAAAAAAAGGACAAGTTCAATTTTGATTTTTATATCATTTATACATGATTGAAACGAAGTTCAATAAACCTTTTTTCAGTAACACACATTACATTATATGGCAATCGCTCACCCTCTAAGTCAGTTTAGGTTTTGGCAACGCTGTTTTTGTTCTTCATTCTATCACAAAATCATGTGTGTATTCATCATGATATAATTTCTGCCTAAAATGTTACTACATTTAGAAAATATGCAGTTATAGTTATACAAAATAAATAGCCAAATTAACATTGTTTATAAAGTCTTAACACTTTGCATATATGTTTTTTTCTAACATAATATGGACGTTTTATATTGACTGTAATTTAAGTTTACATGTTATTTTTCTGCAGACAAAATTCCTTTCAAATACTACTAACAAAATACGGGTTCACAAGCGAACCACATTTCAAGTATGTGTGAACCGGAAACCTTAATACGGACTTACAAGGGAACCACATTCCAAATATGTGTGAACCGGAAACCTTAATACGGGTTTACAAGGGAACCACATTCCAAATATGTGTGAACCGGAAACCTTAATACGGGTTTACAAGGGAACCATATTCCAAATATGTGTGAACAGGATACCTTAATACGGGCTTACAAGGGAAACCACATTCCAAATATGTGTGAACCGGATATTTTAATACGGGTTTACAAGGGAACCACATTCCAAATATGTGTGAACCGGATACCTTAATACGGGTTTATAAGGGAACCACATTCCAAATATGTGTGAACCGAAAACCTTAATACGGGCTTACAAGGGAACCACATTCCAAATATGTGTGAAACGGAAACCTTAATACGGGTTTACAACGGAATCACATTCCAAATATGTGTGAACCGGATACCTTAATACGGCTTTCGAAGGGAATCACATTCAAAATGTAAGTGAACCGGATACCTTAATACGGGTTTCCAAGGGAACCACATTCCAAATATGTGTGAACCGGATACCTTTATACGGGTTTCCAAGGCAACCACATTCCAAATATGTGTGAACCGGATACCTTAATACGGGTTTCCAAGGCAACCACATTCCAAATATGTGTGAACCGGATACCTTAATACGGGTTTCCAAGGCAACCACATTCCAAATATGTGTGAACTGGATACTTTAATACGGGTTTCCAAGGGAACCATATTTCAAATGTGTGTGAACCGGATACCTTAATACGGGTTTCCAGGGAAACCACATTCCAAATATGTGTGAACCGGATACCTAAATACGGGTTTCCAAGGGAACCACATTCCAAATATGTGTGAACTGGATACCTTGATACAGGTTTCCAAGGGAACCACATTCCAAGTATGTGTGAACCGGATACATTAATACGGGTTTCCAAGGGAACCATATTCCAAATATTTGTGAACCGGATACCTTAATACGGGTTTCCAAGGAAACCACATTCCAAATATATGTGAACCGGATACCTTAATACGGGTTCACAAGGGAACCACATTCCAAATATGTGTGACCCGGATACCTCATTTTTGTAAAAGGCTTATTGAAACAGAAAACAAGCTCTTGTAAAAGGCTTATTGAAAAAGAAAACACACTCTTGTAAAAGGCTTATTGAAACAGAAAACAAGCTTTTGTAGAAGGCCTATTGATATAGAAAACTCACTTTTGTAAAAGGCATATTGAAACAGAAAACAAGCTTTTGTAAAAGGCTTATTGAAACAGAAAAAAAAACATTTAAAAAAAAAAGGCTTATTGAAACAGAAACAATTTACTTGTATTTAATTAATACTAAAACAAGATGATTTAGTACGTCAGCGAGTGTTGCATTGTCGTAAATGTTTTATAACATGCATAATTATATTTGTATAAAATTAGAATAAACGTTTGCTTCTTTCGTTTATTACCTTCAAAGGAGTTACAGATGCACTCTCACTCCCACATAAGAATTACCACAATCAATATATTTTTTTTTAATACACCAAAAAGGAATAATTAATGACGAAATCAATTTTTTCTTAGAGTTTTAATTAAAAAAAGGTGGAGTAAACACAGTATGTCTACTTGGTTAGACGTAGTAGATCGTAGTAAATATTTAGCCATCATCAACCACTTGATATTTGTGTGTATTCAGCTTTTAAATACACGTTGTAATTGTGTTAGCAGTAAAGGCATTTTGTTAAAAGAAGTAAAAGGTTAATCACTCAAACGTTTTCTTTGTTATTGATGTGCTTGTTTTGATACAGTGATTTAGCAGTTAAACTATACGTTCAATTTGCACGAGTCAATCGACCTTTCGTGACCTTTGTAGACAGAGTTTTGCTAGAAAGCAACGCTCTGATTAGGCGCTGGTGAATCATCGTGAGTAAGGATTTTACCACGATCTACTTTTTGCTATATATAGCACAAACAACTGTTTTAAAACATTTGACACGTAAAATGTCCAAATGCATGTTTTCGTCATAGGATGATATAAAGGGGATATTATGAAAGGGAGCTTTTCTGGTGACCTATATCAATTCGAGTTCGGTGTGTAAACCAGTATCCGTCAAGACTGCAAGATGGATACATGTTTACTCATTGAACGGGACGTCATGCAGGTCACCAAAAATGATTTAATCGTAATATTCCGTTTATCATATATCTGCCCATTGAATTATTCCTTTTTATTTTTCGGTTTCAATTTGATTTATCTTTACCGCTATCTGTCAAATGCGCGTATGAATTTGAATGTATTACGTATTTTTGTGTAATGAAGTCAAGGGAGGCTACTACAGCGAAACGAAATCAGAAGTTACAGAATTACCTCTTAATTTAATTATTGAGAAAAAAAGAACAAAATATTCTATGTTTCAGCAAAATTAACAAATTGCTTATACGTAAACAATCATTAAATGTCACCGCACAAAAAAACAACAACAAAAAACTGTACTTATTTTACGAGTATACACTATTCCTGTCATTTCCTTTAGACGTAACGCGGCCATTTTTAACAAAGAAAATATTCTTGGGATTTTTTGATGACCATTATATGCAAAATTGAGGGTAGTTCATGAGTCAAACGCTATTTCCATCGATAACGTGAATTCGCCTTCTTCTTTGTGTAGACGGCTCATATATATGAGAATAAACATGGATAGTGCAACAATTTATGTAAGATTCGAAATGGCAAACAATCAAATAGTTCACTGAATGGCTGTCTATATAGATTGGAAGTGTTTTCTGCTTCGTGCATATCCTCATGGTTCATTGTAGAACTGGAGAACCATGTTCTTGAATATTGACATACATCTGGTGCGTGAGTAAAATTAGATTTTTTTTTCTATTTAACAGTTGACAGGTTTTACCGTTTTTTTGGTCACGCTATTTTTAGCAACGCGAAAGTAGTTCCGAGACTACACACGGTACTCGCTTGATATGGAATCTGAAAACGACAGTATCACGATAAGGATTTTCAATACGGCGTGCTATATTTTCACTGTTGGATATAGAAAATTAATTTGATAGGCATATAATAAAATGGTGTCCCTTATATTAAAGAAGAATATTTTAAAATGTCAAACCTTCTAAACAACAATATTTAAATACATAAAATGAATGGAACCAGTCTAATTTTCATGTATATTGCGAGTAGTAAGCATATGTAAAACAGAAGTTGAAATATATTGATATGTTTCGTGATAAAAACAAGAGTATTGCAAAGGAAATCATTATGACCACCATATGTATTACAGTAACAACCAAATGAATTAAAAATAATCTTGATTTTTTTTTTTTCCGATACTAATGTTAAGAACGGGAAGCTTCAAAACCAATTGCTCTTTCCATTTATATTTGCTTTCGCGTTTTGTTCCCGTAATTGTAAGTAAAAACTTGTTCTCGAACCTTTTAGGTCGAAAAAAAATAAATAAAATAAAAAGGAAAATGTATATTTAAGTACTGATTCTTATATTTGGTGCATGTACGCAGTATGAGCGCTCGGCCACGATTTTGCATATTTTTTTTAAGAACAGCTAGCGCGGTTAACGGAAATGCAAAATCGCGGCCGAGCGTTCATGCTGCAAAAAAATAAAAAAGAATAAATCCTTTATTTACAATGAAACAGTTTATTTGTTTCATTTAATGCACGATACAATTACGTAGAGACACCTTTAGTAATAGCATCATAATTGAACTTTCAAAAAAAAAACGCAACGAAAAAACTATACAGTAATATTGTTTTTATTTGGATAGTGATTTTAGAATTTCATTCTTCAAGTCGAACTTTTTATTTATCAATTGCATGGTACAGATATGTAGAGACACCTTTAACTATAGCAACATTAGATAATGACATGTGTATCTATATTTGTTAATGTTATATAATGATTAAGAACTATTCTGAAACCGTTCTATAACAATAAGAACAGTGCCAGAATTATGCTTGTTTGTTGTTCAGGAACATTTGTACTTGAACTGCTCAAGAACACAGTTTAAGCATAGTTCTTGCATATATTAAGAACACAAAAAGTTCTTAAATAATCCTTGAAATGTTCATTGAACATTGGAACAATTCATGAAATTAAATGTCCCTAACATATTCCACAACTGATCAAAACTTATTTTAAGAACAATTTAAGGGATGTAAGAAAATGTATGTTCTTTAAATGTTCTACAAATGACCTTGAATATATCAAAGAACAGTTTAGAGACAACATACGAATTATTGTGTTCTTGAAATGTTCTCAAATTCTTCTATTGAAAGTATTTCAGGAACCTGGGGATAATTTGCCCCAAACATTGAACATTTTCACTATCTCTAGTGTCCATATATACAAGCAATTCTTTAAGATCAGAAACATCCATAACAGACACATGATCTGTCAAGTCAACAGCAGTGTAATGATGGGCAATCCTGACTCCAGGATTCTATGAATTTGGAATCTGTTTCATGGTTTAAATAACAGCATATACAATATCATTACATAAAAAAAATGACTCTGTCAACCTTTTTTAACTGAGTTACATTTTGCCTAATTTCTGTATGCTGCCTCACCTCATTTTCAATATGCTCGGGTTTAACAGACTACCCTGACAAAATCCTGATCATGATATCATTACTGAACATGTTTGAACATGTTTAACTTCCTTTCAGTCATGTTGAGTGGTGATGTTGTGAGGACATGTTAGACGAGCAAAACATGATCAGTCCTACTGCCAATATTTAAAACTTTAGTTTATCCTAAATTTGTCTTTGCAATGTGTTGACATGTATTCACAACAGTTACAAGAAGTGTGGAGTAATTAATATGAATCCTAACCTGTGTTCGTATTTGCCTGTGTTATGCTCATGTTTTGCACGATCATGTATGAATGTGTTATGATGACATGATGATATTAATTGCTAATTTACTTCCGCTTCCGGTATAAATAAAACGCACTTAAAAATGCTTTCGCGAAAAAGTATTGATTCTGTTTCTCTAAAAAGTGATTTGGATAATAATTGTCGGACAGTTAGGACACTTAGTGAATCTGTTTTTCTTCGCTGAAAATACAGTGTAATTCGTTCATAACTTGACAATAAACACGAATTAGTATTTTTTTTGTCTCTTATTTTTTAACTTCATGACGCCATCATGCATTAACTTTGTACATGGTAATCGGACTAGTGTGCTCACCACTAGCAACCAAAATTTCGTCACGCTTCTGTGGGCGTCGGACCGTTTGTGAATTAACGGGACATTATGCTACCCAGCACTTACTACTAATTAACTGTAACCAAGAGCCGTTGAATAAACACTATGTCACTGCATGCGGACATCAATGAGACGGACCCCAAAACACTCATCAATGCTAACTAACTACGTCTAAAGCGGCAAAAACTGGACAGCGAGCACCTTAACCTAGTTCGTTTTGCGGCAGTGATGCTGGTATCACTGATGACGATAGCTGCTCTCAGGCGTTTCTCCCCCGGCGATTCTTTTATGATATGAACCTTTAATTCTCTGGGATAGCTAAGGACGATTATATGCAGCTGTTAGTGAAACTGTTCAATCGTTAGTACCGCCGCGTGGACAGCTACATGCAAAGGCTTGCGGATAGGGTGCACGAACTTCCCGGTTGTCCAAGTTCCTGGCTAGCGAATCGAAAAAAACTCATCTCAGATCTCGTGAGAACGCAAATGTGCGATTGACTTTAATTCGCTTAATGCCTTTGTATCTGGAGAAAATTCAAAATAAATGAATGACCTTTTTCTTAACACAGGTACATGTGAAACAACTATTCTAGAGAACGATTCCTAAAACGACGAAATTTTGAAACCGGATATACTAGCAATTATTTCTAACCTTAGCATGGAAGTGTTTAAGATCTCAATGCAGCAATCAATTGACTCGGCGTTGCTTACATCTATCCTATCGGACGTTACAGACTTTGCAAGCAATTATAAAGTAATGAATAGAAGCATATTTGCTCCCAGATATCACAGCCCATTCCCACCCATGCAAGCTTCAAAAAGAAGTTCAATGCATCGGTTAAGTTATTGCCATTGGTTGAGGGTAGCCAAACTCCGACCGCAATGCCAGCTAAGTCATACTCTCAAATCGTGAAAGACCATGACAAAACAGTAACCATTTAAATGATCGTACGACCAGTGACCGAACACTAGTGACTACACAGATAGTGACTGACCTCGACCGCGACGAACTAATCAATGAAGCGGGAAATGCATATGGGGAAATGGCAACATCACACTGTTCTACCAACACCGACCCGACCAAAGACCGGACGTCAGAACCGCGGCCTATCTCAACCGGCGACCACCTCAACAAGCATCCACTGCTGGGTCAAGCAGATGTCACAAAGGCAACAGCTGCATCAGCTTGGCAGCAAACAAAAAAACGGTACATGTGCCAGCCGAGTAACAAGGACTCTGCTGGGTAAATATCTGCCAAACGGCGAAAGAGTGTTGCCTTTTTCAACGGAAATATTCATCAGAGGACCACCGAGAAGGACATGTACGATTTTATCAAGGACAGTGACGTACTTTGTATATGTTTCCTACATCAGTTTTTTTCATGGCCGATATGTGTCATCTGCCTAAATTAACGTTCCAGAAGAAATAGAACACATTCTAGACAACGAATATTTCTGGCAGGACGGCGTAACTTACCGGAAATGGAAGAGGACGGAGGAACATCTAAATAAGCGCAAGCCATATCGGCGCTCCCAACACCATGACCGCTACCAACACAGATATCGCAACGAAACTTATGACAGTACCGACGTACAAGACACGCGCTTCAAATCGGCCTCTCACAGCTTCGATAATAACAACTTCAACAACAGACGATCATCGCCCGCCCACTGCAGGAGTTACCATGACAACGCTTACAATGACAACATGAGTCTTACTGGGATAGCCTCAGTGAACAAGAAGAAGAAGCTGACGACTGGGATCCTCAGCGCGACACATGGCGGTGTATGTGTTTGACGTATATATGCCCTCGTGTAATAACATTGAGTACTATAAGTCAGTTTTATGCTAGCTGTAATCGCTCTTCTCCCATTAAACCAAGGTTGGGGACGGAATGTTGGCCGGGGATTTCAATGGCCAATATATATTAAACAGCGACCGTCGATGTGCAAGTGCAAGCTCTATCTTACTCACAGACTTTATTGTAACCAATAACAATACGCAGTGGGTGATAGCAACGGATGTACTTTTATTCCAGCTGGAAAGATTATCGACCATGTTCTTGATGAATCTATAAAGATGGTTTCTATCCTCGTCGTAGCAGATAGCTCAGATATTATATCTTTGGACCACTTACCGATTACCTATAGCATAGCAGCCACGCCCATTATAAAGCGAGAGTTCATGTTACTCGGCGGGCCACCTCCTCGCATTAACATAGCATGGAACAGGTGTACAAATGAACATTTTATGTACTATCAACAAATCCTAGACAATGAATTGAATTGTATTCTCTTATGTGACAGTTCGAAATGTTGCCCTGATTTTTTTTTAAACAGGATTATAAAACACGCAGTTCGATCAGCAAGTAGTGTACTCCAGTCAAGTCGCTTCAATAATAATGCTAAACCCTATTAGTGCGAAGTAATAAAGGCGGCTCATACCAGAGCGCGACACTTACGCCGGAAGTGGATAGACGAGAGACGTTCTAGGCTGCTTTTGACTCTGTATGGCACGAAGGCCTCTTTCTTAAGATGGGACAATTTGGCTTAGTTGGAAAAGCATAACGTAAACAAAAGTTTTCATATCGTGACTAAAAATGTATAGTGAAAATGAACGGTAATACCTCAAAGAACACTACTATACGGAAATCAGTCCGCCAAGGGGACGTTCTTTCCACGTTTTATTATTTACTATACGTGGACCAACTACTAAAAGATCTAGAAAACAATAACCATGGCTACACCGTACAATCACCAAAGGCTGGCAACCCTCCATACGCAGACGACATAGCTCTGATACCATTGTCTCCCCTCAACTTACAGCGAATGATGGATATGATATATACATACTACAAGTCATGGAGAATCGATATGAACGTGAACACATCTGAAATAATTGTTTACAGCAAGGAACGTGAACCTCCTAATGCTACAATTATGTTTGGAAACAATATTATCACACATACAGATTCGGCAACGCACCTGGGTGTTAAGCAAGCTTCCAACATGAAATGTAAAACTACAATAGAAACGAGATGTCAGAAATGCATTTTACGCAATGACCGCTCAATAAGTCCATACATATGGTTCAAATCCACTAGTGTCTGTTGACCTGTATATCAAAATAATTATGTCAATTGTTCTATATTGTAGCGAATTTAGGAATACTATTACAGCTAGTAATATTACTACAATCAATCGACTCCAACACTTTTTTGTTAAGAAAATCCAAGGTTTTCACTTTTCATCTAGATCTGAAATGTGTGAGTCCATGCTGGGACTTAACAAGTTATATTCGTCGGTATCTTTTAGGAATTTGTTGTTTTACTGCCTATCCCTTGACTCTAAATGTACTAGTAAATACATATTTTAAGACGATACTTCCAGTACGTCCAAGATGAGAATGTTACTTTAGGTTTTATACCTGACATCTGTAAGATTCTATTTGCCTTTGGACTTCATACATTTATTAACCATGCTTTAATATACCTTGAACAAATACCATCGAGACACCAATGGAAAACTACTGTGAACTGTCTCGTGCGTTCTAAAGAAACTTTGCTGTATGTCAAAAGAACTATGTCGAATGAAGATTTTAGACATTTCAAAGTGTTACAGCCAACTGTTTCCAAAGCAACAGTGTATTATATTTTTGACACGAACTATTTTAAACACATCTGAATGTTAAATGCTAAGCTCTGTTGTAAAATACCAACGAACTGTCTTCAACGATGCTACAACTAGGATAAAGACGTCAATACCGTAGAAATACACAGCGTATATGAATGCAGTGTACATCAACGGGATAGGTGGTGGTGTTTCATTGCTGACGTCACAGAACCTGACGTCAATCTTGTCCAAGAACTAGCATTAATGGACGGATAATCATTTTTCCCCTCACTTCTTAGCGCAGAACTCAAAGTTTCTGACTACCAGCTGACTCGCAGCTATGTTTTAAAACATGAAAGAGACATAATGTTTTTTGCACTGTAAAATTGTATTTAATGCCAAAGTGAAACGCTAATCTGCTTCTTTTGTACAGTGTTGCCACTATTAATTACTATTTGTATATGATATGACTATCATCACGTGTGGTGGAAATAAAGATAAGTTGAGTTGAGTTAAGTTGTTCTGATCATGTAAATAAAAACGATAGACTGGTTTGCGCTTTTTATTGTGCCAATAGTTTGTTTCTGATTAGTAACAAATCAGGCTAACCAACATAGAAGCGCATGGAGGGTGGAGGGGCGAAACAGCACACTCGACTATTCGAGGGATTGTCAGTAAAATGGATTTTTTTGTGTGCAAGGATATGTATACACATATACTTCCATCTAAAAAATTGGCACATTTTTGTATAAACTAGATGGGTGTTCAGGAGGGTGGTTTTGATCTCCTACGTTGCGTTGTCACGTATGAGATTAGCCGAGATCATCTTCCTGTAAAGTAAATTGATAGTTATCTGCGAACTGGTGCATTTCGAGTAACACTTTTGGCCCAGTCATAACAAAAAAAATCATGCTTAAAGAAAATTCCATATCAAAATAACATAAAAAATAAATAATATTTTAATTAAAGCATCACAAACATTTATCATATGAGCCTAAGAGGTGTAATAGATTGTTCCACTTACCTGAAATATGTTTTATTAGATCGTCCTAGATGTGAGAGTATAACTATGGAAAGGTTCTATTGATCTCACTATTAGAAAGTTTAATGGGTTAGGGTTGGGGTTAACATTTCAACTAATAGCATTGAAGACCATTGAGGATTATTGAATTAATCCAATAAAACCAAACTGGTGGCCTTATTGAACACGTACATGTATTCGAGGCTCTCCGAAAATGATGGTAGACGCAATATGTAGTTATATCCAGAATTACCCTATTTGCTCAAATACGTTTTTTTTACAAAGAACGTCTTTGACAGCATTGGGTAATTAGTTATCAAACAGGTAAAATGTATCTTCTTTCCAGGGTCTCTAAACTTAAAACGACCCTACAATCTTTGACAATGACACAATGCGCTGTCTGGAGTTTTTGTTTGTTTTTCTTCCACTTCCGGTATCGCTTACGTCTTTATCATTGATAATTAAAATTAAGATAACAAATAAGGATCATGATCTTTAAAGCTGCACTGTCACAGATTGAACGTTTTGACATTTTGATTTTATTTTTTTGTCTTGGAACGAGCCAACTTTTGCAAAAATACATGGAAACCAGTTATATAAGACTGCTGACAAACCATTAGATCGCAGATTTTTATATTTAATTTCAAAACATGATAAGCAAAGCAAACACCCGAAGGCAGAAGTCGTGCAAAAATCTGCTCCGTGGTTTTACTTGAAAAAGTAAGGCTTATACAAAGCAACAACGGATATATTTATATGTGGATGAAGTGTTTTGTGTGGACTATTGGAACATATAACTTAAATACTAGAAATGTGGAATATAAGGGTTTGAATTAACATTTTTGGTGTTTTTCTTTGTTTAAAATTTAGTCTGAAAGTGTAAGTTTACGTGATAAGTGTTCACTATTTAATGGATTATAACACATTGGACGCCATGGACAATACCAGTACCCAATTATCGGATATTGCTCCAGGACAGTGTGATCAGTCGATTGTTCAGTCTGACACCGAGACAGTTATATCATTTAATGAGGGTCAGTGGTCAGACGATCATGCATCACGTGTTTTGGACAACGGTACCGGTCATGCACGTGATCACAACAGTTGTCATGGTGATTCTGATGACCATGATGGATTGAATGACTTGGAAGACGCTGACTTCCGGGTTGTCGAAGAATACCGGGTGCTTGTGAAACTTTACCGGGAGTACCCAAAATATATGTGTGTCCAACGCATAGTACGAGAATACGCATCTTGTGAGAGTGACCTAGACCGAATCAGATGCCAGTATTTTGAACACTTAAAACAAACAAGTGAGGATTTTCCATTTGACCAGAATGCAGAGTTGAAACGCCGGATGACATCGCGCACAGGTGAACCAGTTGCTGTTCGGCTAGCCCAAGATATTTTTTACATTCTTGAAGTGACTGAGGGTGGGGACTTTAGTGTGTTGAAAAATATGATTAGTGCTGGGAAAGTGCGTCGTGCATCCGTTGCCCAGCAGCGAAACAAGAGTTGTTCGACTACAAACCAACAAAAAGAGAAGTGCACATGTGCAAATGAATTAGCTTTACTCAAAGACACTGTTTCGTCACTACAAGCTGGTTTACTTCTTTTAAAGCAAACTACATATGCTAATGACAAACTGAGATCAGAGCAAGTTATCTCTTCTAAATGTAGCACTGAGAGGACTTGATTGAGTGTAGTAGCTCAATTCGATTATTTACCTCTTCGACACTTGATGCCATGAGACATCTTACGAGTTCCCTGGTTGGAAGGATAACAGAATTTGAGGATAGGGTGAGACATTTGGAGGTGTTCCTAGACACCGAAGATATAGTGACCGTGTCACCACTTTCAGATGGACGCGACGTCAACTTGCAGCAAAATGACATAGATTCTTACCACTGTTCAACGGTATGTAATGACCAGGCTTGGGATACCGAAAATATTGTGATTGATTCAAACACAGATACCGGAAGTGACGTACATATGTTTTATGATGTAGGAGTTTCTGACAAACGTAGGTTTACAACTGACAGTAACCCAGTTATCGTGACTAAACGTGAAAATGATGGATTTCAATTCGTTCATCGCAAGCGCACGGAGCGGTTCTGTATCCAAGGTCTCAGTGCGAGCGTGATTACGGAAGTGTTAAGTTCCGTTGTCGATAGCAAAGGACTACAGTTAAGTCCTTACGAGTATTCCCACTACGGAGAAACCGCCATAGGTTATTGATTAAATTAACGTTGATTGCTGATGACTGTTCAGATCTTGTTCTAACAGAGGGATTCTGGCCTGATTATGAAACGTGCGAGCCATGGCGATCACGTGAAACACTACGCCGATCTGGACGCCAGATGACATCACATCGTAGTAGGGTCGATAGCCTGCCGACAACGCGGGGAAACAGAGCGCCAATGAACACACCGGTATGAACGCACCGGGAGGTCCCTCCTAGGTTCCAGATTGCGGCTCGACGACAGGCGGAGGAGCGACTGGCGGTACGGAAACGGGCGACCGGACGGCAGGCGGATATGGTACAGACGTTTGACAGCGGGCAATTCGTCGAGGAGCTACCCGGGAACCGCTTTAGTATGCTGCCAGTGAATGTAGATTAATTGGTAACAATGTATACAGAAATGTTATCATAATATAATTGAAAATGGCAGTTACACATTGTGCTTTTCTTCTTATGGCTGCGTTATGTTTAAACATGCTGACGTGGAATATCACTGGTATTATGTCTAGTGCCGCCCATCTAAGTGATATCTTGACAGAAGGTGGTATTGACATCTGTGGAATATCAGAACATTGGCTAACGTCAAACAATTTACATTTCATGGATTCAATCTCATGTGACTATAAACACTATACAATATGTGAAAATACCCCCTTACACAAAAGACACTTTGGGAGAGTCTATTTTATGGCATAATCGTCTGGACAATTTCGTTGTACCTTTAAATATTGGTGATGATAGAATTATAGGAATTCAGTTGCGAATTATGCCAGGAAAATATTTATTTATTTTTCAGATATATCTCCCTTGTATAAATCACCCGATTGAATTTTATTATGGGTATTTAGATAAGATGTATGATTTGTATAACATGTACTGTGATAAAGGTATGCCTATATTTATGGGTGACTTTAATGCCAAACTAAATGCACAAATGTTTAGAACTAGAGACCGTAGGTTATATAATTTTGTTTCTGACTGTAATCTGTGTGCCGTGAATTTGCTTGATACATGTTTTGGGTCTATCGATACTTATGTGTCTTATGACGACTGCGCTTCGTCAACCCTTGACTACATGTGTATACCAGTTGAATTTGTTGATTTGTTCATACATTGCGAAGTGGCTGATGATTGTTGTCTAAACATGTCAAGGCATAGACCTATTTTATTTTGTGTGAGTATTACGTGTGATGAGAGCCCCTATGATAATAATGCAGATTCAACGAATCGTATTAATTGGAAAAAGGTGAATAACGATGATAATATGTTATATTTGTATAATAGTGCATTAAGAAATGATATTGAAGTACTTAACAACTCATTATCAGATATAACGGACGTTGATCGCTTCTATGAATCGTTATGTGAATCGTTGCGTCAAAATGCATCTGATAGTTTGCCTGTCAAAAAGTTTCGAACATTCTTAAAACCGTACTGGTGTGAAGAACTTACAAAAATCCATGACCATATGAAATTAACACGTGATTTGTGGTGTCGAGCTGGATGGCCTCGGAACTCCCAGGATCCAATAACGGCGCGTTATAAAACCGAGAAAGCATTGTTCAGACGAATACATAGATTTCACGCTGAACAGTATTTAATACTCCTGAACAATAGACTAGAACATTCGGCGGAAACAGATTCCGTCTATTTCTGGAAAACGGTAAAAGCTAGGAAAGAACAATCAAAGATGAAAGTAGAGATGGAATTATATTTAACGGTGTTACATATCGAAACCGTGAGGATATTGTGAAACAATTGGCGAGTATTTCAAAACACTTTACATGCCGTCTGAAATAGCAGACTTCGAAACCGAATGGAAACAAATAGTTGAAGATACTGTTCATCAAGCAATAACAGATATTACTCTTGACCCTGACGTTAGTGTATCACAGGAAGTAGTTGCTGAGTGTATAAAAGCTTTACCAACTGGAAAAGCCTGTGGTCCCGATGGAATTAGTCATGAACACTTATTATATGGTAAAGAGGTACTTGTACAACCCCTAGCTACTTTGTACACTGCGATGCTGAAATTTGGCTACATACCTGCGAAAATGAAAGAAGGGGAGATCATAACACTACATAAAGGTGGAAACAAGAGGAAAGACGATCCTAACAATTATAGAGCAATCACCCTGTCGTCTACAATTCTCAAAATCTATGAATCTGTTCTGCTTGACCGCTGTAAGGGAAATATTGTGGAAAAACTGAATAGACAAGAAGGCGGATTCCAAGATCAGTTAGGATGCATCATGACCAGTTTTTCACTGAGAGAATGTCTGCATTACGCAAAGGAATTTTCATCTCCAGTATATCTCTGCTTTTTGGACGCTCGACAAGCCTTTGATCGGGTCTGGCACGATGGGCTCTTTTATAAATTACTGAAAATGAACTTGGACTGCAATTCTCCAAACCCAACGATCGACGCAAATACTCTGTTAGCCATTCGCGAGATGTACGAGGGTGCCAAAAGCCGTGTGAGGTATCGGGGGCTCTTCTCGGAGGAACTTCCGGTACTGCAGGGGACCCGCCAAGGTGGCAAGAGTTCCCCGATCTTGTATTTAATCTGTATCAACGACTTGATTAATGAACTACAACAAAGTAATAACGGACTATGTTTGTATGACATTAATATGAGTGCGCCTACAGTTGCCGATGACATGGTACTTGTTTTCTTCTGGAAGACCGGCATGGACAATATGTTGCAAATTTGCTCTAATTACTCAAAACGTTGGCGATTTCTATATTACTCGAGTAAATGTGCTATTGTTGTGTTTAACAAATCAGGTGTGCTAGTACAATCTGTAAAACCGTCCTTTTCTCTAGGACACGACCTCGTCCCAACACAGAAGAAATACACCCATCTTGGTATTATTTGCAATGAGACTCTCTCTGTGCAGGAATGTGTTCAAGAAGCGTGTACAAAACTTCGTGGATCTTATCTAAATATATGCAGCAGTGGTATAAACCCTGATACTGTCAGTGCCAAAACCCTTAGGACATATTACCAGTCAGCGATCCTACCACGGGCCCTGTACGGGTGTGAACTATGGACTAATATATCAAAGAATGAAATTCAGAGACTAGAAGTTGCGCATAGATTTTGTGTAAAACACATGCAAGGATTTCAAAGAAGTGTTGCTACTAAATTCGTTTTATCTACTTTGAACATTACATCTATTAAAGTACTTATCGATTGTAAAAAACTTCAATTTTTCGGTCAAATGTGCAGACTTCCGTGTCAATATTTAGCGAAGATCATCTTCAACAGTAGACTAATACGCTACATCAACTTTGATAGACAAACTGTAGGTTTTGTACCTGACATTTATCGCTTGTGCCAAAAATACCTTTTAGTCGATTATATAACGCAATATATAAATACTGGGCAATTTCCATCCAAATATGAATGGAAAAAAACTATTCATAAAAGCGTGTTACTCCCACCTAGACAAACTCATTTTGAACGAACCGTGAACGAAAATCGAGCAATGCAAAATATGATATCTTTTAATAATTGTTCGCCACTATGGATTATTGCAAGAAATAAACCCAAACTGAGATCAATCTCTAAGCAGATTCTAAGTGATTTTGGTCTATTTGTGTCACGCTCATATTTACAAATTTGTAAATGCTGTAATTTAAGGACAGACAATATTATTGTTCATCTCTTACTTTATTTTCATGCGAAAGAAGAGTACCGTAATTCCCTTTGGGATACAATTTACGAACAGTGTGGGATCGACATTTTTAAGTCGATAATGACAATGACATGTACTGATCAATGTGTGTATCTATTTTCACTTAGTAACGATATTTATGATGAAAGTTTTGTCAACTATCCTGTCACAGTTGCAATAGTCAGACTATTGCGGAGGGTGTAACTTTAGATTACTAAATAGCTTCAAAAACGGTTTTCACTATAAACTGTCTTAATTTTCGTTTTGTTTAAGGCAACCTTAGTGTTAACTTTGCTTGGCTATTACTAATCTGGACAAATGTGCTTTATTTGACTGTATTCTACACAGAAAGCGACATGTAGAGATTGTCTGTAATACATCTTGAGTAGATAACTCTGAATAATTATCGTTCATATATTTTGCCAATTTAGACTACATCTGACTATCTATACATAGTTGTATGTGCATGGAAGATGTTGGTTTTGTAAATGATTACTGGAAATGTTTAATGTTCGTAATGTCCATCTATATTATATCACAATGTTCTTTTGATGTTCGTGTATATCATATCATCGATGTGTGTATATATTTTTTGTACATCTGTATATATGTTAATCTCTTCACTTATGGAGGAATAAAAAGTATATATCTATCTATCTATCTTTCCAAGACAAAAAGAGTTGTAAAAATGGTATATCTGTGAGAGTGCAGCTTTAAGAATAGGAAAATATTGCAACTAATTTGGCAGCTTGTAATCGATTGTCCCACACATATTTACAAAATAGCCATATATAGCGGTAACGCATTATAGACGAAACACTCGTCACTGGCGGAGATAATTTCGAACTTCCGCCGTGTTTGTTTTATGCGCCAAATAAACTGAAGTGTTTCTTGGTCTATTTTAGGTAAAGTCAAACGAAGTAATTGGTATAATTCAACAACTTTTTTAATTGTCTTTTACTCTAACATTTTTGTTTAAATTGACATTGTAATATTATAAAGTAATGAGCAAATATGTATTGTTGTAATACGTTCTCGCGACAAACTTACAAAATAACACAGTTTAATGATTGTTTTTGACTAGCGTACAGCTAATACTTCATTGTTATGTATTTTTTAACAACTGTTATATTTGTTTCTTAATGTAATTGTTAATGAAACATCTGTTAAGGTGTTTTTGTCTAGAAATAGGATCAATTTTCATAAACCTTTCAAATTACCATTAATCAACCAAAGTATAGTTTCAATATGTTCACTGTACCATCACATTTTTCATAATCTCAAATCTCATATCCCTTGTTGCCAATTTTTTTTTAATTTGTCTAGTCATAAACTTGCTGCTAAAACGAGCCATGTCTCTTATTGTAACATTCTTGTTAACCTGTTTAGCCTAATAAACTGAGGTGTTGTTTCGCCTATTTAAGGCGCCCTATAGGAGCTAACAAATACAAATCATCAGTCCACGAAATAATTAACTAGACTACTGTGAAGGAGATCTCATTAAAGCAGAGTATGAGAAAAACATTCATAGCCGTAAACTGCCAAATCCTGCAATAAGTAGACTATTTACTTAAACCACATGGTAAGTTTTTCATCCTGATTTTGAAAACAATATGGCGGATGTGTGGATTTTATTTGAAACGGGCAGAGGTGACACGCTTTGATAAACTGTACATGACAAAATCAAAGTCAATCAACTTTAATATAATATGAAATAAGGCACTGCTTTAGACGGGCTCTATGTATGTTATCAACTACAGAAACTGGAAATGCAGTACATCGTTTCTTTGGTTAACAAGTGTCAAAGGCAAAATTCATTTTATATGACATAATATGACTATGACCAATTAGATCATTTAAGTGCATCACAAGTACGTGAAGGCCATAGGAGTCATCAGGTGGTCACCAAAAAGCTAAATGTCAAGTTTGAGGGCCATGGGTTCAGGCCTTTTTTAAGTTATCACACATGCTTTTTTTCATTCAAGGTCACTGTGACCTTGGCCTTTGACCTGATGAATCATAAAATCATAAGGAGTCATTTTCAGGTCAGACGCAACTCCAAGTCAGGTTTGAGGGCCATGGGTGCAGACATTGTCGAGTTATCACTGGAAAAAAATTCGCATTCAAGGTCACTGTGAACTTGACCTATGACCCGATGACTCCTAAAATCAATAAGAGTCATGTACTGGTCAGTCCAAACTTCCATGTGAAGTTTGATGTTCAGGCATTGTTGAGATATCACTGCGAGAAGATTTGTTTAACTTTTTGTGTTAAAGGTTACTGTGACCTTGACCTTGGGCTGGTGAACCCCAAAGTCAAAAGGGGTCATCTACTGGTCATGCCCAACCTTCAAGTCAAGTTTTAGGGCCATGGGAGCAGGCATTGTTGAGTTATCACTCGGACAAACTTTTATCATTCAAGGTCACTGTGACCTAGACCTTTGGCCCAATGACCCTTCTATCAATAAGGGACTCATCCACTGGTCAGGCCCAAAATCCAAGTCAAGTTTGAGGGTCATGGGTGCAGGCATTGTTGAGTTATCACTTTGAAAACCTTTTACCGTTAAAGGTCACTGTGACCTTGACCTTTTGCCCGGTGACCCCCAAAAACTAAAGGGTTCATCAACTGGTCAGGCCCAACCTCCAAGTCAAGTATGAGGGCCATGGATGCAGGCATTGTCGAGTTATCACTCAGACAACCTTTAACCATTCAAGGTTACTGTGACATTTGACCTTTGGCCCGATGACCCCCAAAAACAATTGGGGTCATCTACTGGTCAAGCCCAACCTCCAAATTAAGAATGGAGGCCATGGATGCAGGCCATGTCGACTTATCACTCGGACAACCTTTTACCATTCAAGCTCACTGTTTCCTTGCCTTTGGCCCGATGACTCCAAAAACAAACAATAGAGGTAATCTACTGGTTAGGCCTACATGAAAATGCAGCGATAGCATTATTATGCCCATTTTTTTCCCTTTAAGTATCTGTTTTGAAGGCTAAATTTGACTTAAAATTAAGAGTACAGCACTTTACCATTTGTCTATAAGTTGTTTATTTACACCTGATTTGCTATAAATCTCACTCTTTGGAATCATTTACACACAAACAAGTACTACAGAGTTGACTTACATCTTCATTCTTCTAAAATATTGGATTCAGAGCTGCATCTCCTGGATTCATATTGCAGGATTTGTGCCAAGGGTGAAAAGCCGCAGCAAACTGGAGCTTATTGGCACATCATAATCTGCAAGCAAGACACAAAATCAATGTTTGACACAGAATAATACTATCATATTCTACTGTTAAAGTATGAACATGCCTGTAAACACTCATTTGAAGCAAACACGCCAGTCAATTGTAACCACGCCCCCACCCCCCAGGTCCAGGGAATAGTGGGGACTTTGGCAGTCTGTCCAGCCAACCCCGGGTAAAATCCCCGCTCTGCTGGAACGAACTGATGGTAAAATCCGCGCAAAATGCCTCACACCCCAGGGACCCTAAGAAGGCCAATTCCCCGCTATAGTTTGCGCAAAGACAAAACCACCGCCTTCACCCGGCACTGCGGGGACACCTGAAAGGTAAAAACACATCCATCTTTTTCCAGGCTATCCCTGGTATACCCCTGGACCTGGGGGGTCCGTGGTTACAAATGACTGGTCCATTTATGCGATAAATGGGCAGAAAAGTTAATTAATTCAAAGATTTTCATGACAAAAATTATTAAATATATATTCATTAGGACATTTTGCAATAACTTTTTAACAGCTCAAAGGTTAATATTTACTAATTGGGTACCAAGATGCATATTGAAAGCGTTAAAACCAGACATGCTAAGAATTCTTACTTACTTAGAGACGATATTCCTTTCTCGGAAATCCTTGCCGAGAACGGGTATGGAATTCCATCACAAGACCACGTTTTGATCAGCATTGGTTCTTGTACTTGAAAATACCTCTGTGGCTTCAGCAACCAGGATGGCTATAGAAATAAACAATATATTGGTGTTTTTAAAGCTGCACTCTCACAGATTGAACGTTTTGACAAGATTTTATTAAATAATTGTCCTAGGATTCGATAGAGAAAAAAACAAACATTTTGGTGCCAATCCCTTTATGCCACTTTGAGTGTATTTAGTTTTTTTTCTTTAAAGCTGCACTCTCACAGATATATCGTTTTTACAACTTTTTTTTTGTCTTGGAAAGAGCAAACTTTTGCGTAAATATCTGCAAACCAATAATAAAAGATTGCCGACAAAAGATCAGATCACAGATTTTCATATTTACGTTTGAAAATTAATGTTTCATTGCTTAAACCGTTTCTAACGGCTTAAAAAAACTGCATAAAATATCATTTTTTTAACTTTAAATATAAACATCTGTGATTTTATTGTTGTCAGCAGCCCAATATACCTGGTTTCCATGCATTTTCGCAAAAAAAAGGCTCGTTCCAAGAAAAAAAAATGTTGTCAAAACGTTAAATCTGTGAGAATGCAGCTTTGATGCATAAAGGGAAAAGGTTCTTATCTCAATGAATCTTGCTCACGTTTTTAAAAGTAAAGTTTTTCAATGTATAAACTTCAAATAAATGAATATATTCATGAATGATTGACAGTATGATTGAATGAAAAAGAGCAATGTTTCTTTAGATAGAGGGATCTCGTTGTGTTCCTGTGATTGTTTAAGTTTTTCTCGTTCATTAGCTAAAAATCGTATGCATGCAGAGTGAAACATCATTCTGCGTCATATGTGCAATAAATGTTTCCTTAAAAGAGCTTTAGGTTGTCCGGTTAGCGCAGTGGTTAGCGCACTCGCTTCTCACCAAGGCGACCTGGGTTCGATTCCCGGCTTGGGCGCATGTGAGTTTGGTTAGTGGTCACCAAGCCGGACAAGTGGGTTTTCTCCAGGCACTCCGATTTTCCCCACAACACAAGACCACACTCTCGCGCAACATCGTACCAACAAAAGTGACTTAGTATAAGCTATCATAAATTCCTACACAATCGTTGTAAAATAGATAATGTTTAAAGTAAAGAAGCAAACAAAGTGTACGACTAGATTTATGCACAATACAGACCAACGACCAGGTCAGCAGTTTCATTAGAAAAACAATATTATTTCAAAGTCGCACCAAAAACTGCATTAAAAAAATAAGAAAGAAACAAACAGTGTATCAAGCTTATATGATTAAGAATTGCTGATATTTCCCGTTTACAAATGATTTACACTAAAATCTGATTGTCCTTTACTATAGTAACACAAGTTCTTTATGACAAAACATATTGCTTTTGAGCATTAATACACTGTATGTACATGACATTTTTATTTTGTATGTCATGTTTCTTTGCCCAAATTTATGGAAATATTTTATTAATGACAGGATCAAGCTATTTATTAAGTCGGTTATTTAAGAATTATGGAGAAGCTAGGGTCTTATCGCTCGCAGATTTGAGTGAATGGCAGAGGTTCTTTACAGTCTTAACCGTCAACGACATAAACATCTTTCAGACGGCAATGGGTCCCAGGGATCTCATCTAGACTTTTTTACTTAATAACAAGCACGAATTTTGACACATTGGCTATATATAACAAACTTGACAATTATATTGAGTCTTAGCAAGCCAGAAAAGCTTGACATTCCAATTTGGTGAAAAGTTACTAAATGGCGATGTAAGTTGAACAAAATGTAGTTGCACCTAATTTTGAAGGTGTTTTGCTTGGCAGGAGGGGATACCCCTTCCGCACCCTCCCCGTCCAACTTCTTAATCTTTACCGTCACGATCACTCAGAAAACCATGGTGTGTATCTGCCACTGTCCATTTGTCTAATCATTATTAATCTCGCACTCCGCCAGGGGGGTCGCCGCCAGTGTTTTTCTTTGCAGGAGGAGATACCCCTCCAGCACCCTCCCAGTCCAACATCTTAATTTTTACAGCCACAACCACTCACAAAGCCTAGTGTCAGACCGCAAACATCCATTTATATTTTCAATCAAAGTCTCGCATTCCGCCAGGGGGTCGCCACCAGGGTTCTGCTGGGTACGAGGGGTTACCCTTCCGGCACCTTTCGCTGTCCAACTTCTTAACTTTTACAGTCACATTTACTCACAAAGCCATGGTGTCAGACCGCAGCCGTCCATTTATCTTTCCAGTCATAATCTCGCACTCAGTCAGGAGGTCGCCGCCAGTGTTTCGCTTTCAAGGAGGGGATAACCCTCCCACACTCTTCCCGTCCAACATCTTAATTTAATAACAATCTGTCACACAAAAGTGGTGTTGCATGGCACAAGAGTTCCCCTGTCACACAATTCCTATATAGTTTTAGTTTCAATCTCTCAACCAGCGTTTTGATAATTGTAATGCACCAGTCAATTGTAACCACGGCCCTCCGTTGTCTGGGGAATAGCCGGGACTTTGACTTTCGGTCCAGCCAACCCAGGGTAAAATCCCCGCCGTGCGGGGACAAACTGATGGTTAAACACCGGTCAAATGCCCCCGCACCCCAGAGACTCTATATCAGGCCCAATCTCTGCTAAATATGGCGCTATGACAAAACCACCACGGTCACCCGGCCCTGCGGGGCCATCTGGAAAGTAAAAACACGGCACTTTTCCCCGGCTATCCCCGGTATACCCCCAGGCCTGGGGGGGCGTGGTTACAATTGACTGGTGTATAAGGTGTTCCCATCATTTTATCTTAGTCAAAACATCTCACTTAGACGTGGTTGTGGCTGACAGATCATCTTTTCAGTGACAATATCTCACACAGCCATAGCGATTTTTTAACTGGTTAGCCGCATGTTATAAATCTATGAAATTGTTACTTTTATTTTATGATTTACTGAAAAGTGTTTTTTTACAAAATAATCATACCTGGTACATGTACGTGACAAGCTCTGCTATGTATACCGGTGTAATCCATGGTAAAAATTAAATCGGTAATGGAACATGAATTCATATCCGATTAATAATTGTCATACATTTAAACAGTATCGATGTTGTAAAATCTATTACTACTGGAGAATGAACTGTCAGAATATCAACCTTCGTTTAGTAAACAATGCGCATGGAAATCTGTAATAAAAAAGTGAAAACAAAATATATACCTCAATCTATAGAAATATGATTTATTTGTCTTTGTGTGTTTACCAAAAGTATTCATAGTAATTGTTTATACGCATACTTTGAACTATTTTGATAACTAATGGGGCGCTATTTTGCATCGCATAGTTTCATTTTCATCTGCCTGTTTTCGTTCGATGGCGTCACGCTCTGATGAAATTGTGGTGTCCGGCATGAACGCGCTCAATATGGTTTATGAACAGAAAAATACTGGTTCCATCACTTTTACGTCTTTTTTTCAGGCTCATAGTGGTTGCACTTTTGAAAAAAAGTAGTGTTAAGTGTACATGTGGCCGTAATATGGATCTGCCGAGCTTCGCTCGGTTAAAAGCCCGTATTATAAATGGAAGGGTTATATAATGTTTAAATAAAACAACATGAGGATGTACAATGCAGCATACATGTAGTTAACACAATATGTGTACAGCTTTTGCGGGTCGGTCAGGAAGATGCATTTACATATGTATATATATTTCTATAAACGTCAGCAACATGTCCTGCTTGCCCTACGCATTACCGTCCATAAATGGGAGCTTTAACACAGTCGTATATGAACTTAAATGATCTTTGAGGAAAACAAGGTTTTCCTCTTCATTTAACAGTGGTAAGATAGGAACACAGAGGAGTCTTAGTAAAAAGAAAGTTCCATCTAGATGCAGTAAGACTGCAAGGAATTGCGCCCCAAAAATATAAATGTCACATTTGGGTGAAGAACCCTAGAATATTAAAAACTTTTATCCCAAAGCACACGCGAGTTCCACTCGCTCTCTTCAAACTGCTAAACTAAGGTCTTAACGTGGCTCTTCCAATTCGATTTGGATGGCAGCTTTGATGGATTAACAATTACATCGTTAACAGTTGTCTGTAAACCATATTTACATAGGATACAACATATATCAGGAACAAAACCGTGAGTTCCAACTTGTGATGAATCTAATAGATACTTACGAATAAACAGATTCCTGCTAATGCAGTGGACATTTAAGCCTAGGAGTGCAGAAACAGAAGCTTTCTAATTTCAATGTCACAACTAAGATTATGCAAGCCAACATTCGCTTCACACATATCAAATCTAGTCAATTTCGTAAACCCCAGTATCTTTTTTACAATAAAGTGTTGAAAACTAAGTTAGCATTTGGCGTAGACATGTTTCACCAAAGGTCACAACCATATAATGTTATTGTTTTGACAATTGTCTTATATATATCTATAGAGATCAGTGGGTTGATTCCATGGGGACTAACTCCCTGCGCAGCCATAGAATAAAATGCGTTTCTCGCCTTCTGTAATCTTTCTTCAATGCGAGTGGTATATTTCAAATTATAGACCTGCCTTGTACCATGATAAATTACGTAGCTTGATTGTTCAATGTACATGTTTCCCTAAAGTATTCCTATTGGTAGTGCAGTTCGTCGTTTTTTAAAGACAACCGTGTTTGATTTCTTGACATTGACTTCAAAGAGCATTATTTTGCCTTCTTGTTTTTGATGATGAATTTCTCATACATGATTGAATATAAAAGCTTACAAAACTAGAAAATCTGCAAATGTATGGCTGTTGCATTCTACTGACATCGCCTTTGCAATATGGTTAGTTTTCTTGAGAATGTTATAGCTCGTCGATGTAGACAACTGACAAAAACGTAAACATGACCCCATCCTGCCGGTAACCATGCACGATTTCGGTGGCGTTATATATATATCTGTGTCGGGTGTCGCATCGCAGGTTGTTGTCTGACGATTGAAGCAGGCGAAGTAGTAACTGTTATGATAATGGGTGGTCAGTGTAAACAAATTCAATTCAATGATTTATATTTTTATAACGATATACATCTCATGATAGTAAACACAACTCTTCCATGTACAAAAGCCGGAAGAAGTAATAAGAATCACATTAGACAGTAGGCGGAGCCTAATATTCATTTGCAGCTCTGAGTGATCATGGTTGCATTTTATATGAATTGAATACCAAACATGTCCCTCCATAAATTGTTAATCTAATGTTAATATATTAGGGATAGTACTGATAACTTTTGTGAAGTTCTAATCTTAACATTAACGAAACTGCCAGTCAATACATTTCTTAATTAGCCATTATTAGTCTTATCTGAGACTGTTGAATTCAATCTGAATGTCATTACTTCTCACGTTTAACATAGTTCCCATATCGCTGTGGTGGTTTAACCTCATCCAAGATCAAGTTATGTATTTAACTGGAGATGTTTATGTGTTATATATTTGTTCACTCAGAGTTTCCCTGGATTGTTGAAAAGAAACAGTGACACAATTTTCACTTTGTTTTCGTTTGAGTTTTCATGCTCACGAAAATAACTGTACGGAATGTCATTGTTTTTCCCATATATCCTCATTGTCTAGTTTTATTCTGACCTTTTGACCTTCAATCAATATAGACAATGCACGTGCTTGATATATCTTATTGTAGAAATGTTCGTAAGTTTGTTTTGTCTTCTTGTCGTTTCTTTGAACAATTGACCGTCTAGGCAATTTTGATCTAGTGATTTACGGCATACATGGAAGAAGTGTGCGGACATTCCTGCCTATTATCAGCTGATAAGGACTTTATGCTGTTGCTATTGTTGGCGTGTTCCGATACGTTTGAAGTGCTCTGATAATATCATTTTGTCTCCAAATTTGTAGCTTCGCTAATTTTACCCCAGCTTCGGCTTAAGAATAGCCTTGATACTATTTTGCGGACGAAAATGACTTATTCACATTATGTTTTTCAATAAACTTTGTGAATTTATCAGATTTGAAGGATGTACCATTATCGGACACTAGCTCTATGGCGTCGACCCAATAAGAGAACATGCTTGTCATTTTTTACACCATGTTATCACTTGTTGCTCTTGGTAAGTATCCAATCTCAAGATAACGGTTATAATAATCAATTACTACCAGAAACTGTTTATTATCAAATTATCTGCGGAAAATTTATTCCATCACCCATTAGGCAAAGGCACTGTTATCAATGGTTCACGTCCTAATGTTGGATTATTTTCTTGGCAAGATTGACAGTTTTGAAATTATTTCACAAAGTCTTTGGATATTTCAGCCCTTCAAACTGTCAGACCATCTAGGTTCTTACTTTTAGTAATTCCCATGTTACTTGTATGCAATTGTTGTAAATTTTCTGAGTGTATTTTTTCTAGTACAACAATTGTACTCCTGTACAAAAGTAAACCTTTGGCCACAGAATAATCATTTCGTTCTTGGAAGTACGGTTTTAATTCCTGAGTAAGTAAGTTTTCCTTTTCCGGCCATCTATGTTTTTTGTACGTTATTACCTTTTTAACGTTTCCATTATTCTGTCTTAAGTTATTTAGAGCCAATATATAATAACTTGTATTAACAAATGGATTTGCATGGTTTCCGTAGCGAATATATTTTGTTATTGTAAACTTTAACAATACTTAAGGACGTAAAATATATCTGATCTTGATAGTGCATCGAATTAAGTATGTCCTGAGGAGGAAGTTAACTACAAGTTAGCAAATTATATACGTTCGCCTGTTCAGGATAAATGTTTACATTAGGACTAAATCAAATTTGTTTTGTGCAAAATGGAGTTATCGAAATAAGCACGCTTTTCATTTGACACTGTTTTGCGATAAGAAGTATTTATTATCAAACATGCTATATATATTAGCTTTAAAATTGGTACCCATAACAACTATAAGTCTGCCTTCAGCATCCTTATTCGGGATAACGAGTCATTATGAACATTGAACCGAAGGCCTCCAGTTTAACATAAGGCAGAATATGTCAAATAAAAAGTTTACCTATGCGCTGTTAACACTAGATAATTTGTATTATCACTTGTACTTGAACCTGTACGAGTAACGTGCGGTACAAGAGAAGTTGCAGTAAAATTGTGTGTTTAAATCCCGCATATGATTGAAACGGAAGGGCCTCCGACTCTAATGTAAAAAGTTTCTCGTAATTTTTTAGCGCCATTTCCGTTCTGCGTATACCGGCCTGCTTAAAATGGTACATTTAAAGACCTTGTGTTAGGGTAAGGTTAGTTCAATCTACATTCAAAGTATGAGAAATAGCAGTTTCGGTTTAATTTTGAAAGTGCATATTTATATTAAACAATACGAATCCTTTCAAAACAGTATCAACAAATCGCTAGTTATGTTGATCAATATGTTTCTAAAATATTCATCTTAAATTCAGGAGCCTTTCCGCTTACCAACTTACGTTACTCGGATGGATTCTTAGGACATTCACAGTTGTAAAGTATACCACCATGTTCAAACAAAATGCTATCAGTTATCAGTTTCACGAAATTTATCTTATAGAGTTTTAACATATTGTTTTTCCTATCATTGTCAGTAAATTTACGTACATGCTTCCTGTTTTATAACATTTTGTTTTTACTTTGGCCTTGTTTACTTGGGCCGTTTAATATAAGGAAATTTAAACAAACTTTAACGCTTGGCTAAAACGCGATGACAAGTCTAATGTACACACGTGCTTAAGAGCTCACAACACTCAAGTAAAGCAAATTTCAATTGCGAAAACAATTAAACAGGAAATGTGATTATATTATGACTTGTTTCTTTATTAAAGCGACAACGCAGTAAACGTGCATGTGCTGTTTGTACTTGTTACATTTACGCATTTCCAAATATAAAAATATATCAAGCGGAGTAATAGTACATTCAGGACTTTTAAAAACATAACGGAAAACTGGAGATTAAAGTGTAAACCCAAACAAGAAACAGATATGTAAGCTTGTTTTTTAAATACAATTAAACCTATTGTTAAAAAATATTGAACAATAAACGAACAATAAATCAATTTACAGTGCAATGTAAACATGTGTTTCTTCTTCAAAAGTAGTAATTGGATAACTGTGTGTGCATGTTGTCTATACAGACAATGGGATACTTCTGCAATTCATGAACGCACCAAGTGTAATAAATCTTTTCTTTTGGCGATATTAATTCTGTCGACAAATTATTGGTTCAAATCCTTAACCAGGAATTGAGAATGAACAGTATATATATGAGAAGATTCAGACATGATAAGACGTCGATTTATAACAAGCTATTTGGAAATTGTCTGGTTTGCGATTTAGTGTGCTATTACGGTCAACGTTCATGCCTATTTTTATGGCAACTTATTCACATTCATATTAAACCAATAATAACCATTTTGTTGTATGTTTTGTCTCGTGTTAAGCTTGATACCGCAAACAAATCTATGGGAAGCTGCCCTTGCACATTACAAATTTTATCTTGTTTTTTACGGATTCCGTTTAGGCCGGATGTTTAAATAATAATAATTATAATATTTATCATAATAATAATAATAATAATAATAATAATAATAAAAAAACTTATAATAATAAAAGGTTTTTAAGAGAATAAATCATTAAAATACAATCTACAGACACACCCTTAAAATAAAAGCATCAATGTAACAGAACATCTCAGCATTGATTGAGCATAAGAACGTTCATACATATTTTCTTAAATCTTGCCGAAGAAGCAATATCTTTTACATCGAAATGGATATTTTTCAATATTTCAATTACAACATATAATAAGGCGTAAGTACCATATATAGTATTCTATGCCTTTGAGCAATTAAGAAGGTGTGCGCCCTGCAAGCACTAGTGACTCATGACTGCAGCATGGTATTAACATCGATTTTCAAAACAAATCCATTCCAAATCCTGAAGAATAATGAGGAATGTGTACGAATAAGTTTTAAAAAGCAACATATTAGCACAAATGTTATGGCAGATAAAATATTTAGTAAATGCAAGACCTATTGCATTCGCTCGATACAAAACAACAGTAATTCAATTTTGATGATATGCAGCAATTGAAAAAGAGTCATATACTTTGTTGGACAACAGTACACGTTTGTGGGAAATGCATATATTCACCTCGTTTTATTACTACCATTAATTGTTTTATTTAGTTATAGAGCCAATAACCTGGCATTTTGTCTTTTCTGTGTGAATAGGCATGTTGTTGACCAATTTGTATTAATATGATCATTAAAGACAGTTTATTCCTGCTGCATAAAAACACGATCGATTCGTAAGCATATATGTTAATGGGAGATTAATGAAGACGGAAATTATAAGCATGAGGATATTGTTACGAGGACTTGTTATTCCCGTTCTTACACATTCTGATGAAATATTTCATAAGAAGATTTCATCATAAGTTTTACATCAGAATATGAGAAATTGTATAACGTCATCAACACTTGTCTAAGAACAATTCAGAAGCAATCATTTTCCCAGTATCAAAGGCCAAGAACAAATTAGCTTAAGAAAAACCGTTTGACATTAATTATGTTTCCGAAATCACGACTGGCGTACATGAATAAGTTTTCAATGCTCTTAATAGTCCTTAATTAATTAACAATGTGTCTTTCAAAATTCTAGGAATTGAGATATACCTTTGACAGTTGGGTCATCTCTTTCATATCCTTTCTTGGAATCTACCTCTTGATCAACTGCTTTTTATATTAAAGGTCTAGGCGAACTCTTTTGTTCTCAATAGAGCTTAAGTATTTAAGGACTTATGCTAACAACTTTGAGTGCCTTATTAACGTCAAATATGTCACTGATGATCCCTCATATGTCGATACATATTTTATCTTAAACATACAGTACATAAAGTCCTAAGATTGTTGTTAAGGGTATAATTTAGAATTGTGCTGAAAACAAATCATATTGCATCCTCCAAATATTTTTTTAAACGTAAATGAAATGGTCATTAAATAATTTAATTTCCCATCGGTTAGATTTATAGCGCATGCATTGTTTGATGTGAGTGATAATTTCATATTTTTGCTTAAAAACTTATAATGACCTCCAAAACTTCCGTTTGATATGCAAATATTGTTTATTGGGTAATGTAATATTACTTTGCATACACAGATATTTGCTATTACAAAAACATAGTTTATTCAGTATCAGCATTTACCAACGCGTGTTGCAAAACTATGCATATACGTATGTTTTGTCTCGTGTTAAGCTTGATACAACAAAAAATATATGGGAATCTGCCCTTGCACATTAAAATTTTATCTTGTGTATAAGAAAGGTAAATCGAATACGGACGCTGGTGCCTTAAGCAGTATTTTCGGATTCCGTTAAGGTCTGTTGTTTTAAGAACGAAAGTATTTGACTATTGAATCATCTTTGTTAACACAAAAAACACTTATAATTAATTAATCAACAAACAAAATATTAAAATTTGAATTAATCTTACAATTGAACCGACTCACTGCCTTTTACCAGGCGATTATTACCGGTTAATGATTGAGCAGAATACCAATTAGCAAATACAAAGAGGACGGGTACATGCGATAATGAACAAACCCATGTTTGTGTCATAATGTAATTGAGTCCTATAAATTGAGCCCATTTAAACGTCAAATCCAGGATCCGCCCCTGGTTTCCCTCTAGTGAGGCCTTTATCGGCACATGATTAGAATGCCGAGGTAAAGTACGCCGGATTTCACTATTACAAACTAGATTCGGATTCCATTTGTAAATAACCAAATTAAATAAGTTACAAACATTCATTTTTTCACAAATCAATCGTCACTTTTGAACCATTTACTAATATAACTTACAGAATATTGTCTGAAGCAAACACATGACACTTAATTTTGATTGTTAACAATGATTATAAAATGTTCTCTTATACATGGGTAAAACCAATCAGTTATGATAATAATGTCTACACGTTGTTGAGTTTCGTTAAATTTGATGATGTTTAAACTTTTCGTCAACTTCTTGTAACAAAGTGATGATAGGTTCTTGAGGATTATAACAAAGTTTTCTAATGTTAAAACTATGTAAAATGATAACAGTTTTGCATAAGTGTTTGCACTTATTTGCGTAATTAAGTGTATATTACTAGATACATGTAAACAAGAATGGTATAGAAATAAAATATTTGGATATGGATACATTTTTAAATACCGATGGTGTGCCTCACACCCACACCTTATGAGCGCCTGAAAAGCACTTAACACGCACCTGACAAAAAGGTTCTAAAAATATAGTTGTATCATTAAATCATGTTTAATGTCTAGCATAGCTTTCTCACTGCTGTCGTTTTATTATTTTGCTGATTTAAATGACATACGATGGCTATTAAAAAACATAGTCTTTCGTAATTAGTTATTAAGTTTTTGACGTTGTATCAAAATATTTAGTGATAACATAAATTAAGGCATTATTTTAAAGAAAATGCCAGATATAAAAGAAAACATTAATTGACCGTTTGGTATTCGGATGATTGTTTTTACAATAAAAGGCTAAGATGGAGCGAACGGTATAAAATGGGGTTGTATGTAAAATGTTTTATGATTTAACATATGTAAATGCGTAGAATGCTATCAAATCTTTTGACTGAATGCTCTAACGTATTATTGGTAAAATATAAAAAATTCAATCTTTTATAACTTAAGAAAGTGAAGTAATTGATAGAAATTGATGACGTCGAAATGTGTACGGCACAGCAATTTTAACTATATTTCGTACAATTGTCATTCCTGTATTTTTTCTGTTTAAGGTTGCTCTAAAAGAAAAGAAAACAACATTTGCTGTTGACGATGCATGCGCAATTGTGTCGCACTATTCCATAATTTGTGTTAGGCTGCTGAACAAAACACTTCCTTTGGAGTTAAAATATACATACTTATGTTCGGTTTTACATTTCATTGCTGTTCAATGCATACCTTACCCATATATACAAGCATGACATCGATAAACCGCACAATTAATTCATTTCAATGAATACTTGCTTTATTTTAAGCGATGTTAAAATGCTAGTGCAGTATTCCAATGCATCTGAATTTTCGTCCATGTGTTTTTGTACAAAAATCACTTGAGTCACACTTTTTATTGTTTGCATAATTTATGTCTGTATGGTTTTTGTTTTTCAGTGACAAGTTGCCTTTGTAGCAGATATGGGGAGGAAAAGACGTCATTTGCAAGGAATCAGGTTTGAGTTAAAAGAAATGAAAATAATTAAATAAATAATATTGTAAAATTCATTTCACATGTCTCTATATCATATGTTGTTACTTTGGCTGCGAAATGTACAGTTTGTAATGTGATGTTGTTAAAAATTGAGAGAATGAATGCCACACGTTCTTCACATCCGCTGAAATTCATATCTCTTTGAACTCACCTTTATTCAACTTACGCCTTAACTTAAGATTACTGAAGTTAAATGTTTATCATGATAATGCAAATGTGATACAAAAACAGAAAACGGATTCATATGAATGGAGTCTTGTCAGCAGGTGAAGTTAGTGTTACAATTTTATGAATTATCAATTAAGTACTTTTGTGTTATAATCTAGTTTCATCTGCATAGTGACTTAGATTCATTAGAACATTCTATGTTCTCCTATTTACTTGTGAGTATGTGTTTAGAATGTTCTAGAATGTTAGTTTCTTTCCATGTATAGAAACAAGATTCTTATAGGATTTAGGATAAAGTTATTGAGGATTTTTGTAGAAAGTGCTGGACTAATCTCGTTCTCGTTTAGGGGAAACTTTTCTTATCATTGGTCTTTGATATTATTTTGTATAAAGAAACTAATACGTCTTTGAAATAATTTTACTAGTGTTAGAACATGTCTAAAATCTTGAATTCAATTAAACTATTCTGCGATAGTTCAACCTTCTGTTACAATAAATAAAAATGTTGTGATGGATTTCAATAGTGTTCCTATAGTTTGTTAAATATTTCATGTACATTTTATTTTATAGACATTCAAAATACCAGTACCAGTTTTGTTTAAGTTTAAGAATTTTATTTTTATTTTAGGTATTTAAACTTTTAAATTACTACTTTTATGCAATTACAGTTGTTTAAATGCTAGTATATACGGTGTTTTTTTGTGTTAAGGTTCTGGCTGGTTTCTCTTTTATCCGTTGCGTATGGTGGTCGTAAAACTAGGCAAAAACAGTAACGTAATTGAAAGATTAAACGCAGCTAATTACGCCAAGCTTTCTTGATATGATACATAATATGAGGTTCATAGCAAACAATTAGTTTAAACACCATATGCAGGATTATCCTAACAGTGACATATAAATTGTTGTGCAAGCTTTATATCATGAGAAAGGAACAGCTTACAGCAAGATACTGTTTAAAGGCACAATGAATAAGGCAAAGCAAACATCGTTCAAAATACATAACGCTACAATACATTAAACAGATATCAATATATCAATTTTGGTAATATTTGGTCAGTGAAAACTAGGTTATATTTACACCTCAACTTCCATTTCTTAAATGAACTGCCTGTTGGCAACTTTTTTCGGATATGTTTGAATCGCAATTCATTGCATAACAATATACATGTTGTACTTCGGACTCCACACACTTTGACCAGCCCAATTGCGTTCATACCCCGATAATGACATCAACCCAGCAATTCATTCCTTAATTTAGGATTTACTTGAGTTTAAACGATGTCACAACCCCTGTTGAAGTACGCCCGATTCCTAGCATTTTTGGGCGATGTAAAGGGCGCCGAGGTCGGGTACACCGATTTTTGGGCTGTAACCCGGATGCCGAATTTAGGTACGTCAAATTCTACGCTGGACTTCAGGCAAATTTGGGCGGCTTTCCGGATGCCGCGATTATAAATATATTAATTCAATGGATTTTATTTTTTTATTGTCATGACCAACAACACAACCAAATTTGAGGACCTGAAACAACAATCGACGGTGTCCTTTGACTGAACTTTATATCAATAGGAGTCATCGGCTTGTCATGACCGACCGACTAACCAAGTTTGATTGCAAAGAAATATGCCCCCGCTTCATTGAAGCATATAAGCATGCAATGGACCCAGCAACACAAGTACTATATAAATACAGTACATAATTTACATTTCGAGATTATTTGCTATGGCGATTAACATTACACTTTATTCTAGTAGAACAATGGATTAAGCTTTGGCTAAACATTTACTACAATTAGTAATATAATGTGATGCAGCGGCAGACATTCGTCCTTTTTTCAAACATGTAGATTAATTTTTAAGTTGCAATTATTTCGGAAATGCAATTAGTATGAATAGATCTTTTACACAAGTATGTTGATGTGTCCTCTTTAACATAAAACTACAGTCATAAGGAAAAGGAGCGGCGGAGATCGAAGAAATATATAGTCACTTTTAATCACATTTTATTCAACCAACTAAAAATGATATTGTAAAACAGAACAATGAAAACTACAGAGTGAAAGAATGGTTACACTAAAGAATATTTTTTTACAAATATAAATTTTGAGATCGAACAGAAGCTATTATAGATGAAACAAGTGTAATTACTGTAATTTTACTTAATGAATGAAACAATTAAAATCACATTTGTCTAGTTGTTAAACATGTTTGATAAAGTTATTTCAAAATACCTTATGCATGACCAACGACAAACCCAAATCTAATAACCTACGTTGAAAATAATCATCTGTTAAAATACTTTGCCATATATCATGCCATGGAAATGACTAAACGAATAATTTAATGGATTTAATACCGTTTTCGTCGTAGGCCAAATTTGCTACGTCCTCTGCTCGGTTAAAAATGTCCAAAAAATAGTCAATAGGTACTTTACGATTTTTCACTTTTGAAATAACGACACGATTGACGTTGGTAGCCATTTTCGTTTCGGAAGAGTATTTACAGATAAATTAAAAAAAAACTACACCGTACTGTCAAGGGAGAAGGCTATATTTCACTAAAACAATGCGCGCTTGAAAAAAAAAAAACACGAATTTGTTAGATGGTTAGGGCGCAAGTAATAACAAAATGTCTTTCTTAAAAAAAAGGTGCTGGAAATCCGAAAAACTACTTAATAATTTGGTGAGGCCTAAGGGTGTTTATCAAGGAATGGCTTTTCCCATCAATCCCGAATAAAGTAAAAACGTAGACGGTAAATCGTATCAAAGTGTGCATTAACTGGAGGAAAGTCAATATAATTTCAGCCCTTAATATCAGAAAGGCACATTATCCTTTTTTTCCAATGGGCATGTCGACGTAAGTTCCTTTTTATTTTTTTTATTTGCTTCAAAAATGGCATTGTTTCCTACAATTGCGTTTTTCTATTTTAGTAATAATGCGCCTTCAAGTCAGGAGCAACAAATGTTGCGAGGGGGGACGGATTCCACAAAGGTTGTCCAAAGGTATTATTTATTTTGACTTTGAAGCATCTATAGATGCGTGCAATCAGCAGGCTATGTGCCTTGTATTACTCATTGCATATCAACATATTCACAAAACATAGAGTGCGAGAGTTTTTAATTGGAGGGCTGCAAATTTAGCTTTTTGGATTACTTTAACATTTGAAATTATAAAAGATTCTCGTTTTAAGCTTTGCAATAACAATATGATATGTTTTATTTTCAAATCAATATACTAAAGAAATTTCAACAAAAGTTATGATCAATAACATAATTTCTCCATAAATAGATTGTGGAAAGATTAATTGAACTGGCCTATCTGGCAAAATAATGTAACACTCATATAATTCGGTTGAAATTGGACGACGACTTTGTTCCAACATCTCAGGTTTTTTTCTCGGAAAACAAAATCCAGCTCAGATTAGGAGATACTTCGCGCAAGTGAACATTGAAATACCTCGAGTTTTAAAAAGAAACGGAATAAATAAAAATCATATTTTGTACGGAAAGGGTGATAACTTGTTAAATTCAGTGGAAAAACGCCACCACTTAATTTTACATAGAACATACAAGCCATTTTCTTTATTACATTCGATGTAAATTACATTGAATAATAATACATCTTTAAATGGTTTGGTAGGGTTTCTGGAAAATGAATTTAATTTCTCAATAGGGGATGCAGGCACAAACAGTTACACATATTTTCATGTTTTTATATTAAAAATCTTGGTATACTCGGCTTCAATATAGAAATAAATTCATGTGATCTCCGATCATTATTTAAGATCATGCCAATATGAGTATGTTGATTTGCAATCTATGAAATATCAACTTATATTATCAAAAAGATGTCATTTAAAATTAGTTAATGGACTTGTCTATTTAGTTGTAATTGTATTATTTACGTTTGAAATAACGTTAAGCAAAAACAAACGTTTCTTCTTTTTTCAGGGATGTTTTTCTTTCAAATATGGAGCAGCAAATGTTCCAAGGAGACACAGTACAAGATGGGTATTATTTTGTAATGCCTTTAAATGGACATAGATCATATTTCTCAATTTTGCCACTGTAAATTCGCTTTTAGGTTATTTTTACCAAACACTTTAAACGGTCATCCTGCACATTGTTTTATTTGAAGAAATAATATTAAGTGAAAACACCAATGTCTAGCAGACAGATGTCCAAAACATCCATCAAAAGACAGCTAAATTTAAATAATAAATTAGAAGGATTCTGAACATGATGAGGATACGAGTTGGTAATGAATTTACTAAAAGAAAAACTGTTATTATTATTATTCTTGCAATATTATTTAATTGTGAATAAGTATTTTATTCTCTCATATGTGTGGGTTGTAAAATACAAGCACGAACTTCCGTATTTGACTTTATTTCAATATTTTAGAAATTACTTTTTTCACTAACACTATGATAATATTTTAACGCTTATCCGTAAAGCTAAATAAAAGTTGTTATAAAGAGGTAGAAGTAACATTAATAGATGCAGTAGCAGCAGTAAAAGTAGTAGTAGTAGAAGTAGTAGTAGTAGAAGTAGTAACAGTTGTAGTTGTTATAGTAGTAGTAGTTTTCAATATAGCAGTAGCAGTAGCAGTAGTAGTAGTAGTAGTAGTAGTAGTAGTAGTAGCAGCAGCAGCAGTAGTAGTAGTAGTAGTAGTAGTAGTAGTAGTAGTAGTAGTAGTAGTAGTAGTAGTAGTAGTAGTAGTAGTAGTAGTAGTAGTAATGATATGATAATGTTATAATGATAAACATTTTAATTATTATGATTATTATTATTATCATTATTAAAATTATCATTATTTAATTTTTTATATGTATGTATTTTATTGAAGCAATGGTTTTTCTTCAGCGAAACACCGACAATGAATCTAACAGAAGGGGAGGAGCAAATGTTTATGGAAGAAATTGTTCGTGATACAGTGAAACGGTTTGATCTAATGTTATATTAGCAGCATCAATATTATATTTTTTTACTTGTAACTTTACATATTAATGACCGTTCCAAGGTCGTACCGTACAATATTGATGCAAAGAACTACAGAAACAAGCTTAGTAGCAACAGTTTAAACATCAACTCTGTTTAATGGCACTGGGTAAACGTAAAACAAACAATCAAAAACAAGAGACATGCATTAACAGCACCAAACTCAACATAAAGCACGTTGAATACATACTGTATATATAAACGAACTAAGTATGTTTATCAAGAATTGGAACGGTCAGTAACATGCAAATTTACTGGGGGGTTAAACCAGTTTAAGTGCACAAACCTCACTCTTATCCCCACACTCCTAAATAAAGAAAAGACGCAAAAGGCATGCATTAACTTGAGGAAACTTAACAATAAAACATTCAATAATTAACTTATATGTAAACCCCGAGTACTTTTATGATAAGAGATCCTAACTCTATCTGTAAACGGAGGAATACAATTCAGAGCAATTAATGCAAACACTTTTTTAAAGATACGATGCAGTTAATGTTTAAAACTAATAGCATCACACACCATCTGCCTTATAAATTAGAATGTTTTATTGAATGTACATCTACCTTATACTTGTTAAGTAGTTTATAATTCAGATTCACATAATTAACTTTTCTCAAATAATTTATGTGCTAGTCTCTCCATTAAAATAACCAATAGCGCGAAAGTTACGATAGGGCTTGTTTCCTAAAATGTCTTCGTGGAATTCTGGGAAATGTATTTGCTGTCCTTTTCTTCGAAATAGCCCTAATATTACCTCTTCAATAAATAAAAGAACATTTAGTTGTTAACTCAAGGAAAACGTCTCATAAAATCATCTAATATTATATATGTTCTAACTTGAAATGTAAATACTTGTGGAATATTGAAAATCATCTTTTATTATATATGTTCAAACTTGAAACAAGAGAATTAATGGAAACATTAAAAGAAAACAACGTAGCGTTACTAAATGGCAACCATCGACTTCTTTCTACTTTATGTTCCCTTTCAGTAACTACTTTACGCTCACTCGATATGAAAGCTAATAATATCATTTTAAGAACAGATCCAAGGTATGAATGCGCTTGTATCGTTATTGGCTATACTAAACATTACCTTCATCCCACTATTGAGAATGTTGATACACGCAAAGGAAATCGCATCAAAATATCTTATAGCAACAAGGGTATAGATCTTCTTGATCTAAATAAAAAAATATTTAAGATTAAAATTGTAGAAAATTGTATTCCACAATTCTTTAAGAATAAAGAAATGCCAATGATATGTTACAAATATAAAAAAGCCTATTAGAAATTTCATATTTAATGATGGTAAAGTAGTATCAGAAGATGACATTACCGCAAATACAACTTCTTCTTGAGATCTTCTTAGATAACTGCTATAAATAAAGTTACTAAACACCGGATAGCATCTGAAATTAATTTCAATACATTTGATTTATAATTGACAGACACTTTATCCAAAAAATTTTTTTAAAGCTGGTGCATAAGCGAAGGGGTCAAACCAAATTCCTTATTACCGTGGATGAATAAAATATTGTACCTAATAGATAAGAAAATAGAGTTTTTTCAACAATAATCCGTTGGCCTTTTTCCAAAAAGACTACTTCGATAACTCCAAAACTGATCATGGATATCAAATATCTACATAAAAACTTGTAATTGATAAAGCAGCTAATAATGTAATCATACTTAAAAACTTTGACGTTTATGTTATGCAAATACTATTATTGAAGAGTTACAATCTTCTAGATCTTACATTTTTAGCCAACTCGATGAAGAATGTGTTCTTAAAAATCATATTGATTCTAATGCTGAATTTTAATTTCTTTTGAATGATGATCATAAAAACATTCCTACAATACACTGGTTGCCTAAAATGCATAGACATCCGTATATATCACGATTTATTGTTTAATCCGTTTCGTGTTCTACTAAACAAGTTTCAATCTTCCTTTGTAATTGCTATAAAGTTTCATGTGTAAAAATACTGTAATAAAGTTAATGAGAATTCTGGAATTAATCTCTTTGGTCTATGAACAATTCTTTAGATTTAATTAATGATTTTGAAAATAGACGGTAAAAGGTCTCAGTGCCTAATACTTATGACTTTTCAACCTTCTAAACATATATTCCACAATCTTTAGTTACAAACAAATTGACTCCTCTTATCGAAAAAACTTTTGTGAGGGAGAAAACTGCTTACACGGCATTATTAAATGTTGAAAAAGCTTTGTTTACTTATGCTCGCTCAGATAAATATATCTAGTGGACATTCACAGATGTCATTGAAGTTTTAAATCTTGTACTCGATCATTCTTTTCTAAAATTTGGTAAATTTTTATATAAGCAAACGAATGGAATTCCAATGGGTGCCAATTAGGCACCTTTACTTGCGGACCTCTTTTTATACTGCAATTAAAGGGAATATATGCTGAAATTCTCTAAGGCTGGAGTACTAGCTAATGTTAATAAATTCAATAGCACTTTTCGATATATTGATTATATTCTAAGTTTAGAGAATTCTGTACTTACAGATGACATTCATTCGATATCCCCTTCACAATTGCAACTTAATAAATCAAATTAATCCGTTTAAAAAGCGTCCTATTTAGATATGCAACTCGAAGTAAAGGAAGATATATTGAGTATCAATCTTTATGATAAACCTGATGATTTTAATTTCAAAATTAATTTCTAATTCATTTTATCTTTAAAACCATTTTTGGCTGTCTCGGAGTGCTTTGGCATGTGAATTAATTTTCTTCAAATGTTTTACATTTTTTAAACTATCTGGAAGGAAAGATTAGATAATAAATTTCGCTATTATTCTAATAATATTTCCTTTATTTGTTCCCAGTTTTAGTACAATGATGCTTTTTATTATGAAACTCCATGATCACACAGTTTTAAACCATTTATTGTATAAGGCAGACCGTGTGTCATAGTTTCAGACAATGATTGCATCGTATTTTTGAAAGTGTTTTGCTTAAGGTGCTCTGAGTTGTATTCCCGTATACCTATCCGTCTGCAGATAGAGTTGGGACCTCTAATCATAGAAGTTTATTATTATTTGTTTTATTGATTAGTTTCCTCAAGTTAATGCATACTTTGATAAGATTTACCTTTTGCGTTTTATCTTTATTAAGGATTGTTGGGATAATATTGAGGTTTGTGCACTTAAACTGGTTTATTCCCCCAGTAAATTTACATTTTACTGACCGTTCCAAGGCTGTACCTAACAATTTTTGATAAACATACCAATTTTATATATATATATATATATATATATATATATATATATATATATGTGTGTGTGTGTGTGTGTGTGTAGTATGCAAAGTGTGCTGTTTGTAGAGTTTTGTGCTGTTCTGTGTTTCTTGTTTGTGATTTTGTGTTCTATGTTTTTGGCGTTTGTCCAGTGCCACTAATACGGGTTTATGTTTAAACGTTTTGCTACTAAGCATGTTTCTGTAGCTTTTTACACAAATATTAAAATCGTGTGATCAAAATGAGAACATAAATTAGCAAAATCTTCATAGAATCAAAGGACTGAAAGCTTATGTAAGGATGCTATATTTAACCCTTTATAATGTTTTAGTAATTCATCTTCAAAAACTAGAAGGCAAGTACTCTTCAAAATCCTTGAGAAACATACCTATTTTTTTAAATATATATAGTATGTATGCACTGTGCTGTTTGTCGAGTTTTGTGCTGTTCATTCATGTCTGTTGTTTGTGTTTTTTTGTCTGTGTAATGATGTTCTTGGCGTTTACCTAGTGCCATTTTCGTGTTCCATAGTACAAACATATCTTTATTTCTCCGGCATATCATGTTAAAAATAATGGTATACTCGTTGACCATATAATGATAAATCAATGTGAATATTCTGTTATATCCGAACATTATTTAAGATCATGGCAATATGAGTATGTTGATTTTGCAATCTTTGAAATATTAACTTTAACTATAAACTAGTTTGTCATTTAGAATTAGTTAATGGACTTGTCTGATAAGTTGTCATTGTATTATTTACTTGTGAAATAACCTTAAGCAAAAACAAACGTTTCTTCTTTTTTCAGGGATTTCAGGGATTTTTTTCTGTCAAATATGGAGCAGCAAATGTTCCGAGGAGACACACTACAAGATAGGTATTATTTTGTAAGCCTTTAAATATACATAGATCAACATGTTTTCAATCTGGGTGTCCGCTCGTGATAATGCGAATCAAGACCATGTATATACAAGTCATTGGCATGATATTAATATATGTTTATTAAATTTTTCAATTTCTTTATTTGTTCTTTTTCCACCCAATTGAATTATAGTTATGTTGAAAATTAGCATAATGCCAAAAGGAATACTTTGCTCTCGCATGGTATTAAACTACTGGGGATGTATAGTGTATATCACATACCCCCCACAAGCCACTAACAGTGTAACTAATATTACATTTATTTTTTATACTCCTTTAAAACTTTTTAGATTTTAGCGTTTTCCGACGTCCACATATTGCAATGTTCCATTTCGATTAAAACCGTAAAAGTACATGGCAAATTAGTCATATATCTATTAAGCTACATATTCGTATTTTGAAATGTAAGTTGTGCTCCTCAATAAAGGTCTTTGTCGAAAGTGCTCAAGTGCAATATAGATTAACAGTTGCGAGCGACGAAACGTGGTTGTAATACATCAACATAAACAAATATGTATGGAAATTTCATGTCATTCAGAGCTCTTGCAGTCGAGTACGAAACTTCGGCAATGGACTTAACAGAAGAGGAGCTGCAGAAAAAAAGAACAGACGAGACACGTCATTACACAGAGCTCATCAATGAGTCGAATCGGTTTGAAATATTATTATTTTATTGTTGAATGACGAAATAAATGTTAAAAAGTGTTCTTAATAGTAGAGAACCAATATTTTCGTTTATTTTAAAGATACGAAGAAATTGCATGTGACCTAAATTATTTTGATATGTACATGTGCTTTGTGTCCAATTGCATATATTCTCGATCGATGCCCAATTTTCTGTTCTCTTTCTTCCTTATTTTTTTTGCAAAACAACATCAACACCAAGTCATTTAGTAGTAAAAGACAGTTGGATTTAAATGAAAAATGACAAGGATTCAGATCATGATGAGGAAACGAGTTGGTAATGAATAAACTAATTTTTGCAGTTTTGCGATAGCAAAACCATTGTAATGATTATTCTTGCATTATTATTTAATTGTGAAGTATTTTATTCTCGTATGTGCGGGTTGTAATTTACAAGCACGAACATGGGATAGTTAAATTATATATTGTTATATAACATTGCTTTTAATCTTATGTATTTGACTTTATTTAAATATTTTTAGAAATTACTTTTATCACAATTACTTTGATAATATTTTTACGTTGATCAGTTTTACTTTCATTATATATATATATACATATATATATATATATATATCTATATATATATATATATATATATATATATATATATATATATATATATATATATATATATATATATATAGATAAATAGTTGTGAGCGACGAAACATGGTTGTAATACATCAACATAAATAAATATGTATGGAAATTTTATGTCATTCAGAGCTCTTGCTGTCGTAAACGAAACTCTGACAATGGGCCTAACAGAAGAGAAGCTGCAGAAAAAAAGAACAGAGGAGACACGTTATTATACAGAGCTCATTAATGAGTCGAATCGGTTGGAACAATTGTTATTTTATTGTAAAATGACGAAATAAATGTTACATAGTGTTCTTAATTGTAGATAACCAATAATTTTGTTTATTAAAACGATACGAGAAAATGAAAGATAATTTAAATACGATACAATTCTGTATTAACATACGATATATACTTCAATATGAGTGTTGCCTTTGATATATTTTAGACCCAATGTAGACTCGTACTTTGCCATTTAATAAACAGTTGCTATAATAAGTATTAATAACGCGTACAAATGTTGACAGGCAAAAACAACAGATGGAGAAAGAGATTGAGGATCATAAAAGGGAAAGAGTTGAGCTTTTGGTTAGAATAGATGCTAAAGAAGAAGAGTTAAAAAAAGCTAGGTAAGTTATGTAAAATTCCTATTGATACTCCGTTCTCATGACTGAATGAAGCGATTTAAACTATTGAATACTTTTAGGCGTGAACTAACTGCAATGGTTTCAAACTGAATGATGGCCCAATATATAAGAATACGTTTACATCCTTACGGGAATTATACCTTTTCTTATTAACAATAAGTCATGAAATCTAAAAACGTTTTTAAATGTGACGGTGGTGGTTAGTACCAGTTGCACATTGTTAAAAACTGTTATATTAATGATTTTACCTGTTTCGTTTAGGGAAGAGGAAAGCAATTTGAAGAAAAGAATTGAGGAACTGGAGAAGGTATGTGATGATCTGAAGTATGGCTATGCTTTTCTATCAATATCTGTATTATGTGTAGTTAAATGATTATGTTTAGATACAATATATCGTCATTTTATCATAACAAAGTGTATTTATGGAGTTTCAGCACTATCATATATACATTTTACCTGACCATTTAAACCTATATTGAAAGACTAAAACATGACGTCGAATTGATAACATTAACACTGAAGTACCCCCCCCCCCCCACACCAACGCATGGCTTTAATATAGTAGAACAATAATATGATAGTTTGATTTAAGAAAAAGTGGTACTAGATGGGATGAAGTGCTAACAGAAAAAGGACACGAGTTGAGAAAAAAACGGCAGCAGTTAAAATATTTGCAAGAACACAATGTGTAAGTACATTTATTAATGTTGCTTCTGTTTTAGTCATGATTTTTCGTAATTTATTAAGAATGGTTTCTTTTAAATTTATTTGCATGTTTTAATTGTAAAATCAATTAAGACAATTGTATTTTACTATTTCGTCTACTTGCTCCTATTAGCAGTAGTGTATAAAATCATATGATTAATTTTCATAATGAGGTGTTTCATGCTCATTTATTTTATAAATTAACTATAACTATTCTTCGAATGAAGCAACATTGTTTAATATTTCAATCGTAAAAATCCTTTAGAGCCTTTGTATAAAACACAATTTAAAAAGTCACGAACACGAAGACTGTCGTGCCGTGTTTATATTTTGGCCCTGTGTCATTGAACTGGGTTTTTGTTGACGCTTTCAACTACTGGGCTTGTTTCTGTAGTTTGTTATATTATTATTGAATAAAACACGTTCCACGCTCCGCCGAAGTTTGGTTATTTGCTCTGGAAGTTTTGTTCCTGAAATAATCAAGTGATATAGTAAATAGCTCATATATAAATGAAAAACTACAGAAGCAAATCGAGTAGTCGTGTGTTTAAAGGCACAGGGCCAACGCAAATGACACAGAACAGAAAAAAAAACATCCATAAACTAGAAACACGGAACAACACAAAACTCCACAAACAACACACTACACATGTAATATATAAAACTAAGCTGAATTGTTTTGGTGATTTTCTAATGTGAGACAAAATAGTGTCTTCAGGATTGGAAATTTATAGACGATGCTTATTAAAATTATTTTCACTTCTTTATTGACGGATTAATTCAAACATGACGCTCTAGATTTTTTCACTAACGTACTGTACTTAAGACTGGTGTGCATTCAATTCAACAACTTCACTAGTTATGTGTTGCATATATACACCATTCTCCAGTCATGGAAAGTGCTCAGTTAAAACGAAAGTTCCTACGATATGACATCGATTCCTTTTTTTCGAATTTGATGAAACCATAATATTTCAGAAGTTGAACCAAAAATCTATTAACATATGTATATAGCACTTCGAATATCTTAAAACATAAATTCGTTTTTGAACATGTAATGCAAATACCACAAACATCCTACCAATATTTACTACATCGAGGTCATAGCGTCCCAGCGTTCTTGTATTCTGTCGCGTGTGCAATTAAAGTATATCCGACTTTCATGTTCATCTTTAGGTTAACCGCCTTGCTTCAAAAGCTGCAGAATAATCAACATCTTGACACGTTATCCTTCAGCCAGATAAAAAGCATCAAATAATAACAAGTGATATCAAAAGAAAACTGCAAAGGTCATTTGATCCGAATATTCGGTAGCCTTAGATCTGTGTTAGACAAAACACATTGAAATCAATGTACGTATTCTGATTATCTCAACTTAAACCAACTTCAACCAACTTCAACCATCTAACCCCTGTTATATATATCTGCATTTGGGATTGGTCAATTTCAGTATTAGATATATCCAACTTCAATAACATGTATCATGGTTCGTTACCGACGTAGAAACTATTGAAAAATGCAACATGCAGAACAATATTTTTTATTAAACGAAGCGCCAAATGTGAAAAAGGAAAATTATTTTTGTTTAACAAATCACCTTTCCATTAATTAATTGAAACAACATAAAAACACCAATTTATAAAATGTACAAATTTTATAAACCACAAGTATGTATCAGTCTACGACGGAAAACAGCAGGAGAAGCAAATGTAGTTTTGTTGTTAATATATGGTCAGTGGTGGTGTGCAATCACGTTTATCGTCTACTAATTGAATGACTGATCCCTCGCTGCCTCTTTCCATAATTTCGTTGTGTTTGTAGTAAAAACATACATTTTATTTATTCCAATATCATAAAAACTAGGTGATAATTAAAGTTTACTTACTGCCCGAATTTTAGCGCTTGCCCGTACTAACATGTAAGCTAAGAAGCGGAAATTAACACAAACACGCTCCAGATTTAATCTACACACTACCGTCCATAGTATTAGCATTGTGAAAAAGACGATATATGGCGGACGGATATGATTGTCGGTAGATAGATGGCTCTACCACCGTTATATCGCTCAACAGTACATTATGCGAGTAATGCCCTCGAGCAATTACATTCATACTTCCCAAGACAGTGCACACTTTGATCAATGGTTTGGGAATTCGTAACTTTGTTCCAAAATATGTGGGACAGTCGGATAAAATCTCAAGATTAGTGGATACATTTCTGAGGCTCGTCTATGAACTTATCTAGTTGTTGCTTACATTAAGCCGATATGTTAAAGGCGCACAATATAGGCTGATGCAAAAAAGATACTTTTTTTACTAATTTGACTTTAATGGTCAAATAAATTGCATACGATTAAGGTACATATAAACAATATTAGTAATATTGTTGACATTTTTCGACTGGGGAATTTGTGGCTTCGTAAAAAAACATTTATTAAAAGTTATAGTTATCTGCACCTCAATCATACGGGCTTTTTGTTTTGTTATTACTAAATGAGTTAAATATGATTTTCCATTACAAATAAAATTACTTATTTTTGAATCAACCAATAGTGTGCGTCTTTAAGGTCTGATGAGAACATTCTGTTGATGTAAGGTAGTAATGTAAAATGAAAACGTCCGATATGCACCAATTATACAAACAATAGCAAATTGTAAACGACATTACTATGTTAAAGTTCATTTTGCGTAGTATTGTAAAAGTAATTAATTGTGACAAAAGACATGACATTTTATAAATATATGGTAGCATCTCGATTTTTTTTCAATTTTCAGCCAGTTGGAAGCAGAACTCGAAGAGCAATTAAAGAGACATAACGAGTAATAATCCAAATTTAATTAGTCAAACTTACATATACACAAATTTGTATTCTTATATTGAAGTGTGTTTATTTTGTGCAAGTAATAAGATTACATATATATTTTTTGGATGTAGGACACTTAACATACGAACATTGATATAGTTAATCCATTATAAATATATATGCTATGCAGAATGACAAAAATACTGTGATATCTCATATTTTTCGCCTCAGTAAAATCCGGACATATAATTAATTTTAAACTGGTTTTGTTCCGATTTATAACGCATTCTTCTTCGTTCCAGAGAAGAGAGAAAAATAGCAACGTTGGAAGAAGAGAAGAAAAAGCAAGTAACCTAAATCGTTTTTAATTCAATGCGTTACATTTTCCCATACACGTTTGACCTATCATATATATTAAAAATGGCAAATAGTTTTATTTGTTCAATGCTTATTTGCCCTGGTAATTTTTTTTTTCGTGGTTTAACTTTTAATATTTGAAACAGAATTACAATAATCACAATTCATTGATAGTTGTTGACAAAATGTTGGCACTTTAAACACGAGCAAATAAATCTTTAAGAAAGAAATATTGGAACAATAGTTCTCCACAAGCCAGCGTGCTTATCATATTGCTGTAAATATATTCACTTTATTTGTATACCTGTTGATGCAATTTCATATCTTCTTTAAGTAGGAAGAAATTTATTGTTAATTTCGGCGTAAGATCGGGTTACGTATAAAGTACGAAGTGGATATGAACCTGTTCACACAACCACTTGCGATTCTACTTCAGGTTAAATACTGCACTTTCCGAAATGGAAGGGAAAACACAAAATATGATATCATTTGTGTATATATACATATTTTTAGGTTAGAAGAAAATGTTAAGAAGTTGGATGGTGACAAAAAGAAGTAAGTACATGTATAAATTATCGTTGTTGTTGTTGTCATTTATATTCCATTCACTCGGTAGCTTTATTCATCATATATTGGCATTATTTTATACATATCATATTTGGTATTTTCTAACAGATTGGAAGAAAATGTTTTGAAGTTGGAATGTCAAAAGAAGATGTAAGTACATATACTACTTAATTGTTGTTGCTACCATTTATTATCCATGCATTAGGTAACATAATATATCATTTAACAGGCAAAAAATAACAAATGCTATATAATGCGTTGGTTTACAGACTGGAAGGAAATGCTATAAACATGGGTGAGAAAAAAAGTACACATATTACATATCGTTGTTGTTGTCAATTGTATTCCATGCACTATGTATAATTTCATCATATACTGGCATTATTTAATGATATCATAATACGGCATTATTTTTATATAATGCTATGTGGTTGGATGGTGATAAAAATAAGTCAGTACACTAGGTAATCTAATGTCATCATATACTGGCATAAATAAATAACACTAAATAATGTGTGTTTTTTTCAGAATAGAGGAAAATGCTATTAAGTTGGATGATGACAAAAAGAAGTACACATATTACGTATCGATGTTTTTCCGTCCATATCCCGTACACTAGTTACTTATTACAATCTGATAACGGCATAAATTAACAAATACTATGTTATGGTTTTTTATTACAGACTAGCAGAAAATGCTGTAAAGTTGGATGATGACAAAAATAAGTAAGTACATATATTACGTATCGGTGTTGTTCCCGTCCATATCCCATACACTAGGTAACTTAATACAATCTGATACCGGCATAAATTGACAAATACTATGTTATGGTATTTTATTACAGACTGGCACAAAATGCTGTAACGTTGGATGATGACAAAAATAAGTAAGTACACATATTACGTATCGATGTTGTTCCCGTCCATATCCCATACACTATTTAACTTAATACAATCTGATACCGGCATAAATTAACAAATACTATGTTATGGTATTTTATTACAGACTGGCACAAAATGCTGTAAAGTTGGATGATGACAAAAATAAGTAAGTACACATATTACGTATCGATGCTGTTCCCGTTCATATCCCATACACTAGGTAACCTGTACACAATCTGATACCGGCATAAATTAACAAATACTATGTTATGGTATTTTATTACAGACTGGCAGAAAATGCTGTAAAGTTGGATGATGACAAAAAGAAATAAGTACACATATTACGTATCGATGTTGTTCCCGTCCATATCCCATACACTAGGTTACTTAATACAATCTGATACCGGCATAAATTAACAAATACTATGTTATGGTATTTTATTACAGACTGGCAGAAAATGCTGTAAAGTTGGATGATGAAAAAAAGAAGTAAGTACACATATTACGTATCGATGCTGTTCCCGTTCATATCCCATACACTAGGTAAACTGTACACAATCTGATACCGGCATTAATTAACAAATACTATGTTATGGTATTTTATTACAGACTGGCAGAAAATGCTGTAAAGTTGGATGATGACAAACAGAAGTAAGTACACATATTGCTTATCGTTTCTTTTTTCCGATTATATACCTTACACAATAAAGCATTACGGATTTTGAACCTTAAGTGTAAAACGTGTTGAGAAAAACACAGGTTTGGTGTTCGGATTTCTTGTTTGTTAAGATAAACTTTCGATATTCGCGACTGTAGTTTTTCGTATCAATATTTCCATTTTCTTACTACACATAAGTGTTGTTTTTTTGGTTAACACATCATCTATTTCTTTTTTTTTGCAATTTATAGTACGTTGTTATTGTTATATCGAATCGAATTAAACAGCAGCTTGAAATATTTTACATCTATAAAAAGGACATGTTATTTAAGAAATATTTCTACTGCAAGATTCAAAATCACATATCAAACTTTACCTAGTCCAATAAAATTAATGTGCGTTTTATTATTTGTAAATGGAGTCCGGAATATCTTGTTTAGATGATTTATTTTATTACATTTTTAATTTGCATGGACACTAAATCTTCCCAGGCCGTGTAGTCGTTGGCATAAGTTTTAATCAAGAGTCACGAGGATGAAATTACGTTGCAAGCCATCTTTTTGTTATAACATATTCTCAAATTTTATCTAAGGGCGTCATTCAATGGCAGTTTTATATCGTGTTTTTTTTCTTATTAAAGAAATATTTATACTGCACAATCCAATTCAAAACCACATTTAAATTTTAAACTACCCCAATCTAATTGAGGTGAGTTTTCTTACTTGTAAATGGAGACTGGACTATCTTGTTCACCAGATCACGAAGTGGTCAAGATGAGCTATTGCGATCGGTCTTTGTCGGTCGTCCGTCCGTGTGTTTGTCCGTCAGTCAGTCCGTCAACAATTGGTTAAAAAATTCTCCCCTGAAACTACCTGGCCAAATTCACTGAAACTCTACGTGAAGCTTCCTTGGGTGTTCCTCTACAAAAATACAACAAGGGGTCGCGATTGATCAGTAACAACAACAATTTGGCCAACTTCCAGATTTGCTTTAAGAAAAAACATCTCATCTGGAACTACCAGGCCAAATTCACTAACACTTGACAGGAAGCTTAATTGCATGACCCTCTTCAATAATGATTGATCAACAACAACGTCAACAACAAAATGGCCGACTTCCTGTTTTGTTTTATCAAAAACATCTCCTCTGAAATTTAATAAAAGTTAAAAGGAAGCTTCTTTTGGTGACCCTCTACAAAAATACAACAAGGGGTCACGATTAATCACCAACAACAACAATAGCAACGAAAAAAATGGCTGATTTTTAGTTTTGCTTTACAAAAACATCTTCTCTTAAACTACCACTTCAATTTCAATGAAACTTTACAGATACCTTCCTTGTGTGACCATCTAACCATATACAACAAGAGATCGCGCTAGATCATCAACAACAACAATCTGGCCAACTTCCTGTTTTGCTTTAAAAAAACATCTCATTTGAAACTTGCAGGCCAAATTCACTGAAACTTTACAGGAAGCTTCATTGAATGACCCTCTACAAAAATACAATGAGGCATAAAGATTGACCAACAACAACGCCAACAACAACAACAACAACAGCATAATGGCCGACTTACTGTTTTGATTTAAACAATGAAACTTTACAGGTGACTTCATTGCATGACCCTTTACAAATATAAAACAAGATATCGTCATCAGTAAAGATATGTTAAAATGCAACATTTGTTTTAATGCTTTATCACAAATTAGTAGGCCTTTGCTTCTGAAGAAATACTCTATGCGTTCAACAAATTAATAACGACACCCGATGTTAAAATATCAATGCCAGTCATCTATTTGTTAGCCACCTCCCAATTAATCTCTAATATCACTTTTTTTTTTTAAAGTAGTTATATTTCTTGATTGCACGATTTAATTACTTTATTGTCATTTTCGAAAATAAATGAATATATAACCAAATGGGATTTGTCTTTCTAGTACCTTTTATAGGCCTTAAATTCAACAAATCAGTGTTGAATAATCACATTAAAAATCAGCTTCAAACTTCATTTTCTTATCAATTTGGAAATTTTATTTGTTTGAGCGCTCGAACATTGAAAAACCAGATCCAGAGTGACTATCTCATATGATGGGTCTGAACAGGCCAAATTGTTTGAGCGCTCAAACAAAATTAGGTGAAGGTGGCCGGTTTGGATGCGAATGGTTGGTTCAAGCGATTTGTTAGTGGTGGAAGTTTGTTTGAGCGCTCAAACATTTTCCAAGACTCCATTTCCAATTTCAATTTCTTAGGTCATTGATAATTCAAACTAGTTTGAGCGCTCGAACACAGAGAATCTTTACACAGAGAAATGATCTCATAAAATTGGACTGAGCAGGCCAAATTGTTCGAGCGCTCAAACAAAAGGCTGTGAAGATACAGTGGGTGGTTGGTTCAAGCGATAACATTAGTTGTAAGTGTTGGAAGTTTGTTTGAGCGCTCGAACATTTTCCTGTGAAACCAGTTTGTTTGAGCGCCCTAACACTTTTCACTCAATGCATTTTGTTTGAGCGCTCGAACATTTTCCAGTAGAAGCAATTTGTAAGGCCGCTCTAACAGTTTTTCAGTAATGGCATTTTGTTTGAGCGCTTGAACATTTTCCAGTTTTGCAGTGATACCTTCATCGAAAAACTGGTAAAATGTTTGAGCGCTCAAACAAACTGATGGAAGTTTCAGTGCTTAGGTGTTCAGACAGTTATCTCCTTGGTAATATTTCAACAAATGTTGATGAAGGCGTGATAATAAAATTTAAACAGCACAATGATTTTTATTACATTTTATTTTTTACACATAATTCAAACAATAGACTTAAAGGCATCTTATTAAAAAAAACATGGAATGAAAATTTTAAGCCAAGACAGTTTGAAAGTATATACTTCATAATTCTCATTTGGCTTTTAGTATAAAGTTGTGTCTAGGACAACTTATACCTTATTTACATGTAAAACTATGTCAAAAACTAATCAAAAGGATTCACATAAGCACAATATTTAAAAAAGGCAATTTCATAAAAAAAAATCTAAAAAAGATATTATTATAAATTTGAAATAAAATTTAGTAGAATTACGTATGGTTATGTAAATCAATAATAAATACAAAAATATTTATATAATCTGATTGTAAGTCTTAATAAGAACAATTCAAATATCACAGGTAAATAAAAAAAATCAGTACAAGATTGTTAGAAGACGCAGAATTTTTATATTCATGCAAACAAACGTGGTTTTTTAACATGGTATTTACTTTTCTGTATAGTTTGTGGTGGGTTTAAGGATAACCCTACACATTTGATATCACCAGATAGGACTTGATATTTACCCCAAGAATATATCTGATCTTCAATTAACTCATTCATCTTATGTTATACACCAAACATATTATCTGTAAGAGCCCCCCCCCCGACCCCACCCCCAGAATCAGTCTGGTTTTTTTGTCAAGCAAACATACATGGCATTTTGACCCATCATGTTAACGTGTAAGGTATCTTGTTTTACCTTTAAAACCACTTTGACTTTGACTTGATTTACTAAATGTAAACATGTCTGGAATCGGGCCAAGGAATGGGATACAAACCATACACAAAAACAAAAAGCATAATAAATCATAACATGCATACATTTTTTACCACAATATTTCTTATACATAATAGCAAGAACTAATAACTATACCCTAATTGCCATATCTTAAGTACAAAACGAAATTTAAAATATTAAGTAATAAATTAGGTAAAATGTATGTTATATGTAGTCCAATGTGTGAGAAATAACCTTCAATTGTTGACAACAATTCTTTACTTACATAGTCAAAAAAAGTAAAGAAACATAAATGTTAGTTGTAAATAAATTTAGTTTATGTTTTAAAAACATGCCTGTTTGAATAGGACTGATTATTTTATATTTATAAATACACTCAACATAAATCTATCATTGGTATTTAAATAGATATAGAATATGATTTATTTCCTGACATAACGTAGTCATTAGCTAATGTCCGTACTGTAATTATTATGTTTGGTTATTTAACATACCATTTTCGGATCATGAACATTTGTACCAAGTTGCCATGTTATCAAAGCATGGCAACACTATAGCTGAGACAGCATCTGACTGGCAATTCTTTTTACAATTAAAACAGGGAATAACAATTATTATATTTGTTAAGTTTTTTGCTTTAAATTGAATATTTTGAACTGTATTACCAATTGAATTATGGCCAAGGCGTGAGTTAAACTTTATGCACACTGCCATTTATAATGGTGGGATGCCAATCCGGATGTCAAAACTCATAACTGTGTAATTAAAGTATATTCATTATGCACCAGTCAATTGTAACCACGGGCCCCCAGGTCTGGGGGTATACCGGGGATAGCCGGGGAAATGGGCCATGTTTTTGCCTTCCAGGTGGCCCCGCATTGCCGGGTGAATGCGGTGGTTTTGTCTTTGCGCCAAATATAGCAGGGAATGCGCCTTACTTAGAGTCCCTGGGGTGGGGGGCATTTGGCGGGGGGTTTCACCAGCAGTTCGTCCACGCAGGGCGGGGATTTTGCCAAGGCTTGGCTGGACCGAAAGTCAAAGTCCCCGCTATTTCCTGGACCTGGGGGGCAGTGGTTACAATAGACTGATCCAGTGCATTAGCTTTCAGCTGATTTTTTTTAACAATACTCATGTTTTCCTTAGTTTAAATTCAAAGTTAGATGTATCAAATGCATCATAAAAATCTACACCAAATAACCTAAACTGTCACATCATATTGTTTGCATACATCATAATTATTTACAATAAGACACCTTTCTGCTAGTTTTGGCTTTTGCTGGTACTCATTCAAATGCAGAGGTGCAAAACAATGCAATACTTTTTACACACCAGCTGAGGTTTACAGATTACAAAATCAAGCAGATTAACATTGAAACTTGCATTTGTTCAACATGCCTATAAGCAAGCTTTGTCCTAAATGGGTTAATATATATATATGTAACCAAACTGACGCAACAAGAATAACAATCTGGAAGAAAGTCAGTATAAACAGTTTTAAGACAAAAAGTTATTCCATAGGAAATGCCACCTCCTTACATCCACATTTGAATAAATGTCATTGTTTTCTGTACTGTGAAAACTTGAACTTTTCTTCCTGAAAAGTGAAACCAAAAAATGAAATTATATGTACATAGTTCTTGAAATGTGTTCAAATTGAGCCAATTTATCATAACAGTTTCTTGCATTTAAAAAGTTTTACCAATAAACCAAACCAAAAAATATTGATACTTGTTTGAACAGATTTTTTTGCAAATCATTCAATTTTCAATAACATTACTTAATATGTATTTTGCAGAAAAAAATCCAACACATTTACAATATTCCTTTTAGAATAAAACTCATCAGTTGTAACATTCTGATGAAACCCTACATTGTTGCAAGAATAAATTTGACACTAGTACCAACATACAGCACGCTCGACTATTCCGCCGCTTTTCAGTGTAAGGATTGAAAAGTTTTTGCGAAACATGCATGGATCACTGTTAGAATAGATTTCAATGCAACACATAATGTGCTGAGATATTAACATAAATTTGGTAACATGCAAAATTTTAACCAGAATTTTTAAGTCTAATACCGGTAATAAAGGGCCATTATTTGCAAAATACAGTTATCTAACTTGATTATTCAATTAGGCTGGGTGGTTGAATACCACTGTATAAAGTCTCACAGGTTCAGATCATGAAGGTGAAAAAGTCTGCAAAGTTTGAAAGGCATATGTCAATGGACTTTGAAAATATCTGAGGTAGTAAGCAAACTTAAACGTAAGTTCTAAGTAAAAAAAGGGGCATAATATTGTAAAAAAGCTTGATACAGTGACCTCCTCCTGTACACTGGTTGAGATCATGATGGTGAACAAGTGTGCAAAGTTTGAAAGTCATATATCGATGGACTTTCAAATTATCTGAGGTGGTACGCAAACTTTAACATAAAGTCGAAAAAGGGGCATAATACTGTCAAAAGGCTTAATGGAGTTACCTTCTCCTGTGTACATGCTGGGGCATGATGGTGAACAAGTGTGCAAAGTTTCAAAGCCAGATGACAATTGAATTGGAAAATATTTGAGGTGGTACGCAAACTTTAACGTAAATTCTAAGTAGAAAAAGGGACATAATTCTGTCAAAATGCTTGATGGAGTGACCTCCTCCTGTGTACATGTTGGGGGCATGATGGTGAACAAGTGTGCAAAGTTTCAAAGCCATATGTCAATGGACTTTGAAAATATTTGAGGTGGTAAACAAACTCTTACAAAAACTTTATCATAAGTGGTTACGCGGACGCCGACGCTCGGGTGACTAGGATAGCTCTCCTTATTCTTCGAATAGTCGAGCTAAAAATGTAGTCCAACATATTGGAAAAGTACTTATTATGAATTATGTAAAGAAGATTGACCCAAACAAGTGTGCCACGGAGGAATGTCAGCACTCATTTGTTGTGGTTGACTTTCTGTTTAGTTGAACAAGGGGCATTACTCAACATTTATTTAATACAGAGATAAAACCTTTTGCTACATTCATATTGTCTCTTACAATATGTGAGCAACTGGAACGGTTTAAGTGTTATTGCCAAGCAATTGTACAACAATGCGATGGAGTGGCCAACAGTCAAAGAGCCAACCGTTAAAGATCTATCTATGTATTTAAATAGAGTTTTGCAAATTTATGACTTTACGGGCCAACTTCTACTTTAACTCATAAGGGTACCTTTAGTTAAAGTACAGCTAGTGTTTTGCAACCTATATATTCACTGAATTTTACTCTGTTTTTTTTCTATAAGGTAATAAATATTTACCACTAGTGGTGCTTGCAAACAATACTCCTAGGGGGTCATCCACAGGTATCAGTAGGTATTTGACTTCACCAGGTACGATACTCCTAGGGGGTCATCCACAGGCATCAGTAGGTATTCAACTTAATTGGGTAAAATACTCCTAGTGAATTACCCACAGGTATCCCAAACTGTTCAATTTATTGGTTAAGATACTCCTAGGGGGGTATCCACAGGCATCAGTAAGTGTTCAACTTCATCCGTTACAATACTCCTAGTCGGTCATTCACAGGCATCAGTAAATGTTCAACTTCATCGGTTAGGATTCTTGTATGGGTCATCCACAGGCATCCGAAACTGTTCAATCTCACCAGGTACAAAACTCCTAGGGGGTCATCCACAGGCATCAATAAGTGTTCAACTTCATCGGTTACGATACTCCTAGGGGTCATCCACAGGCATCAGTAAGTGTTCAACTTCATCGGTTACGATACTCCTAGGGGGTCATCCACAGGCATCAGTAAGTGTTCAACTTCACCGGTTACGATACTCCTAGGGGGTCATCCACAGGCATCAATAAGTGTTCAACTTCATCGGTTACGATACTCCTAGGGGGTCATCCACAGGCATCAATAAGTGTTCAACTTCATCGGTTACGATACTCCTAGGGGTCATCCACAGGCATCAATAAGTGTTCAACTTCATCGGTTACAATACTCCTAGGGGTCATCCACAGGCATCAATAAGTGTTCAACTTCATCGGTTACGATACTCCTAGGGGTCATCCACAGGCATCAGTAAGTGTTCAACTTCACCGGTTACGATACTTGTAGGAGTCATCCACAGGCATCAGTAAGTGTTCAATTTCACCGGTTACGATACTCCTAGGGGTCATCCACAGGCATCAGTAAGTGTTCAACTTCACCGGTTACGATACTTGTAGGAGTCATCCACAGGCATCAGTTAGTGTTCAATTTCACCGGTTACGATACTTGTAGGAGTCATCTACAGGCATTCGAAACTGTTTAACTTCATCTGTGTTCGATACACCTAGGGGGTCATCCTCAGACATAAGTTCATCTACATCTGTAAAATCAAATCAAATTCATAATGTTCCAGTTCAACACAGCCTGCTACTAATTATTATGTGCCCTGAAGCACCCTGCAATTTTTGAAACCTTGCTTAAAACCTAAAATGCCATAATTGGCATGAGATGGAAGTGATTCGATTTTGATTTTTATCCAATCCAGCTAAAGATTAGAAGACGTGAACACACAGAGTGTTATACAAGAGATTTGGGGTAATAATTTCTTTAAGATGGGCACCAACTGTCCCCAAAAAGTGACCAACCTAAATTAAGGACACCTAGTTTGGTGATGAGTAGTTGGCAATTTTTGCCAATTCAAGGGACAAAAATCTAGTATGACTGAGGTGACATGGCTCGTTATTGACTCTGACCAAGATATTCTGCTCATACACATTCTAATTAAATTTGGTTATGATTGGAATAAACCCTCTGAAGTAATTGATCTGACAAGGCCGATTTTAAGATTTTTTTATAATTAAAGCCCAAAGATTGAATGTTGTGACAGCTTTTTTATTTATTGTCTTGGAACGAGCCAATTTTTGCAAAAATCCATGGAAACGGATATATTGATCAAAAGACTGCTGACAAAAATCAGATCGCAGATTTGTATAATTATTTAATTTAAAAAATTGATGTGTTATGCATTTTTCTTAAACCGTTAGTAACACTTTAGCATAAAACATTGATTTCCGACCAAAAATATGAAAATCTACAATCTGAATTGATTTCAGCAATCTTTATTATTGGTTTCAAGATAAGTTCGCAAAAGTTTGCTCTTTTCAAGACAAAATAAACAAGAGGGCCAAATGGCCCTAAATCGCTCACCTGTCATATATTGCACATTCTTCCATTATATACAAATATTGAAAACCTAAGCCTATGAACAATATTGACGGGGCGTGGCCAATTTTGACCCCAGGGCTAAAGTTTGAACAATCTTAATAGTGGTCCGATAAACGATGCTTCATACCAAATATCTAAGGCCTTCGCCTTTTGGTTTCGGAGAAGAAGATTTTTTAAGTTTTCATATACATATATTATAAGGAAACCCATGACCGCACGGGTGTGGCCATTTTTGACCCCAGGGCCAAAGATTGAACAATATTGGTACAAGTCAACTAGATGATATATCATGCCAAAAATCTAACCTCTTGTCACTACTTGAGTTTACGTGTGTATCTATATATGTATATTTGTTATTAATTGTTGTATGTGGCCCATATTGAAAATTGGTATGTGTACTAAATATGTTATCCAGTTTAAATTAAGACGTTACTTGTCTTTGTGAGTTCGGAGAAGATTTTTTAAGTTTTCGCTATAACACATATAGAGAAAACCCATCAGCCCCGGGGTGTGGCCAATTTTGACCCAAGGGCCATAATTTGAACAAATTTTGTAGAGGTCCACTAGACAATGAATCATGCCAAATATCTAAGCTCTAAGCAACGTTAGTTCAGAGGAGATGATTTTTGAAGTTTTCACTATAAACATATAGAGAAAACCCATGACCCCCCCAAGGGGGCGGGGCCAATTTTGACCCCAAGGCCATAATTTGAACAATCTTTGTAGAGGTCCACTAGACGATGAATCATGCCAAATATCTAAGTTCTAGGCCAAGTAAGTTCAGAGGAGAAGATTTTTTAAGGTTTTCACTATAAACATATAGAGAAAACCCATGACCCCCCGGGGCGGGGCCAATTTTGACCCCAGGGCCATAATTTGAACAATCTTGGTAGAGGACCATTTGGTGATCCTACCTACCATATATCAACGGCCTAAGCCTTGTGGTTTGGGAGACGAAGATTTTTAAAGTTTTTCCTTTTGGTTGACATGGCAACCAGAGTTCTGCATGGAATTGAATTCTTTGAATAACTTTGATAGAAGACCACCCAAGGAACATTCCTATGAAGTTTTATTAATATTGGCCCAGCGGTTAAGGAGGAGATGTCTTTTAAGTAAAATGTTGACGCACGACGCACGACGGACGCCGGACAAAGGGGATCACAAAAGCTCACCATGTCACAAAGTGACAGGTGAGCTAAAAAGTTGTAAAAATGGTATATCTGTGAGAGTGCAGCAATAATAGTAATTGATCATGCAAGACCAGTTTGAGGTAATTTCTATAGGGCAATAACCCTCAAGTGGCTAGAGTGATTTAGTTATCTAACATGTCCAAGATATTTTGCCTATACAGTTATTGAGCGGGCAACATATTTCTGCCTTTCCGCTGTAGGTTAAATTTAACTATAATACAGATCAGTTCAAGAATTACCATTTAATTCCAGTTATAGTCTTGTTTCGACCCATCCAGGGTAAAAAAAATCTGTGCACCTGTATGCCCATTTTCAAATTAATATTTATATTTAAAATATTTAAAACATTTCATATCCTCAAAAGTGCCTGGTCAATCAGGAACTATTATAAGAATTGGTCTGCAGATATTTACGCAAAAAAATTGCTCTTTCCAAGACAAAAAAATAAAAAATGTTGTAAAAATGGTAAATCTGTCAGAGTGCAGCTTTTAAAGTTTGGAATAATACAGCACATTACTGAATAGTTTTAAAATATTTGCACTTGGGAGTGGCATAATGCATTTTACTGTGTACTATATAACTGTTTTAAATTTGTTAAAATTATCATTCTGTGTTAAAACAAAACAAGAATTTAAGGGAAAAGACATTGAATCTTATCATATTCAAATTAAAAGCACTAATCTGGGTATTCCAGCTATTTATTTACTACAGTCATAAAACTTCTCATCCCCACAAAACTTCAATATCAGATTAACAAAGAGCCCTAATGTCAATTAAGCATTATCATCTTCTACATCTGATTCCTTTAGCCAATCAGAAGAGGGAATCTGATAGAGGGTGGAGCTTAACTAATTATAAAGGTGGAGCTTGTTTATATCAAATAAATTTGTGAGAAAAACACTATTTTATTGCTTATTATTGTGTAAATTTAATAAATTTACTTTAACACTGAAAATAAGGGGTGAGCATTTTTTTAGCAAAAAAATGATACCAAACAAGACATATGTACTTCGTTCATGCCTTTTTTTATTCAATTTAATAAAATGTTCATATTTCTTTCTGAATTGCTGTTGAAAAAGAAACTGCAAGTCTTACATTTGATCCAATTTTGCTTAAAAAGTTTTACTTACACTTGGTCTTAGCATTCGAGTTTGCATTAAAAATGTATTAAAATATGTAGTTGTGCCATTCTTCCGATGGACCATTATATGAATAAGCAGTTCAAATTTTAAAGCAAAATTAACAAAAATGTGAAAGGATCGCTAAATTGAGCATATTTTTAACGGAACGTTAAAAAAATGAGCTCAATTTAGCGATACTTTCCCAATTTCGGACAACTTCATGTCATAGTGACAGTCTCAACGTATTACAAAAAGAAGAGAAAATATTAAAATATATACACGTATAGCATGCAATGAACTTACCTAAAAGGCTGCAAGCATAAGAAGTATCATCGTTGCAGGTTGCTTCTACACGTACACTATTATCTTCCAAAGTATGGTCACAATCTGGTCGTCTTTTTATAATACGAGCGATTTTTAAAAAAAAAATCATCAGATTGTTATCAGGCGCGCTCCACTAATTGGCGACCCATTTTCACGATACTGAAAATCACAGCTGAAACAGCCCGACATTTGGGCGAGTCCACTTTGTAAAGCTGTGGACAACCTTGCTCTCGTTGAACAAATGTAGCAAAACAAATTATTGTGAAGAACAAGTCATTTTAAGACTATATCTGAATTATTTGAAACGTGGAAAAAACGTTTTGCAAAATGCCTGGCTTTAATAAGAAGTTGTATAACCTCCCCTAAATAGTGATGTAATGGACTTTTCCATCTTGAACCTTCGATTGCTGACTTCATGCGTGTTTTAATGGAGTACCATACATTTAAGTATTTATTGAAGAGAATAAGACTAGGAAATGAGGAAATATAAAGAAGATTGGTTGCGCAATTAAGTGCATTACAAAAACACAGACACACTGAAATAAGTTCCGTCTTGTTATTGAGATACCTATGTTGGATAGGTCAGAATAGCCGAAGCAAGCAACACTGGAACCGTTCAAGTAAGTAAACGAGTTAAGCTTTGTTTTCTTTTAAATTGAAATGTGGATATTTTGCTTAGAGTCAATATGACTATGTTAAACATAAATACACCAATCAACACCGCGAATGCTTTTTTTCTAATCGGGAATACTCCCGAAAAGCAATCTTAAACACAGTTGACTATTGTCAACATAAATATACATGCATATATATTATGTATAATTATATATTGTAGTGACGTAATTTTGTGACGTCATGTCCAAATATCACGAGATTAAGATGGCGGACAAAATAAAACCAACGCATTCTTCTACAAGAGCTTCAGAGGGGGCACTGCAAATTTAATGATCACCTCCACAGAATTGAAGTCAAAGACTCACCCTGGTGTTTATGTGGAGAACCTGAAACCATAAATTTCTCATTACCTGATTGACTGCAATCTCTTCTGTGCTGAAAGGGAAAAAATGTTCTCTAAGTTAGAGGTTAGAGTCTAACCTCAGGCTCAACAACATAACTGGAATACCGCACCAAGAGGTCAAAGAACACCTTCTCCTCACTTCTGGACAAGATGATCCATGGGAAGAGGATAGACAAATGCTGAAGAATTAAGTGCCTTCGTCATAAATACGGAACAGTTTTCCAATTGATAACTCTGCAATGTGATGTCCCTAAAACAAATGTACCTGTGAGACTTTATTTGTTGACATTTACTGGTGAACGAGTCCTACCGGAAGTTATTGCGGCTAATTGAGGCCAAGACGAAGACGGCATACATATTATATCGGAATATACAGGTAACAACAGTTTTTATTATTCACCAGTCAATTGTAAGCGCGGCCCCCAGGTCCGGGGTTATACCGGGGAAATGGGCTGTGTTTTTAGATGGCAGTGGCGGGTGAATGCGGTGGTTTTGTTCAATAAAAGTCATTATTATTTCTCTAGGGGAGTGGAAAGTATTATGATATTCATGGGCCAATAAAAGGGAAATCATGCACGGGTTATTGGTTTGTTTCAAGTAGATGAAAAGTATTCTTATATTCATGAGCAGAGGAGATCTTGTAAATCATGTTGGGGTTAACCATTTGAGAAGATGTAAGTCATTCTGATCTTCATGAGCTAAGTAGATGGATATCATGCTGGTGTTAATGATTTGTTTATGCACCAGTCAATTGTACACACGCCCCCCCCCCGCCAGTTAGGGGAATAGCCGGAACTTTTACTTTCGGTCGAGCCAGCCCCGGGTAAAAATCCCCGCCCTCCAGGGACGAACTGATGGTTTAACCCTGGCCATATGCCCCCGCACCCCAGAGACCCTATATAAGGCCCACTCTCTGCTAATTTTTGCGGCTATGACAAAACCACCGCAGTTACCCGGCCTTGCGGGGGCACCTGGAAAATAAACACACGGCCCTTTTCCCTTTTCCCCGGTATACCCCTGGACCTGGGGGGAGGGGGGGTGGTTACAATTGACTGGTACATTAGAGTAAATGAAAAGTATTCTGATCTTCATCAGCCGAGTTGGTGGAAATCATGTTGGTGTCAAGGATTTGTTAAGAGTAGTTGGAAGTAATACTGATATTCATGAGCTAAGAAGATGGAAATTGTGCTGAGTACCATTTGAAAGTAGTTTGATATTTATGTGCTCTGAAAACATACATGTATGCCATATTTCTAGAGACCATTCTAAGAGATTTGTTCAGAATGGCTGAAAACTCAGGGGTTTTGGTAGTATTCAGGGGGAATTTCTTCGCAGGTCTAAGTTGTCAAAATAGTTATTGTTGACACAAGTACGAAAAATGTATTTACATAATATTATATTAATTGCTATGAAAACCTAATTAACTTTTTAAATTTATTAGGCCAAAAAAAAAAAAAGTATGTCTGGTTCAGGAAACCCGACCGACCCTATTTTTTACCCGCCGACCCTAAACTTTTTTTTCGAAATCGCGGCCGAAAACCGCTATACTGCGTATTGAAAATTTTCTTTTCTGTAGTTATTGCTCTTTGGGTTAATAGAGCGCGTTTATATCGATCTTTGGGTTAATAGAGCGCACAACAATGGCGGCGCCCATGGCGTGTTCACCAGCCACTTTGATGGCCATAAAACTCCAAAAAAGTATCAGAAGATTTTCAGTGAATGTCATTAAATATATATCAGTGAAAAAATTGCCATGTCATTGAATGTACGCATTTTGTACTTTAATAATTGTGTTTGGGAAATATATCAACAGTCAATTAATAATATTAAACTCACAAAGTATTGGATAATACTTTTGTTGCTCTTCTAACCTGGACCCCTAGGTCCTCAGTGCACTAAGGTTGCCTAGCTAATGCCTTATATGATTTTGTGCAACACCACTCACAATGTGCATTTGTTACAATGACAGAATTCACAAAAGAGATGTATTAAAGTGACTTATCTTTACAAGATATTTTAAACAAAATTGTCGACAGAAATCTTTAAAAAATGGATTTTTTATAAAATACTAGGTTGTACATGAATCTCTTTTGTGAACTCTTTGTGCAGGTTAGCATTGTACAGAGGGTGACTAAAAGGCATAGGGTACATAAACAGCAAGCATAGAAAAGGAAAATAATGTGAATAAACAAAGATGATACATGGTTAGATAGATTAGATAGATTTATTCGACATAAAAATTGCATATAACATGACAAATACAAATTTAAACATGTATAAACATATATAACATTTATGTCAAGGATAACACAAAAAAGAGTTAAAATAAAACCTTATTTCCATTGTGGTCCTTACAGATAATACAGGGTTGAAATGCTCTGTTATTATGTGGTTAAATGACTGCATTGAAACAAGCACACATCACAATACCACATGCTGGGAGTTACAAAGTGATCTGACTGCTCTGTGCATCGTCTACACATAGACAACATACGTCCAAAAAAAAAAAAAAAAAAAATGGAAAAAATGCCTACCCTCCTAATTTTTTGGGACAACGTTTCCTGAACCAGACATATTTATTTTTTTGGCCTTAACAGAATTGTTTCATATATCATTATTCATCCCCTTACAATCATTAAAATTAGACTTACGGATGAACAAGCCGGAATTTATATACAACAGCTTTGCAGTAAATTTTTGAACAAGCCCAATGCTATATAAAATTAAGAATTTGAGCAAGCCCGAAGACATTATTCACTGTCATGTCATACTGTAATGCATTTGCGTAACAAAATATGTGATAAAAAAAATGTTTTCAAGACAATTTAATTTGTTTACCTTTTTCCAAAGTCAATTTAAATCTGCTAAATACTATCATGCTACAGGTGCAGTTCTAAAGGTTTTATGTATAGAAATGGACAATACAACTTCTCTTTTAGTTGGTGTTGTTGTTTTTTTCAAATAATAATTATATTATTATTACTTTGCCTAAGAATAAGATTAATGTTTTCTATAAAAGCCGATTTATATGATTTAAACATGATGCTTCACAATTAATTCTGATAATAAAGATGGTGACCATGCATTTAAAGTGGATTTAAATATATATGTTATAGAGCTATCAATTCATTTGATATGCATATTGTGTATGTATTAGTGAGACAAGGAGATAATCTACTGAAAAGTGTCAACTCTAAAATGGCCCTGAGCCAATAAACAAATACGCAAAAAACTGGCCTCTGCTGTGACACCAGTGCAATAAACAGGAGATGCACAGCAGGGGATTAGTTTAGTAACTTACTGTTTTACAAATACTTCACTTTTATAGTGAATGCAACTGGTATTATTAAAAATTATTATTCAAAAGAAGTACACAAATTAAAATCAAAAAGTGCAATTGATTTGAACTGAGAAATTAAATAATTGTTTATGCTATCTTTAACCATTTTCAAAATGTCAGTAAAAACTGTTTCACGCTAGGACCACGATATTCTTTAAATAGACTAAATGTTTTTTTATCAATATCTGAATCAAACGGGTTTGTTGTCATGATAACTCTGATTGAGTTAACATGTGTTATTTATTATATTGATACCAGTCGTTAACATTATTTCTTTGAATTTGATCATGTTTGGTTGCAAATTAAAACTTGTACTCTGGTATAAGATTATTCTTAATTGCCTTGAATCGTCTGTATACAAACAGAGTATAAAATTTGTAGGTATCACACAACAGGGATGGAAACAAATTTAAACAATCTGCGATACAGACATAGGAAACAAACTATAATCATATCACTACTATATTAATAAACCTTCATTTATGACCAATTTTCTTACTTATACTGGTTGACCTTAATAATGGGCATCCGATCACACATATTTTAAGCAAATCAACAAAAAGTCAAAAAAATATTTCATTCTTAATACTTACTATTAACTTTGTAAAGTTGTAAATAACAATTATATAAATTGATTTCTTCTATTCATAATGTTGATATTTAACTTGATTTTAACATCTGTTTTACCCCTGAATTTTAAGTGATCACTATAAAAATCTTCATACAATTTTAACTGACTTTTTAATATCAACAAAACTATTCATGATTATGTTTGGAAAAAAATACGGATCTTTATTTGCATATAGCAATAAAAAAAAGCATAAAATGAAATTAGTTTATTATTATTATTTGAATGAAAGGTATGATTCAGGTAGAAATACTTTTTTATCAATAAAACACATCTTTGATACAGAATAAAGGCAGTCTCTATTTGAAACCTCAAATTTAAGGAAACAAAAATTTCTCCATTAAGAATCACCTGTTTTATACAAGTTAAATGAATTATTAATATTGATATTCATAATAGATTTAATGCAAAACTGTTCTAACAAGCACCAAAATAGTAGGAAAATATTATAGTCATTATCACAAGTTTATACTTTGATTTGCGTCATTTACAAAGATGATTTTGTCTTATAGATACTTATAAAATACATATACTTTTTGTTACCCTTAGTTACCGTTATGTGATATTAGATATTTTATCTTACTTTAAAAAATGTAATTCAAATCAATTGTCTATTTCCCTATAAGTATGCCCAAACACAATAAAAGCAATTTATGCATATATATATATATATGCTTCACATTTAAAACTTTATGCACAAGAAGGAGACAAATCTCCTTCAATAAAAATAAATCACAAGATATCATCAATATTATACACCTATAGTGATTACTCATAATGATATTTCCTAGTCACTTTAAAGACAATCGGGAAATATATACAAACATCATATAATATTTATTATTACGGTTACATTAAAAATTCATACATTTCGAGGGTTGAAAAAGTCTACTTTAAAGTAACTTTTATCAAACATATACAAAAATAAAAGTGCATAATTTGAGCAGCATTTTTTACACCACTCAATATTTTTGATATGTTCCGATTGGCGGAGGTAATGCCGGATAGCAACAGGCAACTGATAAGCCTCGCCTAATCTATACGCCGATTCTTTGGTATGAAGGGCATAAAGGTTTTCACTACTCAAAACTGTTGATATGTTCCGATTGCGGAGGTCATGCCGGATAGCATCCGGCAACTGATAAGCCTAGCCTAATCTAGACGTCGATTCATTGGTATGAAAGGCAGATAGATCATGGCACAGTTTTCAAACTAAAACTAATATTTTTAGTTAGATGCTTTTATTTTTAATCATAGGCTTTCTGGTGGATTTTAGTTGTTTATAAATGAAATAAAAGTGATATTTTACTCTTTCAAACAGTTCAAATAACTCAAGTTGAAATATTCACTGTTTTGAAATATTAGGACACAATTTCAACAAAGTCATTTCTGAAAATTAATGTTGTTAGGTTTGCATCTTTTCTGAAAAACGGCAATTCATTTTAATGTAATATCTGTTCTTGGAATATGGTGTTCACTCGCTGAAAAATATCCTCGGTAGGTCACGGTAGCTAAAAACGAATGAAAAAAATGGTTAGTACTGAATAACATTAGTAAGGTTGACATAGTGCAGGGCTTTCATTAAGAATTTGAAACTGGAAGTATGAACTTCCTGAACATTAATATTGGAAGTTTTTCACTGAAATTTGGAAGTTTAAATCTTTCCATTATTTTTCAACTAGTATTTAAAAAATCTAATATATTATTATAATAATTCATTTTACTTTAAGATTCATTGAAATTGTGACCATAAATGTAATATTGACACCAGGTTTTGATATTTTGAACTTTAAAGCTTTCAACTTTGGAAGTTTTCTTCAAACTTATGGAAGTTTTTGTACTTCCAAGGAATCAATTTTGAAATTTTTTAACCAAATTCTAGGGAGTAATACACTTTCAAGCTTCATTTAAAGGAAGCCCTGATATTGTGACTTAACTTGGTATATAGGACAAGTTTATGGAGACCTTTCATGGGATTGCCATTTTTAGCTCCTTAGGGTCAAGGTCACTGATGCTAAAAATATAGTATAGCTAGTTACTGAATAACTTTAGTTATGGTTGACATACTGTGAGCAAGCTTGATATGTAGGAAGAGTTTATGGAGGACTATTCATCCATGGGATTGTGTTACGGGCCTCTAGGATCAAGGTCACTCATAGAATTAGAAGAAAGCTGTTATTAAAATTTAAACTGAATCTCTTCTGCCAATCATTAAAAACCGGTTTGTCACATGGCGGTTCTTGTTTACTTTTTACTTTGATTTTTTGATTGCTTTTTGACAGGCACATATAACATCAGTATTTCTTTTAAAATAAGATATGTACTTAAATATAAAAGTCTTTATTTTTTAGTAATTTATGTTCATTGTGAATTCGAACTAAGATTCTTACTTCTTTTTTTTTGCAGACTTTAAAGGGAAAATATGCTTTAACATAAGTAAATAAAAGTCAGTTTATTGAATGATTTAGCCATAATTTATACTTTTCTGTGTTTCTGTGTACAAGTATAATTTAAAATGTGTCAATGCTTAGGAAAATAGGAAAAATATCATTAATGATTTTATGACTTTTATGACATAGAAACTAAGGTTGTCTTAATGTCTTCTTTCAGACTGAAGATGACATAGAGTCATTGCAGTTAGAGGTAATTGCAAGTACTGAGGAATCCTCAACATCACTTGAGTTCAAAGAGTTTAAGGTAATTATAACATAACATATTTCCAATATAACCGTCTATAAAAATGTTATTATTTTAATTCTTGAAGGTTGCTTCTGATTACCTTTTCTGGTTTTCATAGCAGAGGTCATGTTAATGTCATAGCCTAGTTGTTTATTTCTCTGGCATGTAAAACTTTGAATTCAGTTTGTATATTGTGATACAAATATTGACTTGAAACTGGGTATGTGGATATGTAGAGTAGTGGTCCTTTTGACATCATTTAGTTAAATATATCTGTAAAAGATTGTGTTTGCTTCCAGAAAACTTATGATGAGCTGAAGGGAGCCTTTGGTCGATTCAAAGAGGAACCCTTAATGAGAGAAGTAAGTTATGATTACTTTCAGTTCCTTTGAAATTTGTTGAGTAAATGTAATTGATTGTGATGATATGAGTATGCCGTAATCAACTTAAGTTCGGACAAATGAAATTAAGTGGTGTAGTACAGGTTATGTTCAGATACTTAGTATATGTTATAATTAATTCTTGAAAGAAGCATATGTTATAATTAATTCTTGAAAGAAGCAAAAAGGTTCAGGACTTTGATGATGATGATAGTTTAAAAAGTATTTTATTTTAATATGTAACTTGTTTGTTATCATTTTGCAGGACTTCAGTGATGGAGTGGAGGTGTGGGTTAAGTGGGAGGAAGACAGGCAGACCATTTGGTATGATGCTGTCATCATAAAAAAAGATATTGTTTTGTGTTTTTTCATTTAGTTCAAAAACAGTATCAGATCTAAATAGAAAAGAAATTTACACACAAGAACTTTGGGGTAAGTAGAAATATCCCAAACACAATACACATGTTGCTGGGTTTAGAGTTCATAAAGATCTTCTGGCATAAATTTGCTGCAATATAGCTTGACCCCAACATGTATCCCATACCGTCACAGCTTAAAGTGTGTTCAATGCGAAAAGGAACATAACATTGAAATTTCAAATCACATTGACATAACCCTAGGACGAATTTTAAAATTTTATTAACTGGATTTCTTTTAAAAGTTTCATTCAAACATTACAATGACATTATGCTCTACCTTAAATACACATTCATATGGTTGTCTAGAAACATGTCAAATTAATAAATATTATGACATAATCCTGATAATGCACGCCCAATAATGAAGGTCCATTCATGTATCTGTTTATATTGAATTCAACAGAAAATATACGGCGTTTTCCCTAACATGATTAAAAACCATAACTCTTTTTAGCTGACCACAGAGTAATTGCCCTTTGTTACCTTTTTAGCTTGACTATTTGAAGAAAAGGTAGGCTATACTACTCGCCCCGGCGTCGGCGTCCGGTTAAAGTTTTAGGGCAAGTTGGGATTTTCACTTATAAGTCCAATACCCTACATTCAATTGACTTAATACTTCACGCAGTTGTTCAGGGCAATCACATGATGAGGTTAGATAACTCCATATTATTCTTTACACAGATTATGGCCCCTGATTGACTATGGAACTTAGGTTAAAGTTTTAGGGCAAGTTGGAATATTTATTAATAATTTCTTTATCCTTTGTTCAATTGACTTATAAAATACTTCACACAGTTGTTCAGAACCATCACACAATGAGGTTACATAACTCCATATTATCCTAAATACAAGTTATGGCCCCTGATTGACTTAGGTTAAAGTTTTAGGGCAGGTTAAAGTTTTAGGGCAAGTTAGGATTTTCACTTAAAACTCCAATACCATTCATTCAATTGACTTAATACTTCACACAGATGTTCAGAGCCATCACATAATGAAGTTAGATAACTCCATATTATCTTTAATACAAATTATGGCCCCTGATTGACTATGGAACTTAGGTTTAAGTTTTATGGCAGGTTGGGATATTGTTTAATAACTTCTATACCCTTCATTCAATTGACTAAATACTTCACACAATTGTTCAGGACCATCACTTTTATACTGTTCATTAGATGCACTTAATAAAATTCAAATTTACGACCATCTTACAACAAGAAACATAACTCTGTTTTAAGCCTAAATACAAATTATGGCCCTTGAATATATTTTGAATTTTTTCCAATTTCATTTGAAAGGCATATTTGTATATTCTTAACCACATTTTCATAATGGAAAATCAAGTTATTTGAATGTTTGGGCGGGCTTGTGAGAGGGCAGCATCAAAGCACCTTATGTATCGAATAATTTTAGTTAGGTTTGACATAAAGAGACCAAACTTGGTATTATTACATTGTTATTGTATTCTAAGTCAAAGCGGCGTAGTCGAACGCCCTTTCTTACGATGGCTCTTGTTATAGCTCGTCATTACTGTATCCAGGGGTATTCGGCACTCATGTGACAGCTTTGTTTAAGTATGTAGACTTGTAAAGTGATTCTTTACCAAAATTGTTCAAAAAATGACCCTTGGGTCAAAGCTGGCATCACCCCTGGGATTCCTGATTTTCTATACGATTATTTAGTAAAATCATCAAATCCCATGGCACAGAGCCTTGGTATCCAGTATTAATTTTATGTTTAGTTCTTAAGATGCGTCTTACCTACATCCATTACATTTGTGATTGTGTACATATTGTTTAACTGTACTGTAAGAGGGCTTTTCAACTCATTTAGACATCAACAAACCAATCTTATGTATTGTCATATGCGAAACATTTCAGTTCATTCAAATATCTGTCATAATGCAGTTAAGCAAATCAGAGCCATAATGGCCCTCTTGCTTGATATTTGATTTTGGGTTTGTTTTAAAGCTGCACTCTCTCAGATATCCCTTTTTTAACAACTTTTTTATTTTTTGTTTTTGACAAAAAATCAGATCGTATATTTTCCTATTTCCGTTCGAAAATTAATGGTTTATCGCTTAAACCCTTACTAGCGAGTTAAAAAAATGCATAAAACATCCATTTTTTATCTTATATATATAAAAAATCTGCGTTCTTATTTTTTTGTCAGCAGTTTTATATAACTGGTTTCCATGGATATTCGCAAAAATTGGTTCGTTCCAAGACAAAAAATAAAAAAGTTGTCAAAACGTTCAATCTGTGAGATTGCAGCTTTAAATATAAACTTTAAATTGTGGGGAATCATAAGTTAAAGCTCATAACATGAACCTTTCTTCTTCTTCAGAGTATTACATAAGGTATTTGACGGACAAACACAAGTGTAGAGTAGGGAAGGCTTCACCGAAGAAAAATTGAGAGGCACAGACAGACATCATTAGATTTGTATTATTGTTATTGTATGGAGTATAATTATACAATGTACATATATATGGTTCTTTCTTCACATTGTGCCTATCTGTATAAAATGTTGTTTTTCTTTTTGGTGGCAAGTAAACAGAATATAGAAATTATATCTGTTAAATTTATATATTTATGAGCTCATCTGATTTTTAAAAAAAATGACGAGCTATTGTCGTTGTTGGTTAAGTTTTGCGTTTTGGTCACTAACACTGTTGGAATCTATCAAAGCTATCACTTTGAAACTTTTGCGACTTGTTCATCTAATACCTTTCTTCACATTGTACCCTAAAGATGCTGAGTCTTACCTTTTTGGGGGGGAAAAACATAAATTTTGATGGATTTCGGTTGATTTTGAGAATTGGACATAGCTTCTTTAATTTTTGTTGAATTTATTTCATTTTTTTTCTAGACAATAAATGGATAATGCCTTCAATATATTGAACAGGTTTTTGAGTCACACATTTGGAAGGGTATGGGGAGGATGGGGGATATTTTAGTATTTTTGGATTTGTAATTATTAGCAAGTCTATTTTTTATGTTTTGTGCTTGGGTCACTTACATGCAAACTATCAAAGCTATCACTTTCATACTTTGGAATACCATTTCACTATCAAATGTACAATATGATATATAAATAAATCGTAAAAGCATAAAATCAGATGAACGTATAGCACCCACAGGCGGAGCTCTTGTTTAATTCTGCAGCTAATTGTATAAAACTGGTTAAGTCTTTGCTATGGTTAAAATTGCCCAAAATGTTTATTGATTGGTCAATATTTTTCAGATAATTATTATTTACCAATGGAATAATTTAGATTTGCACAGTAGCCTAAAGAAACCAGTGGACAACTTATCCAAGTTTTATACAATTAGCTGCTGCAGTCTTATATTAAAGATAATGATTTTGATGTTTGTTTGAATCAATGCTGCAGAATATATAAGATATTGTGCTTCAATAAGATCATCAACCTTTAGTTGCAAAAGTTTATTTTATTGATGCACTTATGACACATATACATACTGTAGATTAATGAAATAGGGCAAAGTAATTGTAATTTGTTAAATTGAGCTATTCTTGACATATAACTGAGCTGTTATAAAAGAAAACTATGTCATAAAATTGATGTTGTATTGATAACATATGATTTTTTTTGTATAATACATATTTAGTTAACCTTGTATTTGTTAAGTTATAATCATGCTACAGATAATTATTTTGCCGTTTGAATATGACCACTTTTAGAGCAGATCAGGTTATAGTTTTACAAACGATATATCAGCTGTCCGGCGGGCGGCCTCCAAATTATAGTCTTATCAATTATCAAGAGGCCTTTGTCCAATCTTCTCCAAATTTGGTCAGAATGTGCAAGCGCATAATATCTCAAACTTATTTGATAAACAGCTATTTCGCTTCAGTTGCTCAAGAGAAAACAACCTTTAGTTAAAGAAATTACATCAAATTACATGATAATTGTTTTTAGAAATCTTTGTCCAATCAACACCAAATTTGGTCAGATGTGTATGGGCATAATATTATTATATGGGACAAGGTTTATATCAAGCAGCATTTTTTGATTCATTCAAGATTCAATTACATTTAAAAAAAGTAATTGCCTAAAATTGGTCTTGTCATATCATTTACTGTAGAAGCTTTGTCCAATCTTTACCACATTTGTTCAAAATGTGTACAGGAATAATTTTTTGGACAAAGTTTATTAACCAGCCCTATCCCTTGAGTCACACAATTATCATGCTTTGATTATATAAATTTACTGAAATAGGAATTGTCTGATCAATAACTTAACACGCCATCTCCAATCATCACCACATTTAGTCAGAATGTGTATGGGCAGAATATCTTGATCATAAGCTTGTCGCATCAGTCACTTTAGAGAGTTTGCAGTCTGCTCTCTAAATTTAGCTAAACAGACAACCATTTATTACTAAACTGGTTATTGTGAAATGAAGACAGTCATATTTTGTGACAGATGGAGCTTGTGTTGTTTATGTTTATGTAAGAAATAATTTATTATCTAATTGTTATCTGATGGCCTTTATTCCTTTTTCCTTGCGGTGCTTCTTTACATGATTATGTTCTCATAAAATGTGTAACCTTCAGTAAATAAAGCTTTTATTATTATTTTTATTATTATTATTATTACTCTTAATCTTAACTTTATAGAGAATTTCTAACTGATTTGCTTCACTGACATATTGTTTGAGCGCTCGAACAAAATGCCTTGACTGAAAAAATGTTTGCACAAACAGATTGTACACACTGGTAAAATGTTTGAGCGCTCAAACAAAATGCCTGGAATGAAATGTGTTGGGGTGCTCAAACACAATGCTATTACTGGAAAATGTTTGAGCGCTCAAACAAAATACTTTGAATTTGAAAATGTGTAAGGGAGCCCAAAACAAACTGTTTTTGGAGAAAAATGTTTGAGCGCTCAAACAAATTGGCACCACTATCAAATTGTGTAATCGCTTAAACCAACCACTCGCATATGAGCAATCTGCATAATTTTGTTTGAGCGCTCGAACAATTTGGCCTGTTCTGTCCCATCATGAGATCAGGTTTTTCAATGTTCGAGCGCTCAAACAAATAAAATTTCCAAATTGCTAAGAAAATGAAATTTGAAGCTGATTTTTAATGTGATTATTCAACACTGATTTGTTGATTTTAAGGCCTATAAAAGGTACTAGAAAGACAAATCCTATTTGGTTATATATTCATTTAAATGTCCTTATGTTGAAAAGGTTTTTTTTTGATACTCTATTGCAATATTCTGTCTGTTTATCAAATGAAATTGATAATTGTATTTTAAGGTTTAAACCTGAGGTTAAAACAAAGTAAGAATGACAAATTATTATTTCGTAAAACAAATATTGCAAATTATTTCAAACTCATCGCGTATTGTTAAAAGAAACATAGTTCATTGTCTTAAAACTTTATTGCTATTAATTAACTAACATCTTGAATCATGAACGGCTGTGTGATATCAAGTTCAAAACGAGTGGGAAAACCGAAGATCGAAATAACTTCATGCTAAGGTATCGTGTTAACTCTAAATTGATTTCGAACTCTAAATAACGTAATTTGTTTTTAATATGTTACAATGTATGAGCCCGTGATTTAAGGGTCGGTTGATATTGGCCATTTTTCAAAGGGGAACGAGAAATGATATGGTTTGATGCACCAGAGTAATTGTATATCCAAACAGTTGTTAGTTGCTCCCAATTCGGTAACATTATTCTAATTATATCTTAAACATTGTGTAATCCTATTCCTTTTATGACACTTGTTTCTTTTCTTTGATTTGTGCCGATATCAATTCGTGTTTCTTTTCATGTTCCGGGTTGGAAGAACATGTTATAAACGTATTACTTATCGTTTGTGTTGCCATTTATATTCAATTCACTAGGTAACCAATTTCATAATACACTGGCATACATTATGTTTATATTGCATGGCTTCCAGTGTGACAGTACAGATTGTCAACATGAGGGAAAAACTGTTTCCCGAGGCGAAGCCATGCAATATTAATTTTATTATACCGAACACAGTTACATTTATATACATATATAAAGATGTTTCACCATTACACAACTATAAAGTTTAATCAATTTAGTCTTTAATTATTGTTTGTTTTCATTAGTTTTCATTTTGGTGCAAATGTCGTTAAAAAATAATGCAAACACCGGAAGTGACCAGATTTACGACATATTTTAGTAAGCGCTTACCACCTCAGACTTGGGGAACCAAAAAATGCCTATTTTTAGACGCGTGTGCTATGTGACAGTATGATGTCAACCGGTCAAAACGGTACTGTCAGTGTGTGGCGAAAGTATATTGCCCATAATGGGTATATGATAAATTAACATGGACAGGTCACGTGAGGTATAATAATAATACATATATTATTACGGTATTTTTACTGACTGGAAACAATGTTAAACAGTTTGATGATAAAAAAACATTCGGTACACGTATTACTTATCGTTGTTAGGTAACCAATTTTCTTCATATACTGGCACACATTGATAATTACTATATTATGGTATTTTTGATAGACTGAAAAACAATGTTATTCAGTTGGATGATGGCGAAAAAAGTAAGTAGACGTACTTCTTTTCCTTATAGTTGCCATTTGTAATCTGCGCACAGGGTAAAGTTATTCATCCTTTTCAGGGTTAAATAAACTAAATCACATTGTGGTATTTTTTACAGACTGGAAGAAAATGCTAAACAATTGGAGGCTGATAAAATGAAGTAAGTACTCGTTTAATACTAATAATCGTTGTTGTTGCTAAGTGTATGCCATGCAAAACGTAACCTTTTTCATCATATACTGGCATAGATTAACAAATGTTATATAGGGGTATTTAGTGTATGAAATGCTATAGAGTTGGATGCTGGCCAAACGAAGTAAGTACACGTAATACTTTTATGCTGCCATTTATATTCCATGCACTTGGTAACGTAATTTCTCATATTCTGGCTCATATTATGTAAATATTGCATGGCTTCCAGTGTGACAGTACATATTGTTAGGTATGAGAGAAATAGTGTTACCCGAGTTGAAGTATTTTCCCGAATGTTGACAATATGTACTGTCACACTCGAAGCCAAGCAACAATACTTTACCAAACACATTCATATGTCGATTTTTTTCAGAAATCGACACAAACTGTTTGTTCACATTAGCTGTCATTTTGCTGCTGAGTCGTTTTAAAATAGTGCAAACACCGGATGTTACCAGATTTACAACACATTTTAATAAGCACTTTCCTCCTTAAACTTGGGAAACCAAAAGTGCCTAATTTTAGAACCGCGTGTGACATTGTCATACGAACTGGTGAGAACAGTACTGTCAGTGTGTGGCATCGGCAGGTCACGAGAGGTATAATTATCAGATATACTTTATTATGTTTTTACAGACTGGAAGAAAATGCTATACAATTGGATGCTGACAAAATAGAGAAAGTACACCTTTTACGTATCGTTCTTGTTGCCGTTTATATTTAATGCACTAGATTACCAATGCTATTATAAACTGGCAACAAAAAATAAATACTATATTATGGTATGTTTTGATAATTATTCAGAAAGTAAATATGTATTAAAATTGTGTAGACAAAAAAGTTTAAGGTCATACACAAAGGTATTATGTGAGGTAAACGGTTCGTACCCTATTATTCGGGCATAAATGCATTTTTTTATTACGAAGATAGTGAATAGAATTAAACTTTGGTCATCTGGTACGAATCGAACTCTCCAATCCTCGCGACATAGGCTAAAACTCTACCGTGTCGTTATAAAATCAACCTTTTTAGCGATTTTGTTTAAGAGCCACTATCTATCAAATTATCGGTCACATTTATTAAAAACAGCCTGATTATATGACAATTGACTGTTTGTATATTTGTAAAAGTACGTTTAACTCTGTAGCACCTTGAATTAACTATAGACTACTTATAAATGCACATGCAGATTATGTAAGGTTTACATCCTCGAGGAGCATCCACTGTGTTACTCGATGGTTACTGTTATGATTAAAAGCTCATATACATGAACATTATTGGAGGAATTATTAAAAAAAACACAAGCATATCTCAAATTTATCTAAATATTTACAACTTTTACACCCCCCCCCCTTTTCCTTTGTCATTCCATGGCCATTCAGAAAGATAACAGTAAGCAGGGGTATAATATATTCGGCGAAATATTTAAAAAGTATATACAAAAATATCCAGTGCTTTATAATTATAATTATGGTGGGCATGTACTTGAAAGGCATCACCAACACTACTTTCAAAAAAGATGTCAGCAATTCGTCTGTACAGAACTAAGTGTTAATGTTAATTTTACCAGATGCTGTGAGAACCCTTTTGGCCATAATCTGAACTGCTGTAGATATACGCCTTATTAAAGACGTTCTGGACGACGGATCAAAGCAACCGCGATTCACATGGGAATTTCATATTTGAAGATACTTGTAGATATCTACAGCAAAGACATTTTACTAAGCAAAAACAGAACTAAGCCTATATTTTACTGTTTAAACAAAACCAATTATATTGCATTATCAACATGTTAGATGTTTATGTGTTAAAGGTTTTACGCAAAAAAGAGTAACCAAGCCTTTTCACGATTGGATCTGGAATGAAACTCTTGGCTTTAATAGCAGATATATTTCGGTATGTGCTTCAATAGCAATTATTGAAAAGTTGTCAATGCATTCATGGCCGTTGATCGAATGCACAGTGATGCATGTAGAATGTGTTTATATATCGTACATGACTAAACTTGACTGGTACCTTTTTGGACCGGGTCCATGGAAAATCAACATCTCAGTCTTAATGTCATAGTTTAATATAATACTATTAATAAACGATGAATGTATCATGTTCAATCTGTTGGTGTCCACATACTTTATACGTGTTCGAGATAGCCTAGAATACTACTTTTTGGTCAATGGTTTATAATTCATAATTTCTTTTTATTTTTCTAAATAATGTATGATAAGGTATCCAATTATGTCACTGTTTAATAGAGGATTTTTCATAACGTATTTATATTATTTAAAAAGAGTTGATTGGGCCCGAAACATGCATCATCGGATTTGAGAGATCACAAAAACACATCATGTATTACCTTTTTCAATGTTTTTGTTAGTTGAATATACATTATTGCAACCATGTATAACATTTCAATCAATATTGTAGACTCTGATTACAAACAAACTGACAACGGCTACCTAGATTCTTTGTTTTGCTCCGATCAACGCCTACATGATACAAAGGAGAGCGAGCACGTACTCCGTTTAACTGTAATACTGTTGGTAGGCATCCGTTATATGCAGTAGCATTTTGTTCATTTCAGATGTCAATGCGGTGAGTGTCGTTCATTCCAGACGGTAAAAATTCTATGTTGCTGTAGAGAATTGCCATTTCTTAACGAAAAAAGGGAGGGTGTGCGTTGTATAACATTGCACCCATGGTTTATAGCGAACTGCCTTAACAAAGATGTTCTGTACGACGGATCAAAGCACCCGGAATTTCCATTTGATGAGTTTGTATACAGATACTATGTTCTTTCATATTTGAAGATACTTGGAGATATTTACAGCAAAGACATTTTAGTATGCATATTTATATTAAACAGAACTAAGCCTATATTTCTATATTAGGTTTTAACAGAAACAGTTGTTTGTCATTATATACAATTTGGATTTGTACGTGTTACAGGATTAACATGGAAAGAGCAAGCACCCTTTTTTTCGATTGGATCCAAACGGACGAGCTTAGTTTCAAAAACGGAAATGTTCCGGCATGTTTTTTCGTAGCATTTATGAAAACGTGGTTAATGCATTCAAGGACGGCGAACGAATGCACAGTGATGCAAATGTGTTTACATTAGACTTAACTTGCCTGACTTTTATTGGACCGGGTCCATAGAACATAAACACCTAGTAATGAATATGTTCAAAATGGTTTTTAAGTTGATATAGTTCAATGTAATAGAGCTTACTTCATAAAATATCAGTATTAGTTATAAATAGTCCTAATGTCACAGTTTAATATAATAATACTGTTAAACTATAAATTGATCATGCTCAATCTGTTGGTGTCCACATAATGTGTACTTATTAGAGATGTTCTAGAATACTTCTTTTTAGACAATGATTTATAATTCATAAGTTCTTTTAATTTTTCGAAATAATATAGTATCCAATTATGTCACTGTTTAATAATTATTTTTAGAACGTGTTTGTATTATTTTAAAACAGTTGAAACTATGTATATATGTGGCGCAGTTTCAGTTTATTAGGCCACGAACTTGCCACATCGGATTTGAGAGGTCACAAAAAACATTTAGAATTTGTTTAAACTTTAATATCCCTTTTTACATACACTAAATAATCCATAAAAGTATCTGTATTAAATACAATAGTAAGTATAAGTCAAAGTATATTTTTAAAACACCCAGGTAAACTGATAAATGAAAGTCCAATAAGTCCAATTAATATGTACAGTACATAAATAGTGCATTGCTTTCAGTATTACAGTACATATTGTCAACATGAGGGAAATACTGTTACTCGAGGCGAAGCCATGCATTATTTATTTTATAATACCAAACACAGTTACATTTGTATACATATATACAGCTTTTTTACCATTACACAACCTTCAAGTTTAATCAATTTATTCTGTGATTATTGTTTGCTTACATAAGCTGTCATTTTAAAAAAAATTAGATAAGCGCTTACCACCTCAGACTTGGGAAACCAAAAAATGCCGTTATTTAGACGCGCGTGCTATGTGACAGTATCATGTCAACCGGTCACAACGGTACTGTCAGCGTGTGACCGTATGAAATTGCCCATAATGGGTATATTTTATGAAAATGGGCAGGTCACGTGAGGTAAAATAATACAAATTGCGAAACGATTTATATACTAATTATTCCCGCCACCTATACAGGAAATGCACGAAAATTGCGGGTAACATTAACGCACATGCAACGGAGCAATGACACTGGTGAAAGCCGTTATGTAAAACCTTCACGGTGCAAACATATAAAGTAAACACACAAGTTACCTCTGATGGAAAAATGCAACGGGACAAAACAAACATTATTCGTTTTTAGATCAATGAAATTCATATTCAAATAAGTTTATAAATAAACATTATAATCCACGCGGACCAAAATCATACAACGATTAACATGTTTTAATAACATATTTGCGTAGTTCGCGACAATGTAAGTCAAAAGGTAGAAAGCAGGGAATGTATAAACCAGAAAAAAATAAGTCATTAGCCATTCGATATAGTAGTATATCGTCAAATTCTAAAGGACATGAAGGTTTGCATTGTCTAGTTTGGCATACACACACAATCATATCGTTTCGTTTTTGCATTTTGATATCTACATCATTCGAACTACAGTGTTTTCGTGAATTTTTTTCACCTCCTTAACAAAATAGCTATGAAATGTAACAAAAGTGGTATTTACTAAAAGTCAAATTGTTTTGCATTGTGGAACAGGCAATTGCAGCAACGGTACAATGATGTTGTTTTCACAAAAAAATATCGACGAACCTTATAAACGGTATATACAAAACCAGTTTCTGCCTATATCGGCTCAAATCTTTTATTTTACTTTTGTGTATCGCGTATGTTTTTACTAAGTATTTTAAAGTAAATATCCTGTTAAAATCATGTTTTATCAAACTTTTCGGGTTAGGGTAGACTAAAGGCTTATAACCATGTACAATGTAGTGAAAAATACAAAGAAAATGTACGATCTGGAGTATCCAATAATAAGTGATTATTTTAAAAGGCCAGAAAATCTGTATTTTTATCGAAAGCATCCATATCCATTAACATTATGAACGAAGTGTGCCTAACTCCTCAACACATCTAACGTTGCAAAAAAAGTTAGGCAAGATGTTTTAAAACATTGCTATATTTGACTAGCCCACCCATCTGAGTATTTATAAGTTATCCTGGTTTAGTGATGTTTGAGACAGAACACTGCCTTACATTTGAAATGTGTATTATTACTTTGTATGTCAGTTGTTTCTTTTGCAATTCATTTCTGTATTTTTATTGTATTGTTATTGTTTGTTTTTCTCTAGTTATCGGATATAGTATGCATATCAAATATAAGTTGCATATACATGCTTTTGCTTATTAACGATTAGTATTTTTATAACCGAAAAGTGGTCTGATAGTGACGTTTTTCATGTTGTCAATCCGAAGAGGACAAATCAGACATATTTTATATAAGAATACCTCATAAATGACCTAGAATGTTCATATGACGTTTTAATTATGGCATATCATTTACGCCACCACATATTGTGTTATCGCATTGGAAACATTAACAGCTATGTGTCTACTTGCATTGTAAATATATCATACAATATCAATATTTGATCGCATTGGGTCAAAGATTATTCGCCTATAATAGTTCTGTTATGTTTTGCTCATCAGTTTATATCCTAGTGCTTGTAATTAATGCGTACTTTGCTGTGTTTTGTATTTGGAACAAATAAATAGCGTATATCAGCTTTAATTTTAAATCTGCCTTTGATAAATTTGCACCTTAATTTAAATCTCCTCAGACATAAGACATCCATTAAACGCAGCCTGATAAATTGAGTATTTTTCTGGCGAAATATCCCGTGACTGTTCAAAACTTTGTTTAGTTATAATAAAAGGTTAACGTAAGGGACATATTTGCTGCGAATAATGTACGATGTGTGACGAACGGTATCATTTATTCGTTGAAATTCGTTGGGTCATGTAAGCAAATTGTGTTATTTCTGTTAGCGAATAGGAATTTAAACATGCGAACCGAAATGCAATTTTGCACTTGCTTACAAAGCATTCCGAAGCTTTCTCGAAAGGATATTTCTGCTTTCGGCCGTTACCGAACGCTATTCAAGAATGGCAGAAACCAGGTTGGGTATCTGTGCCTTTAAAGTGGGTTTATGTTTAAATGTTACAGAGCTGGTTTCTGTATTTTTTTCGCATAAATATTCTTACTTTTTCCGACATGTCACCACTTCATACTGCATTTTGAATGCTGTTTAATTAGATTTTATTTAGTCTTGTAATTGAAAAGGTACTCCAATGATCCAATGACAAGAGGGAAAATCTCTAGAGCGAGACCAAGAAAGGCTGCTTCTGTAGGGCCAGAGAAACAATGTTTCTATACTTGAGGAAACCATAAACCAATTGTTTCACTTTACAGCTGTGAAGACGGCTGGCATCAACATATTATTCACATTTCACTTGACACACTTATCTGACCACTATAGAGAATATGCCTGGATGCAAGGGCTCCCTGTACCAGGTGTGTTGTTTTCAGAGTCGATGGGGGACCCTCATGAATACTTAACTATACATTCAGTTTGCAAGCAGAGGAATTTCTTGAATGTTCTAGGATGAGCTAATCATTGATGTCAAATTGGCTTTGTCTCTCGAGAAGAAATAATGGCCGTCTCCAGATGCGACGTGCTCTGGCTCCTCTACCACCCTTAATTCTGCCTTTGAGAAACTAGTGGAGTTTATGTTGTTGCTTGAGGGATTCATGGTGGGCTATAGCAGCCACAAAATGCAAGCTCAATGGATATTTATATTCCATTTTGACGAATGGATAACAAATGAACTTGATATCTATCATCAGCCTTTTATATTTGTTACTTAAAATACATTAAACGTGATACTCAGAACTATTCAAGAAATTCAGATGCGTTATGATTTTCGTGTATTTGTTTATCGTAGTAATACTTTGTAATGATTCGTATGAATGCGTATACCATTTGAATGTCAGCCAATCGTTACAATTCGCTTTCATTCGTCATGAAATTTTGGATTCAATTAACTACATGATACATAATCATTCGTTACATTTCGTACACGTAAACAAACTATCGCTATTGATCCGTCAGCAAATTAGTTGATCACGACCTGGAGACCTGTAACGCCTGACAGCGAATTATATGACTGTAAAAATGGCAACTTATTGCGAATATTTATAGACGAAACTTTTAATTGCCACAAATGTTTCATCTTTCTTAAAATGTTTTCGACGAACAAGACTGATCGCATCGGTCACAAAAGCTTAACTACGAACACAAATAACGGTGTACGACGTACATAAACTAACGGAAACGAATGTTACTTAATACCAATTCGACAGTTTACGCAAGTTGACGTCGGCGGGATTTTACTCATGTGTGAGCAGAGCATAGTATACCTAACTTTGGCAAAATCTTACCTTTGTAAATTACTGTTCAAAAACAAGTCTACTCAGATATTGTATACAAATTTGACATGATTTGATTACCCCAACCTTTTCTGTAGTTTGAGGAGTCTTGGAATGTATACTATATATAAACACTCATTTACAAATTAAACGTTGTAATACCCTTTTTTCTTTGGATATAATATGCAATATATACATAATATATTTACGGGTATCCGATTTAGAATTGTCGGATACAATTCTCGGCTTCAAACTACAGATTTATATGCTCAATTACCGTAAACTTTGGAACATACACGGGCATAATAATTTCAAGTACAACTCATTTTTGTTGTTGATATGAACGTATTGACTAACCAATCTGATGCAAAAACACACTAACTTGACTGTCCGAGATTGTCTTATTATGCGTGACGAAACATATATTTTACATTTGAGTTTTGGACAATATTGCTAAAAACATCAACATATATTAACTGTTCCATGATGTGTACCTTGATGTTGATCGTCACTTAGAACTTGTGTTTCGAATGTTTTATCTGCTATAATCAAAGGTGTCAAAGTACCATTGTTCTTTTTACAAAGTTAACTAGGCCAGTTAAAGTCCATGATTTGTATTAAGGATCATACTGAGTCTGATACAACTGAATAGTCTGAAGGTCTTGAACAACTGTGTCTCAATAAAAATGAATTACTTGTTTATTATTAAAAAATCCATCATTTTCCTTTGCGTTAGCAATACGCATATGGCAGGGCAAGTTTGAAAGCCCGTTCTACCCTTTTCCTCTTATCCTTCGAAATGTCTAGCTGTAAAAAAGGTACAACACTTCAAAATCAAGAAATAAACCCTTGTTATAGTAAAAGCAATACACCAATTAAAGATTATTGGGCGTTATTTCAAACATGAAAACTATTTAACTAGTTTATGTGTTGGTATTCAGTTATAAAGTGTAATGGTTTGTACATATAAATATATGTTTGGTATTGTTATAAGCTTTTGACCAATGGAGGCTGTATAAGAATTTAAACGCAACTCGATCGTCATAAAGGCAGCTGATCAAGTCCTGATATTTCAACACATGACAAAAGCAATACAAATGGGTTAACGCTCAAAAAGCTTCATAGTTTCAAGTTATAATACTTTCTTATAGCTCGATTTAGAGGTAAAGACAAACAAAGCTCGAGTCTGCTCCCTTTGTAGAAACTATTATTGTTGTCAATCGTGAGGCAAAGGGCATGAATCACTGGTGGAAAACATTTCAAACCCTGAACACATGTAATATTGAACGGAGTGTTATCAATTAGTTTTAATTGATGCTGTTTCGCGTCACGAACTTTTAAACACAGAAGTATAGAAGATGGAAACGCAATTATATCACAATTGAGGCTGTTCCATCTGATGACGATTCAAAACACGTGTATAGCAGTGAGAGTACTCATAAGCCACTTAATTGTATTTATACCACCTCGTGAGATTTCAAACACGATCTACCATTAAAAAGGGTTGGAACTCGTTTACGTTTCCGAATGATACAATGAGCTCTATATAAATTACCAAGTAGTAAAACAAACATACATACACCACTGTGTAGAGGTACACTGAAGGGACTTGATCTACACTGAAAGAAAGACACAAACGTACACAAGTTCATCTAAAAGTTATTTTCTTAACCCATTGAGCAAAAATGGCCTTCAGCCACTACATGCATTTTGTGCTTCTAGAAATGTAAAGAATGAATACATAATCGAAAACATTCTTTGTGTATTGTCAGTACTAAAGCCCACAGCTGTAGGTAGTTAGGACACACAACCGAAGTGTTTTTTTGCAAACTGTGTGTTCGTTAATTTGTTATATGAAACATGGTTTGTATTACATGCATTTGATTACACTACAAAATACAAAAGTAGCTCGTTATCACCGTAACACGAATAAAACCTCCAACGTCACTACAAAAACATATTTTATTTTAACTAGCATTTGTCAACCATATTGTACACACAGTAAGTTGCATGAATATACAATCCAGGCAATGCATACTTCGTTTAAATTAGTTTCAGTTGACGTAATAGTGCAATATTTGTAATCTACGAAAACAGTTATTGTTAATCAGATACTGATATTTAGATTGAGGAAGGCAATATTATCCTTTATTAAACATCCATATGGTAGAAAAACAGGCTAATGTCGTATTTCCGCCCCCCCCCCCCCATCTGCACAATGCGTAAACTATCCGTCAGTCAAATGCATACAAGTATCGCAATCATTTTTACTTCCTGCCGAGAATGGTACCAAACTAATCATGAATCATTTTTCTATCAATTGAAGTGCGGGTTTTATTTACTTTTTGTGAAACAAAACAAAGCAAGTAGATTAGTTCCCGAAACTTATTTTCAAGCAACTCCCATTGTAATTTAATTTGCCTGTGTAAAGCACCGTCACACAGAAGACAACTTCCAATCGCTTAACCAAACCTGTGTTCTCCTCTTATGCCTAATGCCAGGCAATGGAGATACTGGTACTAAACACTCGTGGTTGAATGTTTAGAATGCATGCAATATTCATAGGTTTACTCGATTAAATCGTAAACTTGATCATTTGAAATAAACTACTATTATGAAACTATCATTTCAGTATGAATACAATGTATCGTTATCACCAACCAATCCGTGTATTGTATATATAAGTAAGGGTGCAAACTAAAGCCATATAACACGTAATTATTGACATACGCAGGTTCCAATACTATAACCATTTACCATGCGAGAAATATAAATGTGTCAAGCAAACAACAACAACAGTATTATATTGTATTTAATTTCGTTAAAATATATACAGCAGGCGCCGATGTAAAGATAAACTTTAAACACGTTGACAGTAGACACCATGGGTCATAACTCCTCGTTGAGATATATACAGCCGGCGTCGGTGTGAAGATAAACTTTAAACACGTTGACAGTAGACACCATCGGACATAACTCCTCGTTGAAATATATACAGCAGGCGCCGGTGTAAAGATAAACTTTAAACACGTTAACAGTAGACACCATGGATCATAACTCCTCGTTGAAATATATACAGCAGGCGACGGTGTGAAGATAAACTTTAAACACGTTGACAGTAGACACCATGAGTCATAACTCCTCGTGGAAAATTCACACTGACAACAGTTCTATATTAAATTGTGATCAACACAATCATTGACACCTGATCAAAGTTCACATTTGATCAGTCATTGGCTAGATTTACGGTTAATACAGTTTAAATTCGTCAGAGGTCGAACAAACTCACAGATGTATCTCGAAGTAAGCAACTTGTGCGAGGTTACCAGAAAGAGTCTTTGCACTATATCGCATAATTGTTAATCCTTTTAAAAATACGTTTTCTGTCATCTATATGTATATGTAAAAGATTTTTACACTGACATTTGTCATCAAATTTACAAATATGTACAGCCGGCTGTAAAGTTAACAAAACTATCAGATATAAAAATTGATACATACTGCAGTCTGTGATTTTATCATACATACATGAGTGGCGAGTAAACATTGAATGTCAAGATATCGTTTTTTGAAGGCGAAAACGTACCTTATCATTTAATTACAGTTTTTTTAATTGAGTGTTGACAAACATTCGTTAACTTAAAGATGGCATCTATGAAACTCCTGTAGTCACTGGCGTAACAACGGAAGAAATCGATACAAGTACCAGCGAAGGGAAGAACTTGCCCTTTTCGAACTAAAACACTTTTAGATATATTGACGATATTCTAAGTTTGGATAATCCGGTGTTTATAGGTAATATAAACTCAATATACCCTTAACAATTGCAACTTAATAAATAAGTTAGAGGTTAATACATTCAATGTAAAAGCATGCTATTTAGATCTGCAACTTGAAATAAGGGAAGATAAATTGAATATTAATCTTAAGGTAAATCGTGATGATTTTAATTTAAAAAAGAAAAGAATACTCACACTTCTTTAGATGGAGATGTTCCTAGTTCACCATCAACGTGTTTTTAATTGCACAGTTGATAAGATTCGCTGGAATTTGTACATATGACAACAATTCCAGCCTTTTCAGTAAAGTAATGATTTTAGATATCATTTATTATAATATTATATCAAAGTACAATCGTAGTTAAATTGCTGATTGCTAAAAATATTTTTTCCCGATTTTTATGGTGATGTTTTAAAGACAATTCGTAAAACTTAAATTATTTCAGCAGCTAGTTGGGCAGATAGACTTAATGAATTGCTTGGAATTTATTTAAACCTTGGGTATAACGGCAATACTTTGACGAGTACAAGCCGTCTTGTCTTTTGGTGATGAATTCCTCAAACAAAATATAGGGTTGAATACGGCGTCCTTACATAAATAAACTTTATGTGTTTTTTTTTTTAAATTCATCTTATCTTTTACAACGTTTTTGACTGGCTGAGAATATTCCAGTGTATGACGTCTCTTTCTTTTACTTTTTTAAATTTAAATTGTGTAATTATTTTATATTTTTAGAAGGTTTGTTTAATTCAATTCTTTCTCTGGATTTTCAATATATCAGTTTAGAAACCCTTTGCATGTGTTTCACTGTTTTTCATAATTGTTTGCAATCGTCACCATAGTAACCGGGTTAAGAGACACCAGGGTTGAGAGTTGAGAATATACCAGTTAGATCACTCAGTTCCATAAACTGGTAAGTGTATATTATTTAGATGTTGATGTATGTTTTGGTGTTGTTGCCACTACTGTATTCTCTTTGTATGGAATGTTATTTATCTCATTAGTCGTTTATCAATCTTGACCACTAAGCACTTAGATTTTGTATGAGATAATCCTGTTCTAAAACATATTATATAATAACTAATGTTGTGTATATTATATTTTAGTGTGTTAAATCAACTATGCCCCGACTATTGCATAGAATGATTGAACAGTATCTTTTTTAAAAACAGCTTATTTCTTGTGCACAGTCGGACATAGAACGAACCACGACCAGTTTGGTTTTAGCCCATAATAAATTAACTACTATATGTCCTTCATAATGGCCAGCGGAAAAGGTCAGATATTACATTAAGTAAATTGAATTCTAACCGAGAAATATTAATAATAGAATAACGAAAGTTATAATGATGCGGATTAAACTCTATGTAGTATTTAATCAGTTGTATTGGTGTTTCATTTTCAGTTGAACACTGGAATATTATGTGTATCTGTATTGTTTATAACGTTATTTACTGTATTGAACATGTTTGTCAGTTTTCATGTATTTTAACTCTGTAAACAAGTATGTAATATTTACCACCTTGATACACTGTATAACAATTAACCATACACCGTACAACGGATATATAAATTGAAGCGATTCGAAATTACTCGTCAAAGAGATAACGTGAATATTGTACATGCTTTAGATTGCAAAAGCGCTGGTTTATGACAGCACAGTCGTAGTTATAGTATTGGCTTTAAGCAAAATACATAACGCGAAGAAACAATGAGGATTTAAATAGCATTATACGGCAGACGACAACAGTTTTGAATAACATGTACTATCTTGTATGGTATGAAGGCCACAGGTGTCAAAAATACTTAAATTAAAGATCGCTTTGACGAGTAATTTGGTTGCTTAGGAGCTTGCGATGAGAACGAGCATCAGCGCACTGTTAGACAAGGACATTGGGTGTAATACATTACTTTAAAATCAATAAGGACATATGTTTCTAAGTGTGCACTGTGATTTGAAATACTTCGTCTGCTAATGATTTGCTCATTTCAAGATGGCGGAAATATAAATGTGAATATGTGTTGTACCTGTCCCCCCAAATCTATTCTAGTAGCACCCCAGCCTCGACTGCCTAATATGTTTTTGATGGAATTAACCCGACTTTTCTTTGAAAATAAATAGTAAAACAACTTATAAGATTATTCTTAACCATTACACTACTTTCTTTTTCCATATGTGTATGCCTAGTTTCTAATTTACGTCGCAAAAAAGGAATGGTTCAGAGACGTTTCAAAAATAGGTAGAAACACTTTTATAAGTATGATCAATCGGTGTTTTCATGAAAACATCAATCTTACTCAAGTTCGAGACGTAGTTCGATGTAATAAGTTTATTCATTTCCACTACTTTCGTTTTGTGTATGCATAAGCCGCGTTCGTTCATTTGTTTATGTAGAAAGTAAATAATCCCAATCGATTGAAGGACAATTGCTAATTATACACAAAGGTTTTGTAAAACAAAAGTTAAGCAACTTGCTTTTCGTGTGTATAAATCATTGTCTTCTTTGCAAACGACTGACAGTTAAAAACTATATTGGAGATAGTACTGACTGTGAGATAGCACTGACTTGTTTTTTTTTAAAGTTCACCCTACTTTCGTTTTTAATATATGAAAGGCGTGTTTGCGTATTATCGACCCGTAAAGCTATTTCCATGCGAATTTACAATACAAATGTTATGTAAGTTGGGAATTTAGAGTTTAACAAAAGGTTGTCCTACATTTAAAGACAGAACGTAAGAAAAGGTGTTCTAATCCAAAACTTATATTTAAGATAGGGTCAGACAATTCCGTAACTAATCTCCAGACTTTAATACAGTCATATATTGACCCTCACCAATTCGAAGCTTCCACTATTTGCCTTTTGAATGGTACCTATGGGGCTTAATCAATGGTGTGCACTAAAGTCGAGAGCCCCGAACAATGAATCTTACTGCAAATTATCTTGTACCGCAAGGAACTCTTACTGTTTCAAGTACAAGTAATAATACGAAACATCTAATGTTAAAGAACGAATTGGAAAAACCTTCATTTCACATATGATAAAGATGGAGGCGTACGTCTACGATGACTCGTAATCCTTAATATGCATGTTGAAAGCAGACTGCCAATTGTATTTGGTTTCCGATTGTTAAATCTGATATAAATACCATGTATGATAATAAATACTACTGAACGCGAAACAGTGTCAAATAAAAAAAGTATCCTCATACGATAAATCCATATTGCACAAAACAAACTTTATTTGGTCTTAATGTAAACAAGATCATCAAAATGTTTTTTTTTTATTTTGTTAACCAGGAGATAACTTCATCCTCAGTTATATTGTTCAATGTACGATCAAGGTAAGATATATTTTACTTCCTTAACATAGTGATTATCATATCAAAATAAGTTTGTGTTAAAGCTGCACTCTCGTAGATCGAATGTTTTGAAAACTGTATCTTTTTTGTCGACGAACGAGCAAATTTATGCGAAAAAAGCATGTAATATAACACAGCTGATAAAACATGAGGTTGAAGATATTTATATTAAAGTATTAAACCGTTTATAATATATGCCATCTGAATTTTGTCAGCTATCTTTAATCACTGGTTTGCAGATATTTACGCAAAACATTGCTCATTCCAAGACAAACAATAAAACATGTTGTAATCACGGTAAAATGTGTAAGTGCAGCTTTAAAGTTTATAATCAAATCAATGTGCGTGCTACGGAAGCCCTGCAATGACATTTGTTATTACAAGTTTTTATTATGCCTATTATATGGCCAATATACAACACATGGGTGTTTGACAACATCTCCTTAGCATGTTTAATATTTAAATTTTGTTTTATATACATTTTAGAACACTCGGGTGATTGGGTATTCATTTTCAAAGTACCTTAAAGGAAATTAAAGAAAATTGTCAGGCAGACGTAGGACCATAGCTCTCTACCAACTTTGCTAGCTGGGCATGTTGTTATGAGTTAACAACTATCGGATATTACACTCTTTCCCTTTTTAACTTTCTAGGGCTTAACATTGTTTATTAATTGTATTTTACCAAACATCCCCTTAGAGCCGTACCAAGCAATAACCATGTTATTTCGGCACCGGAAAAGGTATATTTGAGTAAAATCGTGTTTGCCGAATGTGGCGCTAGAACCGGGAATACCCGGACTACAAGGTAATAGCTATACAAGCTAATCTAGCTGCATTAATAACTGCCTTCCCACTATTGGATAATGCAACCATCCACAATTTAAAATGTCGATGCTTAATCACGACTATAAACGATACGGGACCAGACCAGTATTCCGTGTCATACCATGCATTTACCGTACAATTCTGTAACCAGTTACGTGCAATTGGGGAGTATAAAGTATGGCCGATGTAATGCTAAACCGACGATCCTTGGAGCGGTAGATAGTATGTCAACCAATTGATCTAGTAGTGCACACAGTCGCAGGGTTCATGATCGTAAACTTAGTCGCAATGGGAATCTTCATTATCGACCATATGCACCGTGTGATTCTAAATTCATTAATTATATTTGCTTTAGCGTAGCGCAGGTTCTGAAAAGCTTTTGAATGCCAACTGTGAAGACGTACGGGGGATGGGACCCCTGCTAGTCCGTTACTACACGAGTCCAAGTATATGGCCGTCTCTTTCTCCAAGTCTGTGTATAAACTATGCAAATTAGTTAGATATTTCTCCAAGAAATGTGTTTAAAATGTATCACTGTTTAGAAACAATGCAGGATATTTTTGTTGGTGCATGCACACGTTTTCATTTGATGGGTTTTATTTTCTGCAATTAGAATATTTTAATACATGTAGAATGGAAGGAAACAGATGAAGTAAGAAACCAGAGTGGCAGACCATGTTATATTATGTGTATCCTTTTTGTACCAATATAGTACTCCACACAGCTTATATTTTTGGCTCATCTGTGTTGCTACACTACATTTATAATTCATTCGGCGTAATTACTAGTGTCCAGGTTGGTTAAACACGAACAATTACACATTGCAAGGCGAGGAGAAAGCTGGCGAGGCCATACAAGTTGAGGAGATAATTGAACAGACAATTAAATGATTCTTAAAGGATATTTTGGATCGTTGTAGACAATATCATATGTATGATAGTATATGGAAAGTATCCCTTCTATGCCCACCTGTAAAGAACAGCACTATTAAACGATGAAATATCTTGAAAACAATCTGATAAATGTGAGTAATACTTCTACATTGTATGTGTTTTTGTCTCTATTGCATTCGGTTTAAGTTTTGTTATAGGTTGCCCTTAAAGATATGTTATTTCCTGGCATGATTTCAATTCATCTTCTGTGTAACCTGGGAGCTAAATCTCTAGTTTTATATAATAGGCAAGTTCAATGTTCATTTTTGTTTTGGAATACATTTTACGCAAAGTTTTAAATCATCAACCTCAACTTTGTGTCCAAGGTCATGTCAACTGTTCACTCCTTTTTGTTATAAAAAAAGGGCGAATTAACCACATGGGAGCTATGATCTTCCATGTGAGTATGCTGTGTAAATTCCAATTTTGTGGTATTTTGACCAAACTGTTTTGCAGAACATCCGCAGAACATCCGTCACACAAACTCTTACATATTTTTCATTAATTTTATAAATCTTCGACACTAGCGTTTATATTTCAGTTTATTTATCCAGCGATGCAGACCCTGATACTTTTAGGTATCTCCATATTGCTTAAATTAAGTGATTCCCCGGGCTTTTCGAATACAATTAAACCTGTACAAGCAAGTATAAAATAATGCATGTCATAATCATTAGGTTTGTGTTGTCAAAACGGACGGACGGACGAACGGAAGGCAGGCAAGCAGGCAAGCAGGCAGGCAGGCACAAACACGCACAAACGGACACACGCACAAACAAGCACAAACAAGCACATAGGCACAAACGCACACACACACACACAAACATGCACAAACGCACACATGCACACGCACGCACCCAGGCACCAACGCACGCACACACACACACACACACACACACATACACACACACACACACACACACACACACGCGCGCGCGCGCACACGCGCACACGCGCGCACACACACACAAACACACACACACACACACACACACACACACACACACACACACACACACACATACTTACAACTATGAACAATCAAAGTAAATTCATAACGACTTAAAATTGACAGCTATTTAACACTAACAAGCAACTTATTGACACTTATTGCCATATTAAGTATGTTTCAATTCATGTTTGCCTACATAACAGGAAAAGTAAGTTTGAGCAATGCTTTTCATAAACCAGACCTTCGTAAATTGTACAAACACGCACATTGTAATCTTATGCGTCAAAATTAAACTGATTTTGAATTTAAAGATTAAACGATTCATGTGTTTGACAAATAAATACCTGCAATATAATGTTTATTAACCCTTAGCAAAGGGATATTCATGTTTTACTTTCGATGTTTACTTAATTCAGTGTTATCTTTAGCATGCAGTGCTGTAGCCAGACTTAACAAAACAACGAGGCAGATCGGTCTAGGGGGTCGCCCCAAACCCCCCGAAAATATTTTTGCAAGAAGCGATTTCCTGCATTCTGGAGTATCTTTGGTGGAAGTAAATGCATAAAAATGTTACATAAAAATATAACATTTTATCATTTTTAGTGCCATAACTTCTGATACAGTTGAACTTAATTCTAAACGGTTTACATATATTTAATCAAAACAAATGTGCATTTAGAAGAAATTTACTGTCATAGTCACATGAGGCTTTGTTACCAATACCATAAACCTACTTCTAAACGTCTCACATATCGTCACTTTATTTTTTGAATGCCAATGCTATGCGATGGTATCCTGTGGCGTCCCACAACTTAAGAATGTGTTTAGGGTTAACAGAAATGTTGTTCCTGTGGGCATATGCAAGTGCCAAACCATTATAAGTCGTGAGGCTGCCATTGATGTCTGACTTCAGGTCTTAAGCCACCTCAGTGAACTGAAACTCCTTTGACAAGTGCAAGAACCAACAGGCAGACAAATAATTAATTTGAATATTCTTGAAATGTTGGGAAAAAGACTTTTTCACATGCAGCTGAACCTTCTTCCAGCGTCATGATTTTGGTACAGTTTTTGTTTAACAAGGTCCATCGCAATACCTGTTCAAAATCTACCGGGTTCGGCACGTCATCTAGAAATGTCTCCTTTATTTGATCTGTTAGTGTGGAGTTAAGATTTTGCATGTGTCCTATATCTAGTATTCAGTTCTATTTTCAAATAAAGATATTCCGCCTCGATGGTTTCATTGAGGCAAATGAAGAAAGTCGACAAGATCTATTTTAGAGATATAGAAATTGTTATATGCCCACAAAACACAGAGGCAGCTGCCTCGGTGTGCCTCAGTGTAGCTACGGCACTGACATGTTTCAAATGTGATTTCTGACTTGGTATTTTTGCGAATAAGTAGCAAAACGCAATTTAATCTGAACACGAACCACTGGTATGTTAGTTTTACATAAAACTGTATATGCCTAGAATGCAATATTAAAGCAAATTACATTGGCTTTAAATATTTGTTAAAGAAGTAATATGTCGATTTATTGATAATGCAAAGAGGGGATAGTGATGTAAACATTTAATGTATTATTTGAACAGCCTCTTTAAACATCCAAGACGATGGGCTTTTATCTAAATATTTTGTTTATTTAATAAAAAAATGTTATCTTAAGGCGTATCTGTAAGTCTGATCTTTCTTTATTTAAACAAAATCAGAGTAGTATTTATCCATTACAATATCAAGTTTCACGAAAAGCATATCCGACTTCAAATAATGTCATTGCAGCTTAAATAAATAAAGGCATTATATTCACACCGCTGTATTTGTCAATGCATTTCTATACGATTAAAGACTTCATTTATATTTTGCAAAGGCATTTTAAACTGTTATTGTTAACGTTCGGCCTGATTGATAAAATTGATATACTGTTTTACCAATCACTAGGTTTTGAAGCGGTAAAATTGTCCATGATATGACAAACTATGTCTTAAACTGCAAACAAGAAACAAATTCAATACAGCATTTCTGGATTGAATTAAACAATACATGTTTTAGTTCCAAAAAGAAAAGAAGTAAAACTGACATTGAAAAGATGAAGGCAGATGTAGCAAAAGCCGAGTAGTCAAACATTGGCCCAACGGACACTGACCAAACAACGTACAAACAAATCCTGAAAAAAAACACTAGCAAACAATGAATTTATTTAAAGAAATCTCAGGCGGTAATCACGTGATACATTGTTTTGATACCAAGCATTAAAATATGGCAGCGCCCAGTGAGACGGTATGTATTTTTGATAAGTTTCTCTCAATAATTAAACAATTAAATTTCGTAACATCGACTATGTTCCAGCGCCCAATTTCCCCCGTTATTTAGTACCTTTATTTTGTTTAGAAAGTTCTGTAGTTTATTTGGAAGGCGTGTCACAAGTTCTCCATCGAGGCGAAATGTGCTTTGGAACTCTTAGAACCAAGCATGAACTCTCATTCATTTTTAAATGTTGTCATAAAGTTGCAATGCATTGTACACAACGACACAAAGATTATGTCAGTTTTCGACAATTTTATTTTTTCTCTCTATTTTATCATACGTGAGACAGCCCCTTTAAATATTGTCATTCAGTCAATACTTTAGTTTAAACATTTTGGAAAAACATATTAAAGTTTGGACACACATCTGTCAAAGTGAAAATGGTGGATGTTCTCCTGCAAAAAGCAATGGTGTATATAGATAATGAACGCACAAACTTTGAAATGATTGGTTGTGTATATAGGAATAGGGTGGATGTTCCCTTGCAAACTGCACAATTATTAACTGATGAGGTACATGCACAAGTATTGACTGATGAGATACATGCACAAGTATTAACTGATGAGGTTCATGCACAAGTATTAACTGATGAGGTACATGTACACGTATTAACTGATGAGATACATGCACAAGTATTAACTGATGAGATACATGCACAAGTATTAACTGATGAGGTACATGCACAAGTATTAACTGATGAGGTACATGCACAAGTATTAACTGATGAGGTTCATGCACAATTATTAACTGATGAGGTACATGCACAAGTCTTAACTGATGAGGTACATGCACAAGTATTAACTGATGAGGTACATGCACAGTTATTAACTGATGAGGTACATGCACAAGTATTAACTGATGAGGCACATGCACACGTATTAACTGATGAGGTACATGCACAAGTATTAACTGATGAGGTACATGCACAAGTATTAACTGATGAGGGACATGCACAAGTATTAACTGATGAGGCACATGCACAAGTATTAACTGATGAGGTACATGCACAAGTATTAACTGATGAGGTACATGCACACGTATTAACTGATGAGGTACATGCACAAGTATTAACTGATGAGGCACATGCACAAGTATTAACTGATGAGGTACATGCACACGTATTAACTGATGAGGCACATGTACAAGTATTAACTGATGAGGTACATGCACAATTATTAACTGATGAGGTACATGTACAAATATTAACTGATGCGGTACATGTACAAGTATTAACTGATGAGGCACATGTACAAGTATTAACTGATGAGGCACATGTACAAGTATTAACTGATGAGGTACATTCACAAGTATTAACTGATGATGTACATGCACAAGTATTAACTGATGAGGTACATGCACAAGTATTAACTGATGAGGTACATGTACAAGTATTAACTGATGATGTACATGCACAAGTATTAACTGATGATGTACATGCACAAGTATTAACTGATGAGGTAAATGCACAAGTATTAACTGATGAGGTACATTCACAAGTATAAACTGATGAGGTACATGTACAAGTATTAACTGATGAGGTACATGCACAAGTATTAACTGATGAGGTACATGCACACGTATTAACTGATGAGGCACATGTACAAGTATTAACCGATGAGGTACATGTACAAGTATTCACTGATGAGGTATATGCACAAGTATTAACGGATGAGGCACATGCACAAGTATTAACTGATGAGGTACATGTACAAGTATTAACTGATGAGGTACATGTACAAGTATTAACTGATGCGGTACATGTACAAGTATTAACTGATGAGGTACATTCACAAGTATTAACTGATGAGGTTCATGCACAAATATTAACTGATGAGGTACATGCACAAGTATTAACTGATGAGGTACATGCACAAGTATTAACTGATGCGGTACATGCACAAGTATTAACTGATGAGGTACATGTACAAATATTAACTGATGAGGTACATGCACAAATATTAACTGATGAGGTACATGCACAAATATTAACTGATGAGGTACATGCACAAGTATTAACTGATGAGGTACATGCACAAGTATTAACTGATGCGGTACATGTACAAGTATTAACTGATGCGGTACATGTACAAGTATTAACTGATGCGGTACATGTACAAGTATTAACTGATGCGGTACATGTACACGTATTAACTGATGCGGTACATGTACAAGTATTAACTGATGAGGCACATGCACAAGTATTAACTGATGAGGTACATGCACAAGTATTAACTGATGAGGAACATGCACACGTATTAACTGATGAGGCACATGTACAAGTATTAACTGATGAGGAACATGCACACGTATTAACTGATGCGGTACATGTACAAGTATTAACTGATGCGGTACATGTACAAGTATTAACTGATGCGGTACATGTACAAGTATTAACTGATGCGGTACATGTACAAGTATTAACTGATGCGGTACATGTACAAGTATTAACTGATGAGGTACATGTACAAGTATTAACTGATGAGGTACATGCACAAGTATTAACTGATGAGGTACATGCACAAGTATTAACTGATGAGGTTCATGTACAAGTATTAACCGATGAGGTACATGTACAAGTATTAACTGATGAGGTACATGTACAAGTATTAACTGATGAGGCACATGCACAAGTATTAACTGATGCGGTACATGCACAAGTATTAACTGATGAGGTACATACACAAGTATTAACTAATGAGGTACATGTACAAGTATTAACTGATGAGGTACATGCACAAGTATTAACTGATGAGGTTCATGTACAAGTATTAACCGATGAGGTACATGTACAAGTATTAACTGATGAGGTACATGTACAAGTATTAACTGATGAGGCACATGCACAAGTATTAACTGATGCGGTACATGTACAAGTATTAACTGATGAGGTACATGTACAAGTATTAACTGATGAGGTACATGCACAAGTATTAACTGATGAGGTACATGCACAAGTATTAACTGATGCGGTACATGTACAAGTATTAACTGATGCGGTACATGCACACGTATTAACTGATGCGGTACATGTACAAGTATTAACTGATGAGGTACATGTACAAGTATTAACTGATGAGGTACATGCACAAGTATTAACTGATGAGGCACATGCATAAGTATTAACTGATGCGGTACATGTACAAGTATTAACTGATGCGGTACATGCACACGTATTAACTGATGCGGTACATGTACAAGTATTAACTGATGAGGTACATGTACAAGTATTAACTGATGCGGTACATGTACAAGTATTAACTGATGCGGTACATGTACAAGTATTAACCGATGAGGTACATGTACAAGTATTAACTGATGAGGTACATGTACAAGTATTAACTGATGAGGTACATGCACAAGTATTAACTGATGCGGTACATGTACAAGTATTAACTGATGAGGTACATGCACAAGTATTAACTGATGATGTACATGTACAAGTATTAACTGATGAGGTACATGTACAAGTATTAACTGATGAGGTACATGTACAAGTATTAACTGATGAGGTACATGCACACGTATTAACTGATGAGGTACATGCACAAGTATTAACTGATGAGATACATGCACACGTATTAACTGATGAGGTACATGCACACGTATTAACTGATGAGGTACATGCACACGTATTAACTGATGAGGTACATGCACAAGTATTAACTGATGAGGTACATGCACAAGTATTAACTGATGCGGTACATGTACAAGTATTAACTGATGAGATACATGCACAAGTATTAACTGATGAGGTACATGCACAAGTATTAACTGATGAGGTACATGCACACGTATTAACTGATGAGGTACATGCACACGTATTAACTGATGAGGTACATGTACAAGTATTAACTGATGAGGTACATGCACACGTATTAACTGATGCGGTACATGCACAAGTATTAACTGATGAGGTACATGTACAAGTATTAACTGATGAGATACATGTACAAGTATTAACTGATGAGGTACATGCACAAGTATTAACTGATGAGGTACATGCACACGTATTAACTGATGCGGTACATGTACAAGTATTAACTGATGAGGTTCATGCACAATTATTAACTGATGAGGGACATGCACAAGTATTAACTGATGAGGTACATGTACAAATATTAACTGATGCGGTACATGCACAATTATTAACTGATGAGGTACATGCACAAGTATTAACTGATGAGGCACATTCACAAGTATTAACTGATGCGGTACATTCACAAGTATTAACTGATGAGATACATGCACACGTATTAACTGATGAGGTACATGCACACGTATTAACTGATGCGGTACATTCACAAGTATTAACTGATGATGTACATGCACAAGTATTAACTGATGCGGTACATGTACACGTATTAACTGATGCGGTACATTCACAAGTATTAACTGATGCGGTACATGCACACGTATTAACTGATGCGGTACATTCACAAGTATTAACTGATGAGGTACATGCACAAGTATTAACTGATGAGGTACATGCACACGTATTAACTGATGAGGCACATGCACAAGTATTAACTGATGAGGCACATGTACAAGTATTAACTGATGAGGTACATGTACAAGTATTAACTGATGAGTCACATGTACAAGTATTAACTGATGCGGTACATGTACAAGTATTAACTGATGCGGTACATGTACACGTATTAACTGATGCGGTACATTCACAAGTATTAACTGATGAGGTACATGCACAAGTATTAACTGATGCGGTACATTCACAAGTATTAACTGATGAGGCACATGCACACGTATTAACTGATGAGGTTCATGCACAAGTATTAACTGATGAGGTACATGCACAAGTATTAACTGATGCGGTACATGTACAAGTATTAACTGATGCGGTACATGTACACGTATTAACTGATGCGGTACATGTACAAGTATTAACTGATGAGGTACATGCACACGTATTAACTGATGAGATACATGTACAAGTATTAACTGATGAGGTACATGTACAAGTATTAACTGATGCGGTACATGTACAAGTATTAACTGATGCGGTACATGTACACGTATTAACTAATGCGGTACATGTACAAGTATTAACTGATGCGGTACATGTACACGTATTAACTGATGCGGTACATTCACAAGTAGTAACTGATGAGGTACATGTACAAGTATTAACTGATGCGGTACATGTACAAGTATTAACTGATGCGGTACATGTACACGTATTAACCGATGCGGTACATGCACAAGTATTAACTGATGCGGTACATGTACAAGTATTAACTGATGCGGTACATGTACACGTATTAACTGATGAGGTACATGTACAAGTATTAACTGATGAGGTACATGTACAAGTATTAACTGATGCGGTACATGTACACGTATTAACCGATGCGGTACATGTACACGTATTAACTGATGAGGTACATGTACAAGTATTAACTGATGCGGTACATGTACAAGTATTAACTGATGCGGTACATGTACACGTATTAACCGATGCGGTACATTCACAGGTAGTAACTGATGCGGTACATGCACACGTATTAACTGATGAGGTTCATGCACAAGTATTAACTGATGAGGTTCATGCACAAATATTAACTGATGAGGTTCATGCACAAGTATTAACTGATGCGGTACATGTACAAGTATTAACTGATGCGGTACATGTACACGTATTAACTGATGCGGTACATTCACAAGTAGTAACTGATGCGGTACATGCACACGTATTAACCGATGAGGTACATGTACAAGTATTAACTGATGAGGTACATGCACAAATATTAACTGATGAGGTACATGCACAAGTATTAACTGATGCGGTACATGTACAAGTATTAACTGATGCGGTACATGTACAAGTATTAACTGATGAGGTACATGCACAAGTATGAACTGATGAGGTACATGCACAAGTATTAACTGATGAGGTTCATGCACAAGTATTAACTGATGCGGTACATGTACAGGTATTAACTGATGAGGTACATGTACAAGTATTAACTGATGAGGTACATGCACAAGTATTAACTGATGAGGTTCATGCACAAGTATTAACTGATGAGGCACATGCACAAGTATTAACTGATGAGGTACATGTACAAGTATTAACCGATGAGGTACATGTACAAGTATTAACTGATGAGGTTCATGCACAAGTATTAACCGATGAGGTACATGCACAAGTATTAACCGATGAGGTACATGTACAAGTATTAACTGATGAGGTACATGTACAAGTATTAACTGATGAGGTACATGTACAAGTATTAACCGATGAGGTACATGTACAAGTATTAACTGATGAGGTACATGTACAAGTATTAACCGATGAGGTACATGCACAAGTATTAACTGATGAGGTTCATGCACAAGTATTAACTGATGCGGTACATGCACAAGTATTAACTGATGAGGTACATGTACAAGTATTAACTGATGAGGCACATTCACAAGTATTAACTGATGCGGTACATGTACAAGTATTAACTGATGAGGTACATGCACAAGTATTAACTGATGAGGTTCATGCACAAGTATTAACTGATGAGGTACATGTACAAGTATTAACTGATGAGGTACATGTACAAGTATTAACTGATGAGGCACATGTACAAGTATTAACTGATGAGGTACATGTACAAGTATTAACTGATGAGGCACATTCACAAGTATTAACTGATGAGGTTCATGCACAAGTATTAACTGATGCGGTACATGCACAAGTATTAACTGATGAGGTACATGTACAAGTATTAACTGATGAGGCACATTCACAAGTATTAACTGATGAGGTACATGTACAAGTATTAACTGATGAGGCACATGCACAAGTATTAACTGATGAGGTTCATGCACAAGTATTAACTGATGCGGTACATGCACAAGTATTAACTGATGAGGTACATGTACAAGTATTTACTGATGAGGCACATTCACAAGTATTAACTGATGCGGTACATGTACAAGTATTAACTGATGAGGTACATGCACAAGTATTAACTGATGAGGTACATGTACAAGTATTAACTGATGAGGTACATTCACAAGTATTAACTGATGCGGTACATGTACAAGTATTAACTGATGAGGTACATTCACAAGTATTAACTGATGAGGTACATGCACAAGTATTAACTGATGAGATACATGTACAAGTATTAACTGATGGGGTACATTCACAAGTATTAACTGATGCGGTACATGTACAAGTATTAACTGATGCGGTACATGTACAAGTATTAACTGATGAGGCACATGCACACGTATTAACTGATGAGATACATGCACAAGTATTAACTGATGAGGCACATGCACACGTATTAACTGATGCGGTACATGCACACGTATTAACTGATGAGGTATATCCACAAGTATTAACTGATGAGGTACATGCACAAGTATTAACTGATGAGGCACATGTACAAGTATTAACTGATGAGGTACATGTACAAGTATTAACTGATGAGGCACATTCACAAGTATTAACTGATGAGGTTCATGCACAAGTATTAACTGATGCGGTACATGCACAAGTATTAACTGATGAGGTACATGTACAAGTATTAACTGATGAGGCACATTCACAAGTATTAACTGATGAGGTACATGTACAAGTATTAACTGATGAGGCACATGCACAAGTATTAACTGATGAGGTTCATGCACAAGTATTAACTGATGCGGTACATGCACAAGTATTAACTGATGAGGTACATGTACAAGTATTAACTGATGAGGTACATGCACAAGTATTAACTGATGCGGTACATGTACAAGTATTAACTGATGAGGTACATGTACAAGTATTAACTGATGAGGTACATGTACAAGTATTAACTGATGAGGTACATGTACAAGTATTTACTGATGAGGCACATTCACAAGTATTAACTGATGCGGTACATGTACAAGTATTAACTGATGAGGTACATGCACAAGTATTAACTGATGAGGTACATGTACAAGTATTAACTGATGAGGTACATTCACAAGTATTAACTGATGCGGTACATGTACAAGTATTAACTGATGCGGTACATGTACAAGTATTAACTGATGAGGTACATGCACAAGTATTAACTGATGAGATACATGTACAAGTATTAACTGATGATGTACATTCACAAGTATTAACTGATGAGGTACATTCACAAGTATTAACTGATGAGGTACATGCACAAGTATTAACTGATGAGATACATGTACAAGTATTAACTGATGATGTACATTCACAAGTATTAACTGATGAGGTACATTCACAAGTATTAACTGATGCGGTACATGTACACGTATTAACTGATGCGGTACATGTACAAGTATTAACTGATGAGGTACATGCACACGTATTAACTGATGAGATACATGTACAAGTATTAACTGATGAGGTACATGTACAAGTATTAACTGATGCGGTACATGTACAAGTATTAACTGATGCGGTACATGTACACGTATTAACTAATGCGGTACATGTACAAGTATTAACTGATGCGGTACATGTACACGTATTAACTGATGCGGTACATTCACAAGTAGTAACTGATGAGGTACATGTACAAGTATTAACTGATGCGGTACATGTACAAGTATTAACTGATGCGGTACATGTACACGTATTAACCGATGCGGTACATGCACAAGTATTAACTGATGCGGTACATGTACAAGTATTAACTGATGCGGTACATGTACACGTATTAACTGATGAGGTACATGTACAAGTATTAACTGATGAGGTACATGTACAAGTATTAACTGATGCGGTACATGTACACGTATTAACCGATGCGGTACATGTACACGTATTAACTGATGAGGTACATGTACAAGTATTAACTGATGCGGTACATGTACAAGTATTAACTGATGCGGTACATGTACACGTATTAACCGATGCGGTACATTCACAGGTAGTAACTGATGCGGTACATGCACACGTATTAACTGATGAGGTTCATGCACAAGTATTAACTGATGAGGTTCATGCACAAATATTAACTGATGAGGTTCATGCACAAGTATTAACTGATGCGGTACATGTACAAGTATTAACTGATGCGGTACATGTACACGTATTAACTGATGCGGTACATTCACAAGTAGTAACTGATGCGGTACATGCACACGTATTAACCGATGAGGTACATGTACAAGTATTAACTGATGAGGTACATGCACAAATATTAACTGATGAGGTACATGCACAAGTATTAACTGATGCGGTACATGTACAAGTATTAACTGATGCGGTACATGTACAAGTATTAACTGATGAGGTACATGCACAAGTATGAACTGATGAGGTACATGCACAAGTATTAACTGATGAGGTTCATGCACAAGTATTAACTGATGCGGTACATGTACAGGTATTAACTGATGAGGTACATGTACAAGTATTAACTGATGAGGTACATGCACAAGTATTAACTGATGAGGTTCATGCACAAGTATTAACTGATGAGGCACATGCACAAGTATTAACTGATGAGGTACATGTACAAGTATTAACCGATGAGGTACATGTACAAGTATTAACTGATGAGGTTCATGCACAAGTATTAACCGATGAGGTACATGCACAAGTATTAACCGATGAGGTACATGTACAAGTATTAACTGATGAGGTACATGTACAAGTATTAACTGATGAGGTACATGTACAAGTATTAACCGATGAGGTACATGTACAAGTATTAACTGATGAGGTACATGTACAAGTATTAACCGATGAGGTACATGCACAAGTATTAACTGATGAGGTTCATGCACAAGTATTAACTGATGCGGTACATGCACAAGTATTAACTGATGAGGTACATGTACAAGTATTAACTGATGAGGCACATTCACAAGTATTAACTGATGCGGTACATGTACAAGTATTAACTGATGAGGTACATGCACAAGTATTAACTGATGAGGTTCATGCACAAGTATTAACTGATGAGGTACATGTACAAGTATTAACTGATGAGGTACATGTACAAGTATTAACTGATGAGGCACATGTACAAGTATTAACTGATGAGGTACATGTACAAGTATTAACTGATGAGGCACATTCACAAGTATTAACTGATGAGGTTCATGCACAAGTATTAACTGATGCGGTACATGCACAAGTATTAACTGATGAGGTACATGTACAAGTATTAACTGATGAGGCACATTCACAAGTATTAACTGATGAGGTACATGTACAAGTATTAACTGATGAGGCACATGCACAAGTATTAACTGATGAGGTTCATGCACAAGTATTAACTGATGCGGTACATGCACAAGTATTAACTGATGAGGTACATGTACAAGTATTTACTGATGAGGCACATTCACAAGTATTAACTGATGCGGTACATGTACAAGTATTAACTGATGAGGTACATGCACAAGTATTAACTGATGAGGTACATGTACAAGTATTAACTGATGAGGTACATTCACAAGTATTAACTGATGAGGTACATGTACAAGTATTAACTGATGAGGTACATTCACAAGTATTAACTGATGAGGTACATGCACAAGTATTAACTGATGAGATACATGTACAAGTATTAACTGATGGGGTACATTCACAAGTATTAACTGATGCGGTACATGTACAAGTATTAACTGATGCGGTACATGTACAAGTATTAACTGATGAGGCACATGCACACGTATTAACTGATGAGATACATGCACAAGTATTAACTGATGAGGCACATGCACACGTATTAACTGATGCGGTACATGCACACGTATTAACTGATGAGGTATATCCACAAGTATTAACTGATGAGGTACATGCACAAGTATTAACTGATGAGGCACATGTACAAGTATTAACTGATGAGGTACATGTACAAGTATTAACTGATGAGGCACATTCACAAGTATTAACTGATGAGGTTCATGCACAAGTATTAACTGATGCGGTACATGCACAAGTATTAACTGATGAGGTACATGTACAAGTATTAACTGATGAGGCACATTCACAAGTATTAACTGATGAGGTACATGTACAAGTATTAACTGATGAGGCACATGCACAAGTATTAACTGATGAGGTTCATGCACAAGTATTAACTGATGCGGTACATGCACAAGTATTAACTGATGAGGTACATGTACAAGTATTAACTGATGAGGTACATGCACAAGTATTAACTGATGCGGTACATGTACAAGTATTAACTGATGAGGTACATGTACAAGTATTAACTGATGAGGTACATGTACAAGTATTAACTGATGAGGTACATGTACAAGTATTTACTGATGAGGCACATTCACAAGTATTAACTGATGCGGTACATGTACAAGTATTAACTGATGAGGTACATGCACAAGTATTAACTGATGAGGTACATGTACAAGTATTAACTGATGAGGTACATTCACAAGTATTAACCGATGCGGTACATGTACAAGTATTAACTGATGCGGTACATGTACAAGTATTAACTGATGAGGTACATGCACAAGTATTAACTGATGAGATACATGTACAAGTATTAACTGATGATGTACATTCACAAGTATTAACTGATGAGGTACATTCACAAGTATTAACTGATGAGGTACATGCACAAGTATTAACTGATGAGGTACATGCACAAGTATTAACTGATGAGGTACATGCACAAGTATTAACTGATGAGGTACATGTACAAGTATTAACTGATGCGGTACATGTACACGTATTAACTGATGCGGTACATGTACAAGTATTAACTGATGAGGCACATGCACAAGTATTAACTGATGAGGTACATGCACAAGTATTAACTGATGAGGAACATGCACACGTATTAACTGATGAGGCACATGTACAAGTATTAACTGATGAGGAACATGCACACGTATTAACTGATGCGGTACATGTACAAGTATTAACTGATGCGGTACATGTACAAGTATTATTTGATGCGGTACATGTACAAGTATTAACTGATGCGGTACATGTACAAGTATTAACTGATGCGGTACATGTACAAGTATTAACTGATGAGGTACATGTACAAGTATTAACTGATGAGGTACATGCACAAGTATTAACTGATGAGGTACATGCACAAGTATTAACTGATGAGGTTCATGTACAAGTATTAACCGATGAGGTACATGTACAAGTATTAACTGATGAGGTACATGTACAAGTATTAACTGATGAGGCACATGCACAAGTATTAACTGATGCGGTACATGCACAAGTATTAACTGATGAGGTACATACACAAGTATTAACTGATGAGGTACATGTACAAGTATTAACTGATGAGGTACATGCACAAGTATTAACTGATGAGGTTCATGTACAAGTATTAACCGATGAGGTACATGTACAAGTATTAACTGATGAGGTACATGTACAAGTATTAACTGATGAGGCACATGCACAAGTATTAACTGATGAGGTACATGCACAAGTATTAACTGATGAGGTACATGTACAAGTATTAACTGATGAGGTACATGCACAAGTATTAACTGATGAGGTACATTCACAAGTATTAACTGATGCGGTACATGTACAAGTATTAACTGATGCGGTACATGCACACGTATTAACTGATGCGGTACATGTACAAGTATTAACTGATGAGGTACATGTACAAGTATTAACTGATGAGGTACATGCACAAGTATTAACTGATGAGGCACATGCATAAGTATTAACTGATGCGGTACATGTACAAGTATTAACTGATGCGGTACATGCACACGTATTAACTGATGCGGTACATGTACAAGTATTAACTGATGAGGTACATGTACAAGTATTAACTGATGCGGTACATGTACAAGTATTAACTGATGCGGTACATGTACAAGTATTAACCGATGAGGTACATGTACAAGTATTAACTGATGAGGTACATGTACAAGTATTAACTGATGAGGCACATGCACAAGTATTAACTGATGCGGTACATGCACAAGTATTAACTGATGAGGTACATGCACAAGTATTAACTGATGAGGTACATGTACAAGTATTAACTGATGAGGTACATGTACAAGTATTAACTGATGAGGTACATGTACAAGTATTGACTGATGAGGTACATGCACACGTATTAACTGATGAGGTACATGCACAAGTATTAACTGATGAGATACATGCACACGTATTAACTGATGAGGTACATGCACACGTATTAACTGATGAGGTACATGCACACGTATTAACTGATGAGGTACATGCACAAGTATTAACTGATGAGGTACATGCACAAGTATTAACTGATGCGGTACATGTACAAGTATTAACTGATGCGGTACATGCACAAGTATTAACTGATGAGGTACATGCACAAGTATTAACTGATGAGGTACATGCACACGTATTAACTGATGAGGTACATGCACACGTATTAACTGATGAGGTACATGTACAAGTATTAACTGATGAGGTACATGCACACGTATTAACTGATGCGGTACATGCACAAGTATTAACTGATGAGGTACATGTACAAGTATTAACTGATGAGATACATGTACAAGTATTAACTGATGAGGTACATGCACAAGTATTAACTGATGAGGTACATGCACACGTATTAACTGATGCGGTACATGTACAAGTATTAACTGATGAGGTTCATGCACAATTATTAACTGATGAGGGACATGCACAAGTATTAACTGATGAGGTACATGTACAAATATTAACTGATGCGGTACATGCACAATTATTAACTGATGAGGTACATGCACAAGTATTAACTGATGAGGCACATTCACAAGTATTAACTGATGCGGTACATTCACAAGTATTAACTTATGAGATACATGCACACGTATTAACTGATGAGGTACATGCACACGTATTAACTGATGCGGTACATTCACAAGTATTAACTGATGATGTACATGCACAAGTATTAACTGATGCGGTACATGTACACGTATTAACTGATGCGGTACATTCACAAGTATTAACTGATGCGGTACATGCACACGTATTAACTGATGCGGTACATTCACAAGTATTAACTGATGAGGTACATGCACAAGTATTAACTGATGAGGTACATGCACACGTATTAACTGATGAGGCACATGCACAAGTATTAACTGATGAGGCACATGTACAAGTATTAACTGATGAGTCACATGTACAAGTATTAACTGATGCGGTACATGTACAAGTATTAACTGATGCGGTACATGTACACGTATTAACTGATGCGGTACATTCACAAGTATTAACTGATGAGGTACATGCACAAGTATTAACTGATGCGGTACATTCACAAGTATTAACTGATGAGGCACATGCACACGTATTAACTGATGAGGTTCATGCACAAGTATTAACTGATGAGGTACATGCACGAGTATTAACTGATGCGGTACATGTACAAGTATTAACTGATGCGGTACATGTACACGTATTAACTGATGCGGTACATGTACAAGTATTAACTGATGAGGTACATGCACACGTATTAACTGATGAGATACATGTACAAGTATTAACTGATGAGGTACATGTACAAGTATTAACTGATGCGGTACATGTACAAGTATTAACTGATGCGGTACATGTACACGTATTAACTAATGCGGTACATGTACAAGTATTAACTGATGCGGTACATGTACACGTATTAACTGATGCGGTACATTCACAAGTAGTAACTGATGAGGTACATGTACAAGTATTAACTGATGCGGTACATGTACAAGTATTAACTGATGCGGTACATGTACACGTATTAACCGATGCGGTACATGCACAAGTATTAACTGATGCGGTACATGTACAAGTATTAACTGATGCGGTACATGTACACGTATTAACTGATGAGGTACATGTACAAGTATTAACTGATGAGGTACATGTACAAGTATTAACTGATGAGGTACATGTACAAGTATTAACCGATGAGGTACATGTACAAGTATTAACTGATGAGGTACATGTACAAGTATTAACTGATGCGGTACATGTACAAGTATTAACTGATGCGGTACATGTACACGTATTAACCGATGCGGTACATTCACAGGTAGTAACTGATGCGGTACATGCACACGTATTAACTGATGAGGTTCATGCACAAGTATTAACTGATGAGGTTCATGCACAAATATTAACTGATGAGGTTCATGCACAAGTATTAACTGATGCGGTACATGTACAAGTATTAACTGATGCGGTACATGTACACGTATTAACTGATGCGGTACATTCACAAGTAGTAACTGATGCGGTACATGCACACGTATTAACCGATGAGGTACATATACAAGTATTAACTGATGAGGTACATGCACAAGTATTAACTGATGAGGTACATGCACAAGTATTAACTGATGCGGTACATGTACAAGTATTAACTGATGCGGTACATGTACAAGTATTAACTGATGAGGTACATGCACAAGTATGAACTGATGAGGTACATGCACAAGTATTAACTGATGAGGTTCATGCACAAGTATTAACTGATGCGGTACATGTACAAGTATTAACTGATGAGGTACATGTACAAGTATTAACTGATGAGGTACATGCACAAGTATTAACTGATGAGGTTCATGCACAAGTATTAACTGATGAGGCACATGCACAAGTATTAACTGATGAGGTACATGTACAAGTATTAACCGATGAGGTACATGTACAAGTATTAACTGATGAGGTTCATGCACAAGTATTAACCGATGAGGTACATGCACAAATATTAACCGATGAGGTACATGTACAAGTATTAACTGATGAGGTACATGTACAAGTATTAACTGATGAGGTACATGTACAAGTATTAACCGATGAGGTACATGTACAAGCATTAACTGATGAGGTACATGTACAAGTATTAACCGATGAGGTACATGCACAAGTATTAACTGATGAGGTTCATGCACAAGTATTAACTGATGCGGTACATGCACAAGTATTAACTGATGAGGTACATGTACAAGTATTAACTGATGAGGCACATTCACAAGTATTAACTGATGCGGTACATGTACAAGTATTAACTGATGAGGTACATGCACAAGTATTAACTGATGAGGTACATGTACAAGTATTAACTGATGAGGTACATGTACAAGTATTAACTGATGAGGCACATGTACAAGTATTAACTGATGAGGTACATGTACAAGTATTAACTGATGAGGCACATTCACAAGTATTAACTGATGAGGTTCATGCACAAGTATTAACTGATGCGGTACATGCACAAGTATTAACTGATGAGGTACATGTACAAGTATTAACTGATGAGGTACATGCACAAGTATTAACTGATGCGGTACATGTACAAGTATTAACTGATGAGGTACATGTACAAGTATTAACTGATGAGGTACATGTACAAGTATTAACTGATGAGGTACATGTACAAGTATTTACTGATGAGGCACATTCACAAGTATTAACTGATGCGGTACATGTACAAGTATTAACTGATGAGGTACATGCACAAGTATTAACTGATGAGGTACATGTACAAGTATTAACTGATGAGGTACATTCACAAGTATTAACTGATGCGGTACATGTACAAGTATTAACTGATGAGGTACATTCACAAGTATTAACTGATGAGGTACATGCACAAGTATTAACTGATGAGATACATGTACAAGTATTAACTGATGGGGTACATTCACAAGTATTAACTGATGCGGTACATGTACAAGTATTAACTGATGCGGTACATGTACAAGTATTAACTGATGAGGCACATGCACACGTATTAACTGATGAGATACATGCACAAGTATTAACTGATGAGGCACATGCACACGTATTAACTGATGCGGTACATGCACACGTATTAACTGATGAGGTATATCCACAAGTATTAACTGATGAGGTACATGCACAAGTATTAACTGATGAGGTACATGTACAAGTATTAACTGATGAGGTACATGTACAAGTATTAACTGATGAGGCACATTCACAAGTATTAACTGATGAGGTTCATGCACAAGTATTAACTGATGCGGTACATGCACAAGTATTAACTGATGAGGTACATGTACAAGTATTAACTGATGAGGCACATTCACAAGTATTAACTGATGAGGTACATGTACAAGTATTAACTGATGAGGCACATGCACAAGTATTAACTGATGAGGTTCATGCACAAGTATTAACTGATGCGGTACATGCACAAGTATTAACTGATGAGGTACATGTACAAGTATTAACTGATGAGGTACATGCACAAGTATTAACTGATGAGGTACATGTACAAGTATTAACTGATGAGGTACATGTACAAGTATTAACTGATGAGGTACATGTACAAGTATTAACTGATGAGGTACATGTACAAGTATTTACTGATGAGGCACATTCACAAGTATTAACTGATGCGGTACATGTACAAGTATTAACTGATGAGGTACATGCACAAGTATTAACTGATGAGGTACATGTACAAGTATTAACTGATGAGGTACATTCACAAGTATTAACTGATGCGGTACATGTACAAGTATTAACTGATGCGGTACATGTACAAGTATTAACTGATGAGGTACATGCACAAGTATTAACTGATGAGATACATGTACAAGTATTAACTGATGATGTACATTCACAAGTATTAACTGATGAGGTACATTCACAAGTATTAACTGATGAGGTACATGCACAAGTATTAACTGATGAGGTACATGCACAAGTATTAACTGATGAGGTACATGCACAAGTATTAACTGATGAGGTACATGTACAAGTATTAACTGATGCGGTACATGCACAAGTATTAACTGATGAGGCACATGCACACGTATTAACTGATGCGGTGCATGTACAAGTATTAACTGATGAGATACATGTACAAGTATTAACTGATGAGATACATGCACAAGTATTAACTGATGAGGTACATGCACACGTATTAACTGATGAGGTACATGTACAAGTATTAACTGATGAGGTACATGCACACGTATTAACTGATGCGGTACATGTACAAGTATTAACTGATGAGATACATGTACAAGTATTAACTGATGAGGTACATGTACAAGTATTAACTGATGAGGTACATGTACAAGTATTAACTGATGAGGTACATGCACACGTATTAACTGATGCGGTACATGTACAAGTATTAACTGATGAGATACATGTACAAGTATTAACTGATGAGGTACATGCACAAGTATTAACTGATGCGGTACATGCACAAGTATTAACTGATGAGGCACATGCACAAGTATTAACTGATGAGGCACATGCACACGTATTAACTGATGCGGTACATGTACAAGTATTAACTGATGAGGCACATGCACAAGTATTAACTGATGAGGTACATGCACAAGTATTAACTGATGAGGTACATGCACAAGTATTAACTGATGAGGTACATGCACAAGTATTAACTGATGAGGTACATGCACAAGTATTAACTGATGCGGTACATGCACAAGTATTAACTGATGAGGTACATGCACAAGTATTAACTGATGAGGTACATGCACAAGTATTAACTGATGAGGTACATGCACAAGTATTAACTGATGCGGTACATGCACAGGTATTAACTGATGAGGTACATGCACAAGTATTAACCGATGAGGTACATGCACAAGTATTAACTGATGAGGTACATGCACAAGTATTAACTGATGAGGCACAGGCACAAGTATTAACTGATGAGGTACATGCACAAGTATTAACTGATGCGGTACATGCACAAGTATTAACTGATGAGGTACATGCACAAGTATTAACTGATGAGATACATGCACACGTGTTAACTGATGAGGTACATGTACAAGTATTAACCGATGAGGTACATGCACAAGTATTCACTGATGAGGTACATGTACAAGTATTAACTGATGAGGTACATGTACAAGTATTAACTGATGAGGTACATGTACAAGTATTAACCGATGAGGTACATGTACAAGTATTAACTGATGAGGTACATGTACAAGTATTAACCGATGAGGTACATGCACAGTTATTAACTGATGAGATACATGCACACGTATTAACTGATGCGGTACATGTACAAGTATTGACTGATGAGGTACATGTACAAGTATTGACTGATGAGGTACATGTACAAGTATTAACTGATGAGATACATGTACAAGTATTAACTGATGAGATACATGCACAAGTATTAACTGATGAGGTACATGCACACGTATTAACTGATGAGGTACATGCACAAGTATTAACTGATGAGGTACATGCACAAGTATTGACTGATGAGGTACATGCACAAGTATTAACTGATGAGGTACATGCACAAGTATTAACTGATGAGGTACATGTACAAGTATTAACCGATGAGGTACATGTACAAGTATTAACTGATGAGGCACATGTACAAGTATTAACTGATGAGGCACATGTACAAGTATTAACTGATGAGGTACATGTACAAGTATTAACTGATGAGGTACATGCACAAGTATTAACCGATGCGGTACATGTACAAGTATGAACTGATGCGGTACATGTACAAGTATTAACTGATGCGGTACATGTACAAGTATTAACTGATGAGGGACATGCACACGTATTAACTGATGAGGCACATGCACAAGTATTAACTGATGAGGTACATGCACAAGTATTAACTGATGAGGTACATGCACAAGTATTAACTGATGAGGTACATGCACAAGTATTAACTGATGAGGTACATGCACAAGTATTAACTGATGCGGTACATGCACAAGTATTAACTGATGAGGTACATGCACAAGTATTAACTGATGAGGTACATGCACAAGTATTAACTGATGAGGTACATGCACAAGTATTAACTGATGCGGTACATGCACAAGTATTAACTGATGAGGTACATGCACAAGTATTAACTGATGAGGTACATGCACAAGTATTAACTGATGAGGTACATGCACAAGTATTAACTGATGAGGCACAGGCACAAGTATTAACTGATGAGGTACATGCACAAGTATTAACTGATGCGGTACATGCACAAGTATTAACTGATGAGGTACATGCACAAGTATTAACTGATGAGATACATGCACACGTATTAACTGATGAGGTACATGTACAAGTATTAACCGATGAGGTACATGCACAAGTATTCACTGATGAGGTACATGTACAAGTATTAACTGATGAGGTACATGTACAAGTATTAACTGATGAGGTACATGTACAAGTATTAACCAATGAGGTACATGTACAAGTATTAACTGATGAGGTACATGTACAAGTATTAACCGATGAGGTACATGCACAGTTATTAACTGATGAGATACATGCACACGTATTAACTGATGCGGTACATGTACAAGTATTGACTGATGAGGTACATGTACAAGTATTGACTGATGAGGTACATGTACAAGTATTAACTGATGAGGTATATGTACAAGTAGTAACTGATGAGGTACATGTACAAGTATTAACTGATGAGGTACATGTACAAGTATTAACTGATGAGGTACATGTACAAGTATTGACTGATGAGGCACATGTACAAGTATTAACTGATGAGGCACATGCACAAGTATTAACTGATGAGGTACATGCACAAGTATTAACTGATGAGGTACATATACAAATATTAACTGATGAGGTACATGCACAAGTATTTACTGATGAGGTACATCCACAAGTATTAACTGATGAGGCACATGTACAAAATTAACTGATGAGGTACATGCACAAGTATTAACTGATGAGGTACATGCACAAGTATTAACTGATGAGGTACATGCACAAGTATTAACTGATGAGGTACATTCACAAGTATTAACTGATGAGGTACATGCACATGTATTAACTGATGAGGTACATGCACAAGTATTAACTGATGAGGAACATGCACAAGTATTAACTGATGAGGTACATGTACAAGTATTAACTGATGAGGCCCATGCACAAGTATTTACTGATGAGGTACATGCACAAACATTTATTGATGAGGTACATGCACAAGTATTAACCGATGAGGCACATGCACAAACATTTATTGATGAGGTACATGCACAAGTATTAACCGATGAGGAACATGCACAAACATTTATTGATGAGGTTCAAGCACAAGTATTAACCGATGAGGTACATGCACAAACATTTATTGATGAGGCACATGCACAAGTATTAACTGATGAGGAACATGCACAAACATTTATTGATGAGGTACATGCACAAGTGTTAACTGATGAGGCACATGCACAAACATTTATTGATGAGGTACATGCACAAGTGTTAACTGATGAGGTTTATGCATAGTTATTCACTATCGAGGTATTGACTGATGAGGTTCATGTACAGTCATTATCTGAAGAGGTACATCAACAGTCATTGACTAATGAGGTACATGTACTGTCATTGACTGATGAGGTACATGTATAGTCATTGACTGATGAGGTCCATGTACATTCATTAGCTGATGAGGTACATTTACAATCATTGACTAAGGAGGCACATGTACAGTCATTGACTGATGAGGTACATGTACAAGCATTGACTGATGAGGTAGATGTACAGGTCATTGACTGATGATGTACATGTCTAGTTATTCCCTGATGAGGTACATGTACAGTCATTGAATGAGAAGGTAGATGTATAGTCATTGACTGATAAGTTACATGGACAGTTATTGACTGATAAAGTAGATGTGACGTCATAGACTGATGTGGTAGATGTACAGTCATTGTCTGATGAGGTACATGTCCAGTTAATCACTGATAAGGTACATAAACAGTTATACGCTGATTAGGTACATGTACAGTCATTGACTATTGAGGTAGATGTAAAGTCATTGACTGATTTGATTTATGTACAGTTGTTGACTAATGAGGTACATGTCCAGTTGTTGATTAATGAGGTACATGTCCAGTTATTGACTGATGAGGTGCATGTACAGTCATTGACTGGCCAGGTACATGTTCAGTTATTAACTGATGAGGTAGAAGTACAGTCATTGACTGAGAACGTACATGTATACCCATGAACTATTTACCAATATATTGATGTGCTGTTGTCTGTTTACATGTTTGTGAACACACATCATGTAATCAAATGTTGTATACAATTTATATAATATGCATTGAACTATGTATCTAATGTACTGTGTGCAAATATTCGTGATTTTTTTCATTGATTACAGGTTAGTTAAAGCTCGTGTCTGAATTGCTTTATTGCTTTTATTATCTTCTAATTCATTATTGTACAACGCCATTGAATATGTATTTATTAGTAGAAATAGGCGTTTAAGCAAATAAATAAGATTCAAGTTTCAAATTTTAAAGCACTGACTGACGAGGTACATGTACAGTCATTGACTGACGAGGTTCTTTTCTAGTCATTAGCTGATGAGGTACATTTACATTCATTGAATTATGAGGTACATGTCTAGTTATTTACTGATGAAGTACATGTACAGTCATGACTGATGAGGTACATATTCAGGTATTTACTGATGAAGTACATGTACTGTCATTGTCAGATGAGGTACATGTCCAGTTATTTACTGATAAGTACATGTACTGTCATTGTCAGATGAGGTACATGTCCAGTTATTTACTGATGAAGTACATGTACAGTCATTGTCAGATGAGGTACATATTCAGTTATTGACTGATGAGGTACACGTACAGTCATGACTGATGAAACACATATTCAGTTATTGACTGATGAGGTTCACGTACAGTCATTGAATGATGATTTACAAGTCCAGTTATTCATTGATAAGGTACATGAACATTCATTGACTGATGAGGTTCATATACAGTCATTAGCTGATGAGGTTTATTTACAATCATTGACTAATGAGGCACATTCCTTTCCAACATTGTATTAAAGTTTAACACCGTGATTAAAACACTTGTAATGTATCGCACTACTAAAATGCCATTAGAAAATGTTGAGAATATCTAGGTCATTCAGATTTGAGAATGAAACTGCATGGTAAAAGGTAATTGCACTCCAATATCATAAGGTGTTTGTTTTAATATGATAGTCGGAGACCCTTCCAGGACAACCTCATGTAAGAAAGGTAACTGCAACTACTACATGTATGAAAAGCTAAAAGTTAAATTTCAATTCAAATTATAACTTCGCAACCCCTCATATTAACAACATTATTGTTGAACTTTCTTTTCTGGTATGTTCTTAAAGTTGTTTTATGAGGCATTTGGCTCAAAGGTATTCAGTTTGCATGGGCTTCCGATTATTAAAGTTGATAAAACAATATCGCGCTTGATTATAAATGCTACTGATCGCAAAATACTTTGGAATTAAAATGCGTGCTTATTCGATAAATCCATATCGCACAATACAATTTTTTTACCTTAATATAAATATTTATCATCGACTGATGAAAAAAAATGTTATCTTGTTAACTTGGAGTTTGAATTCTCCTAAATGAATCATCAAGATTAGATAGGACGGAAATCAAATTGTCACTGAGGTGTTTCATTTAAAAAAAATGCTTATCATATAAAACATTTGTTTCTGTTTCCGTTAAAGTTTATATTTAATTATATATGCATACAACGGAAAGCACTGTTTGTAAGTATATTTGTAAGTATGTATGTATTTGTTATAGTCAACGCAATCCTATTATTTGTAAAAATATCATCAATGGGTAAAGAGGTTTCTGAAGTTAACGTGTGTCAATGCATTGCCATGGCTGGTGTTGATGTTTACTCAGTTGTGGATGTTGCCGATCTGGGTTTCAGGAGTCATCTGAAAATTCTGCACACAACTGAACCGCAATGCATAATAACAAAGATTTCAAATTAGCATGGTTGTAAACATTGTATATTTTTGTAATTAATGTGCCAGAAATGAGGTCGTAAATCAGTCATAACATACAAATCAAGCTCCCCTTTAGATTTGTGTCAAAACATTTTCTTCCTTTGTAAATTAACAAAGGTTTATACATTGAACATATACATGTACATGTACAGGTATTCACTGATGAGGTACTTGTACAGGTATTCACTGATAAGGTACTTGTACAGGTATTCACTGATAAGGTACATGTACAGGTATTCACTGGTAAGGTACTTGTACAGGTATTCAATGATGAGGTACATGTACAGGTATTCACTGATAAGGTACTTGTACAGTTATTTACTGATGAGGTACTTGTACAGGTATTCACTGATGAGGTACATGTACAGGTATTCACTGATAAGGTACTTGTACAGGTATTCACTGATGAGGTACTTGTACAGTTATTCACTGATGAGGTACTTGTACAGTTATTTACTGATGAGGTACTTGTATAGGTATTCACTTATGAGGTACTTGTACAGGTATTCAATGATAAGGTACTTGAACAGTTATTCACTGATAAGGTACTTGTACAGTTATTCACTGATGAGGTACATGTACAGGTATTC